>NC_050456.1:23397711-23697711 GCF_903995425.1 Onychomys torridus | reverse complement strand
GGAACATTAACATAAACTTTTTATTTGTCTGTATGAGTGTGAAGGTGCAGAGGCCTCAGGGAGTAGGAGGTCCTCTTCCATCACCCATGGTTACCCCTTTCCAGGCAGAGTCTCTCCTTACATCTGGGGCTTGTGTGTTCTTGGGCAGGAGGCTGATCAGCCAGCCCCCTGGCTATCTTCCTGCCTCTTCCCTTCCTGAAGCTGGGGTAACAGGCATTTACAGCAACGCCCGGATTGTTCATGGATCCAAACTCAGGTCCTCGTGGCACAGGATAGGCTCTTGACCACTGAGCCATTTCTCTCGCTCCCAAATGTTTTGAGACTCATAGAATGGGCCCCTCAGGTGCCCTGTTCACTTTGGATTTTCAGTTGTGGAAGTGTTTTATTCTAGAACTCCTTTTCCATTAGGTTCTGTTCTTTCTTAGGATCTGTTTGTTTGCAATAGAGCCTTCTGATTTTTATTCTCATGCTCTCAGGTTTCTCCCCATACTTATTCAATATAGAACTTGAATTTCTAGGCAGAGCTATAAGACAACAAAAGGAGATTAAGGGGATACAAATTGGAAAGGAAGAAGTTAAACTTTCCCTATTTGCAGATGACATGATAGTATACATGAGTGACCCCAAAAATTCAACCAAGGAACTGATACGGCTAATAAACACCTTCAGCAACATAGCAGGATACAATATCAACTCAAAAAAATCAGTAGCCCTCCTATATACAATAGACAAACAGGCTGAGAAGGAAATCAGAGATACATCATGCTTTACAATAGCCACAAATGATATAAAATACCTTGGGGGTAACTCTAACTAAGCATGTGAAGGACCTATATGACAAGAACTTTAAGTCCCTGAAAAAAGAAATTGAAGAAGATGTCAGAAAATGGAAAGATCTCCCTCCTCATGGATAGGCAGGATTAACATAGTAAAAATGGCGATCTTACCAAAAACAATCTACAGATTCAATGCAATCCCCATCAAATTACCAACACAATTCTTCACAGATCTGGAAAGAATAATACTCAACTTCATATGGAAAAACAAAAAACCCAGAATAGCCAAAAGAATCCTGTACAATAAAACAACCTCTGGAGGCGTCACGATCCCCAACCTCAAGCTCTACTATAGAGCTACCGTAATAAAAACAGTTTGGGGGGCTGGAGAGATGGCTCAGTGGTTAAGAGTACTGACTGACCAACTGCTCTTCCAGAGGTCCTGAGTTCAATTCCCAGCAACCACATGGTGGCTCACAACCACTTGTAATGAGATCTGGTGCCCTCTTCTGGCCTGCAGGGACACATGCAGGCAGAATACTGTATACATAATAAATAAATAAGTCTTTAAAAAAAAAAAAAAAAAAAAAAAAAAAAAAAAAAGCTTGGTACTGGCATAAAAACCGGCATGTGGACCAATGGAATCGAATTGAAGACCCTGACATTAAGCCGCACACCTATGAACATATAATTTTTGACAAAGAAGCCAAAAATGTACAATGGAAAAAAGAAAGCATCTTCAACAAATGGTGCTGGCATAACTGGATGTCAATGTGTAGAAGGCTGCAAATAGATCCATATCTGTCACCGTGCACAAAACTTAAGTCCAAGTGGATCAAAGACCTCAACATAAATCCAGTTACTCTGAACCTGATAGAAGAGAAAGTAGGAAGTAGTCTTGAACTCATTGGCACCGGAGATCAATTTCTAAATATAACACCAGCAGCACAGACACTGAGAGAAACAATCAATCAATGGGACCTATTGAAACTGAGAAGCTTTTGTACAGCAAAGGACACGGTCAACAAGACAAAGCGACAACCTACAGAATGGGAAAAGGTCTTCACCAACCCCACATCTGACAGAGGGCTGATATCCGGAATATATAAAGAACTCAAGAAATTAGACATCAAAATGCCCAACAGTCCAATTAAGAAATGGGCTATAGAACTAAACAGAGACTTCTCAACAGAGGAAGTTCAAATGGCTGAAAGACATTTAAGGAATTGCTCAACATCCCTAATTATCCGGGAAATACAAATCAAAATGACTCTGAGATACCACCTTACACCTGTCAGAATGGCTAAGATAAAAAACACAGAAGACAGTTTATGCTGTAGAGGATGTGGAGCAAGGGGAACTCTCCTCCACTGCTGATGGGAATGCAAGCTTGTACAGCCACTTTGGAAATCAATATGGCGCTTCCTTAGAAAATTGGGAATCCATCTCCCCCAAGACCCAGCTGTAGCACTCTTGGGCATATACCCAAGGAATGCTCAATCATACCACAAGGGCATTTGCTCAGCTATGTTAATATCATCATTGTTTGTAATAGCCAGAACCTGGAAACAACCTAGATGCCCTTCAACTGAAGAAAATATGGTACATATACACAATGGAGTACTACTCTGCAGAGAAAAACAATTACATCATGAGGTTTGCAGGCAAATGGATGGGTCTAGAAAAAAATCATCCTGAGTGAGGTAACCCAGACTCAGAAGGACAAACATGGTATGTACTCACTCATAGTAGGATACTAGATGTAAAACAAAGATGACTAGACTGCTACACAACTCCAGGGAGGCTACCTAGAAAACGGGACCCTAGGAAAGACACAGGGATCGCCCAATGACAGAGAAATGGATGAGATCTACATGAACAACCTGGACGACAGTGGGAGTAATGAAGGGCAAGGTTTGAGGGAAAGAAAGCTTAGGGGATCAGGAGATCCCAGCTGGATCAAGAACAGAAAGGGAGAACAAGGAATAACAGACCATGATAAATGATGACCACATGAGAACAGGAATAGGCAGAGTGCTGGAGAGGTCCCCAGAAATCCACAATGATACATCCTCTGTAGACTGCTGGCAATGGTTGAGAGAAAGCCTGATCTGACCTAGTCTGGTGATCAGATGGCCAAACACCCTAAAGGTCGTGCTGGAACTCTCATCTAATAACTGATGGAAGTGGATGCAGAGATCCTCAGCCAGGCCCCAGGTGGAGCTCCAGGAGTCCAATTGTCGAGAAAGAGGAGGGACTGTAAGAGCGTGAATTGTTGAGACCAAGATTGGAGAGGCCCAAGGACAAATAGCCAAACGAATGGAAGCACATGAATTATGAACCAAAGGCTGTGGAGCCCCCAGCTGGATCAGGCCCTCTGGATAAGTGAGACCATTGAATAGCCTGAACTGTTTGGGAGGCACCCAGGCTGTGGGACCGGGACCTGTCCTTAGTGCATGAGCTGGCTGTTTGGAACCTTGGGCTTACACAGGGACACTTTACTCAGCCTGGAAGGAGGGGACTGGACCTGCCTGTACTGAATCCACCAGGTTTAAATAAATCCCCAGGGGAGTCTTGGCCCTGGAGGAGATGGGATTGGAGGGGAAGAGATGGGGGGAAGGTGGGGGTGGGGGCGGGAATGGGAAAAAAAGAAATATAGTCCAGTATTCTCAATACTCTAGAGCAGTGATTCTCAACCTTCCTAATGACGAGACCTTTTAATACAGCTCCTCATGTTGTGGTGACCTCCAACCATAAAATTATTGTGTTGCTACATCATAGCTGTAATTTTGCTATTATTATGAATTGTAACGTAAATATCTGTGGTTTTCATGGTCTTAGGCAACCACTGTGAAAAGGCTGTTCAACTGTCACAGGGGTCGAGGTCCATAGGTTGAGAATCACTGCTCTGTAGGCTAAGGCAGGAGAATTGACAGTTCTAAGCCAACCTACACTACATAGTGAGTCCCAGGATGGCCTGGGCTACACAATGAGATCATTTTTAAAAATGAAAACAGAAAACAAAATGAAGAGGAAGAAAATAGAAAATCAAAATCAAAGGGATGTGGTACTACAAGTCCATAATGCCAGTGATCAGGAGGTCAAACAGAAGAACAGAGTTCAAGGCCAGACAGGTCAGAGCTGGACTCTGACCTGTCAAGGGTTCTTGGAGAGAGGAGTGAGGAATGAAGAAATGTTAGATAGAAATATAAGACGTAGATGGAGAGAAAGACAGAGACACAAGATTGCTTCTGGAGGGCCCCAGGTCAATACACAGTCGCCCTGACTTTATTCATAATGGGCCTTTTATCCATCATCAAGGGATGGGCAAAAGACCTCCCTCTTCCAAGGTCGAGGTATAAAGTGTCAACAAGTTTAGAGCCTTCAAAACACCTGGCAACCATACCCTTGGCCAAATCATTTCATTATGCAGCCCTGCTGGGCAAAGCAGTCTCAGACTTTCTGACCTTGAGTAAGGCCTTACTAGGGAGCCTCTGTGGGCACCCATAAAGCCTGTGCTGTATAAAGCTTCTCTCTCTCTCTCTCTCTCTCTCTCTCTCTCTCTCTCTCTCTCTCTCACACACACACACACACACATCACACATACATACACACATACACCAAAGCACAAAAGGAACAAAAAAAGGATAGTTAAAAAAAAAAAAACAAAACCTATTTCCAGGTGAAGTGGTGCATGTCTGTAATCCCAGCACTGGGGAGTAGAGGCAGGGGGATTGGGAGTTCAAGTCATGCTTTGTTGAATTCTAGGCCACCTAGGCTATGTGAGGCTCTGTCTCACAACAGTCTGTTTATCCCACCTAGGCTAAGATACTGTCCAATCCTCATTATTTATTTTATGTTCTAGTACACTTAGATTAGTTTTGTTTGGGCGATCTTGTTTATTCATTACTTGAAACGTTTTCCTCCTCTTCTCCTTTTCTTTTTCTCCTTCTTTATTCTCGAGACAAGGTCTCAGTCTGCATCCTGACTGGCCTAGAACTCATAATGTTGTCCAGGCCAGCCTTGAACTCTTGGTTCTCCTCCTGCTCAGGTCTCCCAAATGCTGGGATTGCAGGTATAAGATATCACATCTCGGGGTTGGGGATTTAGCTCAGTGGTAGAGTGCTTACCTAGCAAGCACAAGGCCCTGGGTTTGGTTCTCAGCTCCGAATAAACAAAGAAAACAAACAAACAAAAAAGATATCACATCTCGATTGTTTTTCTTTCGATTGTGATTTTTTTATAACATTCTCATCTTGTTCTAGGAATATTATTATCTTGGGGAGTTGGGAGCTTGAGACAGTGCCTCACGATTTAGCCCTGGCTGGCATTGAACTCACAGAGAGCCACCTGCCTCTGCCTGGGATTCAAGGTGTGAACCACAATCAATGTTCGGCTCACTCTTACCCATGCAATGATTTTAATGTTTCTGGTTCCTCATATGGCTCCCAAATTTCCAGCTTTGGCTTTATCTATATAGAGAACACAAACAGAATGGCTGGCCTGAGGAGACCGTGAATGAACTGCTATACAGTTAGAATAGCCATTCCTTCACTGTGTGATTTAAATAACTTCCTAATGGGCCTTTCTGTCTCCTGTCTCTCCTTTCCTAAGCTCACGATTTGCTTAGTTCTAACTCACACGGTTCTCATAAAACTTCCCTGATCATCTAACCCTTCCATGTTTTCAACTTGACAGACTTCCTTCCCACTCTCCCTACATTCGACCCAAGTTCTTGCAGGTTGCAGCCAGATGGATCACGGGTTTTCTTTCCTGCTCACTGAATAACTAGCTGGAAGGCCCCACACTTGCTCACCTTTCACCTCTGTTCGTTTGCCCGAAGCCTTCCCTGTTCGACTTCCTTCTTCATTTACCACAAAGCTGGAAGGACTCCCTCCCTCTGAGCCGTCCCCATTTTGTTTGTGATCTGGATGTACCATGTTCACCTTTTGGATTCAGCATGGCAGAATCTAATTATACCAAAACCAGAATGGCCTTCTCAGCCCATAATCTTCATATGTCTAATGCTGGTCAGTAAACACTCAGTGAAAGCTCTTTCTAAAGGAACCAGGAATTCAAGTGCATTTTAAAAAACTTTGAGGCAGTCTTATTATATAACTGTGGCTAGCTTGGAACTCACTCTGTAGATCAGGGTGGTCTCATACCTGCCTCTGCTTCCCGAGTGCCAGGACCAAAAGTGTATGTCACCACACTTGGCCGCCAGTGATTTTTTTTTTTGGGGGGCGGTTGAAACAGGGTCTCTCTGTGTAGTTTTGCGCTTCTCCTGGAACTCACTCTTGTAGCCCAGGCTGGCCTTGAACTCACAGAGATCTGCCTGGCTCTGCCTCCCGAGTGCTGGGATTAAAGGCGTTCGCCACCACTGCCTGGCTAATTTTTTTGAGGACTTAACCTGTAAAAGTAAGAGGTGGTTATGGTAACGTTACCAAGGAGCTGATAAAGTTCTAGCTTATTTGGGCACTTCGTTCCTGTCCTGCCCTTCAGATGGATTCCAGTAGCTTCATCTTTGAATGGGTGGAGATCCCTGCTGCCTGGGGGCTTTCCATCTGCGATCTGAAGATCTCCAAATGACCCGTCCTCAGGACAGTGATATCTGGGACATATCTCCCAGACTGAGTCTTCTCAGGTCAGAGAGGGTCTTACCTTCTACAGAGTGTCCAGTACTGACCCAAGGGGTGAGGAAGGAGAAGTCCATTGAGGAGGCAAAGAAGGGAAGGTAAGTTTATAGGTGAATGACTATTTTCTCAAGTATTTGAAATATCAGAAAATTAGAAATGTTTTAAAAACAACTTGCTACTCATGTTATTTTCATATCTTCTGATCTCTAACCTTTTCCTAGGTACAACTTGAACACGAGAATGAAAAATAATTTCTGGCTTAATTAATTATGGCTATTGCTTAGATATAATTCCTTTTCATTCTTTTAACTCAGAGGATCAATTTGCTGAATTCTTTCCAGTTTGACTTTGTATTTTTTAAAAAGATTGTTTACTTACTTTTATGTGTAGGAGTGTCTTGTCTACATATGTTACCTGGCACCTTGTGCCTGGGGGGGTCAGAAGAGCACATCTGGCCCTTCGGAACTGGCACTGTGATTCACAGTGTGGGCACTGGGAACCAAACCTGGGTCCTCTGCTAGGGTAACAAATGCTCTTAGCCATTAAGCCTTCTCTCCAGCCACTATCTTTCTATTTATAAAACATAACTGTGTGACCTTCAGTGTAGGCAAATAGAATACATTAAAACATGCACATCTGGGGCTGCAAAGTTGGCTCAGCTGTTGAGAGCACTTGTTCTTCCAGAGGACTCAGTTCAAATCCCACAAACTGCGTGGCAGCTCATGACTTGTCTCTAACTCCAATGGCCACCCTGTCCTCTGCAGGTATCAGTCATACACACAGGCCCAAAACCCATACCCATAAAAAATAATCAAAAAATATGGATGCTATATTTATTTTCATTTTCTTGAATTGTGTACTGTGGGCCAAACATGGTAGGTACTGTCAGAATAAAGAGTTTTATTTTCAGTAGCAATGACTTAGAGAAACTGTGCTCCTTCTATTTTCTGAGATGGAGTCTTTGCATGGGTTCAGGGTCTCCAACCCTGGGCTCAAGAGATCCTCCTGTCTTAGCCTCCTGAGTGCTGGATGGCAGGTGTGTGTCACCATACCTGGTTGATGTGTGTGGTAGTTTGAATGTAATTGCCCCATAATCTCATAGTACTGCTAGGAGGTTGGCTTTGTTGATGTGGGCAGGCTTTGAGGTTTCCTATGCTCAGGATACTGCCCAGTGAGTCAGTTGACTTCCTATTACCTGCAAGATATAGGACCCTCAGCTGCTGTAGCACCATGTCGGCCTGCATGCTGCCATGCTCTCTATCACAATAATGGACTGGACCTCTGAAACTGTAAACATGCCACCCCAATTAAATGTTTTCTTTATGAGTTGCCATGGTCATGGAGTCTTTTCACAGCAATAAAAATCCCAACTAAGACAATGTGTGTCTGATGCTATTCTTGCTAAAACATTCTTGGAGGCTGGGTCTGTTGGCATAGGCTGGTGATGGAAACTGTTTGGGGCCCCGAGGGAGGAATATCTCAAGTTCTGGGTCAGTCTGGACAACAGTGTGAGTTCAAGGCCAGGTTGGCAAGTTAGTGAGACTATATCTTAAAGTCAGGCAATCAAAACAAAACAAAACAAAAAACAAAAACAACCAAGTTAAAAAAAAAAGTCTTGAGGGATGTGGCTCAGTGATACAGATCTTGCCTAGTGTGTGAGGTGAGTTCAGTCATCAACACTGCATAAAAACAAAACCCAAGAAACAAACCTAATCCATCCCCAGTTTTTGGAGCACTTCATCCTTTTATACTTATTTTATGTTTGACACAGGTTCACTCTATTATGTAGCTCTGGCTGTCCTGAAATTTGATATGTAGACTAGGCTGGCCCAAGTGCTGGGATTAAAGCAGTGCCTGACCATGCCCAGCCCTGTAAATTTTTTTTTTTTTTTTTTGAGACAAGGTTTCTCTGTGTAGCCCTGGCTGTCCTGGAACTTGCTCTGTAGACCAGGCCTCCCTCAGACTCAGAAATCTGCCTCCTGAGTGCTGGGATTAAAGGCCTGCACCACTACTGCTCTGTTAATTTTTTTTTTTAAGTTACATTTATGTGTGTTTGTGTGTGAGCACAGAGGATAACTTTCAGGAATCAATTCTCTCCTTCCAGCGTGTGGGTCTCTGGGGTCAAATGCATGGGATAATCAGGCATGGTAACAAGCACCTCTACCTGCTGAGGTGTGCAAGGTGTGCAAAGCAGTACAAGAATCTGCTTTGTCCCAGGCCTTGCCAGAGGCATAAATGGACTAGTCCACAGCTTGTTCTCCAGGAACTCATTTAATGGCACGTCCAGCCCCCTAGGTAGACAGTGCCAGCACAGGTATCAGGAGCTCCGGGCGAGGGCTTTTCTGGGGTCTGTGTCCTTTGACAATGGGGTCGATCCTTGCTAGATGAACTGGAATCCAATAAGAACAGGGAGATGTGGGCACTTCACAAAGAGAGCATAGTTTTTCCAGTTGTTGTTTGTTTTTATGTAAGCACAGGAGAGGGGAAAGGGCTCACACTCCAGACAGTAGTAAGAACCCCAGGTACCCAGAGGAGAGATCAGAGTTAGAGTGCTTATCCTGTGGAGGCAATGCAAGTTGTGGGGTGACTGAGAAGATTCATTGGAGCACCAGAGGGGAAGGCCTGGGCTAGAGGACAGAGGAAGAAGATGAGGTGTGAGACTAATGTACAGCAGGTACAGGCTGTACCTGCGGAGGACAGCTCCCCTCTACATCCTACCGGGAACTCTCAGAAGTTGGACAGCACTCTGTAATATTCAAAAAACCGTAGAGATCTATGGTGCAGATTGATTGAGTTCGTTTTTCTGATTCTGTTGATAAAACACCTGAGACAGTCGATGTGAAAGGAGGGAAGGTTTATTTGGGTCACAGTTTGGGAGTTTTCGGTCAGTGGTTGATTGGCCTTGGTGCTGTGGCTCTATAATGTGGCAAGCTGTTTGCCTGAGGGAGATGGGGAGCAGAGAGGGACAGGGACGGGAAGGTGCTGCCAGGGTACCTCCTCCAAGACATGCCCTGGATGACTGACTTTCTCTCAGTAGGTGCTACCCACTTGTGGTGGCTTGAATTAGCTGGCCGCCTCGTGTGTCCAGAAGACCGTGTTTCACACCAGTCCTTCTTATCTTCTGCAACTTCCCTGGGTCTTGGAGAGGGTGACCCAGATGTTTTGTTCAGAGTTGAGAACCCAACAGTCCCTTATTCTCTGCATTTTGACCGGTTCTGAGCCTTTGCAAACCAAAGCTCCTTTGATCAAGGCTGGGGATGAATGTAGTTATTTAAAGCACGGTTAACCGGAAGCCTGTTTAGCAAACAACAGTAGCAGGTTCCCTCCTTGGGCCTATGACATCCCCAGCCATGGGCTTTTGACCAGATTTACAGTACCAGAGTTCTCTCTTGTGGAGCAGCCCTGAAATCCTGAGGAAGTAGCTGATTACCCCCATAATAGTCATGCATTATTGCACCAGTTAGCATGTCTTGCCTGGCAGGTTAGTATTGTAGCTCACAGGGTTGACAACTGGATGGGACTACTGATGAATTTTCTCCCTAAGCAGCTTAAACCTTTTGGCACAATGAAAGCTAGCCAGCAGGAAGAAACTTTCAGCTCAGATCCAGTTTGATTTCTGAGCTTACTTCTTACCATCATGTACCTGAAGGATGAGTCCAGGCTAGTTGTATCAGTGCGTGCCTAGAATCCCAGCACTCAGGAGTCTGAGACAGGTGAATTCCTGTGAGTTAAGGCCAACTTGGGCTACGTAAAGAGACCCTGGGTACTGGTTAGTTTTTATTGTCATCTCCATAAAAACTGGAGTCAGCTGGGAAGAGGTGCTGATCGAGGGGCTGTGGATCGAAAAACAAGAGACAAAAGACAGCAGGTCATTCGTGCCAGGAGATGCTGAATGCCATTTATTGAAGAAGGGAGGGAACCTTAAATACAGGCTTATAGCACAAGGGAGGAACCTCGGAGGGCAGAAGTTCGATACTGAATGTTCTACATTCTTGCATCTAAGCTGTTTACACCAAATGCAGGATACACAAACAAAGAACCGGCAGGAAATCAGCATAGGGAGGACATCAAGATCAAGGTCAGGCAAGCAGGGCGGCAGTTACCCAACTTGGGAGTTCCAGGGCACTACAAAGAGGGAACCTCAGTTGATGAACTGTAACATCAGATTGGTCTGTGGGCGTGCCTGTGGGGGCACTGATGTGGTTGGCCCCAGCCTACTATGGGCAGTGCCATTCCTTAGGCAAGTGGGTCTGGGATGTTTAAGAAAGCAAGCTGAGCCAAGCCAGGGACAGCATGCTAGTAAGCAGTGTTCCTCTGTGGTTTTTGCTTCAGTCTCCTGCCTTGGCTTCCCTCAAGGATGTCCTGTAACCTACAGGATGACATGAATTCCTACTCAAGGTTTTCTTTTTTCTTTTTCTTTTGTCATAGTGTTTACTACAGCAGCAGAAAAACAAACTAAAACATAGTCTCCAAAAACAAAAAGAAAAGCTAACAAAAGGTCTGAGAATGAGTAATAGCTTTGGCTTCATCACTGGACTAGTGGGGTCCTGTCTTAGGGTTTCTATGGCTGTAACAAAACACGGTGACCAGAAAGCAAATTGGAGAGGAGGAAAGGTTTTAATTTGGCCAACACTTCCACATCACTGTTCACCACTGAAGGAAGTCAGGACAGGAACTTAAATAGGGCAGGATCCTGGAGGCAGGAGCTGATGCAGAGACCACGGAGGGGAGCTGGCTTCCTTCCTATGGCCTGCTCAGCCCACCTTCTTACAGCACTCAGGACCATCAGCCCAGGGATGACACCACCCACCATGGGCTGGGCTCTCCCACACTGATCACTAATTGAGAAACTGTCTTGCAGTTTCTCATGGAGGCATTTCCTCAACGGAGGCTCCTTCCTTTCTGATGACTCTTGTGTCAACTTGACACACAAAACCAGCCAGTACAGATCTTTAGTCTTGGAACCAAATACCAGACTTTGATGTGGGGGTGTTATAGAAGTATCACCCATGTTTCTGTTAGTACACCTCCTTCAGCAGTTAGTTCAAGTTCTGTTTCCCAGAAACCTTTCCTCTTCTAATCTAATACACAGAGCACAGATACCATTTATCACAGCACATTTTACTGTAGTCTACCTGCCTGCCTTCTCTAGTAAATAGGTACTTCATGAAAGAAGATTTAAGTCTATTACTGTTTGTAAGGTCTTCGCTCATAAGGAACTCTTGATATTTCTAAGTTAATAGCTTGTCAGCCTTGAAAGTTTTAAAGCTTAAAGCATTAGGCTCAAAACGTTTTTTTTAATTTTTAAATTTTATTTATTTTTATTTAATGTGCACTGGTGTTTTGCCATGGGTGTCAGGTCCCCTGAAACGACTTACAGACGGTTGTGAGCTGCCATGTGGGTGCTGGGAATCAAACCTGGGTCCCCTGGAAGAGCAGTCAGTGCTCTTAGCCGCCAAGCCATCTCTCCAGCCCAAGCCATCTCTCCAGCCCCAAAACTTTTAAACACGTAAATTGCGGATCATTTAATTATATCATCTTACACGCAGTGTATGGACTGAGATTTAAGACTGGAATACAGCTGTTCCACTGCAGGTAGAAAAATCTTAGGAGTGCGTCTCTAGGAGACAGCTCCCACACTGACCTCAAGTTGTTTGTAGAACCCACGAGATCAAGTGCGTGTCTCTAGATCCTGATCTACGCGGTTGTTTCCTAAGTGCAGCCACGGGAAAGATGGGCAGCTGTTTATGGTCAGTTCTCTTGTCTTTAGGCTAGGGAGTACTGGGTGGGGGTGGGGGTAATGTGGCCTACGTATGTGTGTTTTTCAATGCATGTGCCTGGGCGAAGAAAAGAACTGATGTACACGTCACTTTTACAGTTTTCAGCACCTCCTAGGCTGGGTGACATTTGGCATCCGCGTTCTTTGATCATTTTCTCTGGCACAGGACACTGTTTATTTGCACGCCTATCTCCTTGCATTCACACCCAGCCCTAAAATCCCCTGGGCCAGAGGCAGGAGAGAGCTAGCCACACACTTGTTCCTAGAAGAACCCTTTTGGGCTGGTCTGAAGGAACCTGCCTCCAAAAGACATGCCCTCGACTGAACACCAGTGGGCCCTGAAGCCGCTCTCGCAACCGCCATGTGGGCGCGTGGGAATGCAGAACGAGCGCTTAGATCCAGACCGTTTCCCGGGGCTGGGGAGGCACCCGCGGCGAGGCGCGGGGCGGAGCGCGAGCATCCGAGGAGGCCTCCTGGCCAATAAGCACCGGTCAGGCGGGGCCGGCGGTGGCCGCTCGGGTGCGCGCGGGGCTGGGCGTGCACAGTGACGCGCGGAGCCGGCAGGGCCAATGGGCGCAGGGTGGTGGCGGGCGGGCCCGAGGCCTGGGGCTTTAGGAGGTGAGCGGGCCGCGGGCCGGCCTGACGCTGCTGCATCGCGGGAGGCGCATGGCGGGCATGGCGCTGGCGCGGGCCTGGAAGCAGATGTCCTGGTTCTACTACCAATACCTGCTGGTCACGGCACTCTACATGCTGGAGCCCTGGGAGCGGACCGTGTTCAGTATCCTCTGTTGCCTGGCCTGGCCTGGGCTTGGAGGGGTGCCCGCGCATGGTTGGGGGTGGGGGTGTCTTGGGGCCAAGGGAGGTGGAACCGCGGAGATCGGGGTGTAGGGCGCACTTCCTCTGCCCAAGGTGGAGGCGTCCTGATTTCTGTAAGCAGTCCGGAGGGCGATGTCTCCCCTGGGGCTTCCTTGCCCCGCTTCGGCCGCGCCTGCCTTTGCTTCAGTCCCCTGGTAGGAGGCAGGGGTGATGCTGGTGGAGCAAATCGCTCCGGGCTTGGGCGTCTTTGACCCTTTAGCTATTCCTGATTTGATTGGCTTTGGAGCCACAGAACTCTAACCAGTTCACCAGGTTGTGAGTACGTGGTCGTGGCACTCCCATACAGTTTTGGAAAGCAGTTTATAAGTTACTGGCAGACCTTTGGGTCTTCAAGATGGCAGTTTAAGGCGTGTGTTTTATTTATGACTTTTTTGCACCGTAAGTACGAGCTGTGTCCGGGACAGATTTGTGGTTAGTTGTAGATGGGGTTTCAGGCTGTGCTTTGTTGTGTAGTTAATAAATAGTTAAGAACTACTGAGTGATGACTTGGCCGAGCACTTGGTGTATACCTTACTTAACCTAATTTTGACAGCCCCAAATGAATAGCTCAAGGTTGTGAAATCTGTGATGTTTGTTGTCTCCTAATGTCTTCGCTGATACCCTCTGATATTATTCGTGTGGACTGAATACTAACAATGCCTTCTTTCCCCTCTTCCACTCCCTCTCCTTAATTTAGACGGAATTAGTTCACGTTACATGTGTATTTCATCCAGGCTCAGCTTTCTTAGGTTAGCTTCCTTAGGAACAACTTCACACATGCATTGTTGCATTCTGATGACTGAGGAAGCTAGCGCTCACTCCGAGCGTTATCAAGGGTTCTGCTGGTGTTGAAGTTTGGAGCTGTCTCCTGAAAAATTTTAGCTGCTCTCAAGACATTTTATTACCACTAGTATTTCTTTCCTAACCTAGAGTTTAATAACCAGAATGTATATCTGGGGCTTTGGAATATAGAGTCTGCTGATTTCCTGCATTGTTTGTTTGTTGCTTCACTTTGGTCTTTGGATTTTGTAGGTCAGGTAAAATGTACATTTAAATGCATGCATAATTGAAACTTCTCGATAGTAGCAGGTAATCTTGACTGAAGATTGTCTTACTACAATTAAACAGTGTTGGCAAAGCCTCACAATAATGAAAGCCAGATTCATGACTGATTACAACGCTCAGGAGGCTGATTCAAGAGGATTGCTGGGAGTTCAAGGCTGCGTGGGCTGCATGATACACAGCCAGTACTAGGCAAGCCAGGGTTACATGGCAAAACTGGAAGGAAGGAAGGAAAGAAGGACAAAGAAAAGAAACAGTGTTGGGATAAAGTTTGAAACTAAGTCAGGTTGATGGTGAGAGCTTAGTGTAGACCTGTATACTTGGAAACATTGGTTGGCTTATGGATAAAAGATACAGTGGCAACAGTGTTAAGAGTTTTCTGTGCTAATTGTGGAAGAAATAGTGTCCTGTTTTGAAGATGGAGAGAGAAATGACCAAGGGAAACCTAGTGCCGCAGTAGATTTTGGTTTTGATGTTTTTGAGTAACTGGCTGTGGCTATGCAGCCAAGCTTGTCTATGTTGTTCAAACTTGCCTCGAACTCAAAGTAATCCTCCGGTCTTTGCCTCTGAGTACTGGTAGGTGTTGGCCACCCTGTCTGCTGTTGTGTATTTTCTGCTGTTACCTTTGGACTTTCCCTCTGTAGGAAGGGATGCAGCTTCCTGTTACCAGGGAGGGCTAAGTAGATGAAGTAGAAACTTAGTGAACCCTGTTTCAGAAAATAGTAGCAGCAGCAGCATTTTTGGAAACCATGTAGTACTGTGTGTGGTCTTCAGACATTTGACTTACATCACACTCCAAAGGGGGAAAAAGGGTGGATGATGTTCCCTTGCTCATTTATGTTGACATAGGAGTCTTTTATAGTAAATGTAGACAGCTAGAAAGAATTTATTTGTACATGTATTTTTAATACTTTTGTTAAAACAATTTTAACAAAAATATTTTTTGTTACTTTTGTAACTGTATACTCTTGTCAAAATGATTTTCTTTCTCTTTATTTTTTATTTTTTTGTTTTTATTTTGAGACAGGGTTTCTCTGTGAAACAGCCCTGGCTGCCCTGGAACTCACTCTGTAGACCAGGCTGACAGATTCACCTGCCTCTGCCTCCAGAGTGATGAGATTAAAGGTATGCGCCACCACCTCCGGGTGATTTTCTTATACAATTCATAGAAAATGTTCATGGTATAACTGGTAAAACCAATCTGCATGGTGAAGCCAATAGGAAAAAAAATCAGCTTTAATTTCTGTCAGAAAAAAGCTCCCATTTTCCCCCCCAGTTCAAATAATTGTGTGTATGGCTAGGTGTGGTGGTGCATGTCTGTAATCCTAGTACTTGGAGAGGTAACTGCAGGGGCATCAGAACAGGTATTCAGGGCTAGCTTCAGCTACAGGGTGAGATTGAGGCCAGCCTTGGCTTCATGAAACTCTGTCCCCCCAAAAAACCACAAAACCAAGCCAAACAAAAAAAAAAATTGTGTTAAAATAACTCTCCTGTTTTCCTTTGGCTAAATAGACTGCTTGGTGCTGTGCCAGATGCCTGTTATCTGAATGAAAGTAAAACCCAAGTTAGTTATTATCCCTTTCTAGGCTGTTAGAGGTTCTTTGTGTTCCCTGGGTCATGAGATTGAGGAAGATGGAGAGTATGAGGAGCGGGTGGGAAGATCTGGTTGCCCAGGGGCAGTTCTCAGAAGACCGGAAATAGATCTCTATCTGGCTTGTCAGAAACTGCCCTAACTTCCTGGGAGATTGCTTCCTCACTTCCAGTTTCTAAGCTTTGGTTTGTTTTCACACTGTGTTTGTATTGAGGATGTTAGACTATCTACTGGCTGTACTCAGGCTTTTAGAGGATGTTTTTCTTTAGTAGCTTTTAGGGAAGGTGTGAGGTTATGAAGACTACTTTAGGGGCTGGAAAGCCTAGGAGGGACTGCCCGTGGTCTGTGTTCCACACTGCTCCAGCTTGTGAAATTAGCCATTTGTTACAATTTGTTCTGAGCAATGACTGAAGGCCCCCTGAAGCCTTGAGTGTTGTGACGTCTATGGCTTTTCTGAGATAAACTAAGACAGATTCATTCTCTTTTATTTTTTCTCTTATTTTTAGAGACAGGGTTTCACCGTATAGCCTTGGCCTGAGACTCACTATAACAAAGCAGAGATCTACCTGCCTCTGCTTCCTGAGTGCTGGGGTTAAAGGGATGTGTTACCATGTCTGGGCCAATTTGTTTTGGTTTGGTTTTTGTTTGTTTGTTTGTTTGGTTTGGTTTTTTTGAGACAGTGTTACTCTGTGGAGTCCTGGCTTTGCTGGATCAGACTGGCCTTGAACTCAAAAGATCTGCCTGCCTCTGCCTCCTCAGTGCTAGGTTTAAAGGCGTGTACCACCATGCCCCACCCCCTCGTGGTAGCATACCCCTTTAATCCTAGCACTTGAGGATTTTTGAGTTTGAGGCCAGCCAGGTTTACAGAGGAGTTCCAGGACAGCCAGGGCTACACAGAGAAACTCTGTCTTGAATAACAAAAAAAAAAAACCAAAAAAACAAAAAACAAAAAACCAAAACCAAAACCAAGCAAATAAAAAGAATAAATTGGGGATTGGGGATTTAGCTCAGTGGTAGAGTGCTTGCCTAGCAAGCACAAGGCCCTGGGTTTGGTCCTCAGCTCTGGGGAAAAAAAAGTTTAAAAAAAAAAAAAAAGAATAAATTAGAGGCTGGGCAGTGGTGTCCAATGCCTTTAATCACAGCATTAAAGGGGGAAGCAGAGGCAGGTGGGTTTCTATGAGCGAGGCTAGCCTGGTCTACAGAGTTCAAGGACAGTCAAGGCTACATAGAGAAGCCTGTCTTGAAAAATCAATAAACTCAAGGTGTTCATATTTAATAATTAAGAGCTAGGTTTCAGAGCTACCAGACAGAGAATATATTGGAATGCTTAAAATAGTTATAGAGTGTTTGAAAGAGTATTTATGCTAAGTAGTTATAAGTAGAAATTTCACTCATAAATTTTGGCCAGCATGCATTATATACGTTCTGGACAATCCCCAAATAGTAGGATTTCTTGGAAAACAGTATTTTGGTAGGCCATTGGGACACGTGCAACTTACCAAGCAAGCCCTAACGGAAACAATCATTGTGATCTTGGGGGACAACTTGATTAGCCCAGGTAGGCTGTGGAACCCAGTGTGGCTGGAAGCTGCCCCAGGCTTCATTAGAAATGCATGCATAGTGTTCAGTGGAAATACTGGTTGTCAGGGATCTAAGACCACTATAGGTGCTCTATGGGATACAGTGCTGCTAGCTGGCATCAGCGGAGAGCTAGGCCAGTCTAGAGATGTGTCTCTGGAGGCTGCGCTGCTGCAGATGCTAATTTCTAATTTTCTTAAAATAGAATTCAAAGGACTTCTGCTGTGCAGCAGCTGAGCTGAGAGATGTTTCCTGCTGAAGGTTGTCAGCCGCTGCCCTCTAATCTGGCTTCCCTGACATGAGAAATCCCATATGAGGGGCTGGAGGGATACTCAATGCTCTCCTAAGGACAAAGGTTCAGTCTTTAGCACCCACATGGTGGTTCATGCCTATCTGTAAACTCCAGTTTCAGGG
Source organism: Onychomys torridus (assembly GCF_903995425.1). Lineage (NCBI taxonomy): Eukaryota > Metazoa > Chordata > Mammalia > Rodentia > Cricetidae > Onychomys > Onychomys torridus. Next base: position 23,680,020 of record NC_050456.1, on the reverse strand, counting down.
GATCTGAACTGCTTCTCCCCAAAAAAGAGGAAGAAAGAAAGAAAGAAAGAAAGGTCCCATGTGAATGATATAGAACCAGTTGCATGGGAGCTAACTGGTATTCTAGAACTATGTGTTGCTTGTTTTTGCTGTTTTGGGGGACTCGCCACCCAGCTCCCAAATAATCACATGTGGAGGCTTATTATTTATAAACACTTGGCCTTCCTTAGCTTGGCATAGTTTCTTGCCAGCTCTCCTTAACTTTAAATTATCCCATCTGTCTTTTGCCTGTGGGCTTTCCCGTTCTCTGACTTCTGTAAATCTTACTCTTACTCCATGGCTTGCTGTATAGCTGGGTGCCTGGCTCCTGATGTCCTCCTCCTCCTCCTCTGGATTCTTCACCCTTTTTTCCACCTCCCAAATTTCTCCTTCTACATGTTCTCTCTGTCTGCCAGCCCTGCCTATCCTTTCTCCTGCCTTGCTATTGGCCAGTTCTTTATTAGACCATCAGGTGTTTTAGACAGGCAAAGCATCACAGTTTCACAGAGTTAAACAAATGTAACATAAACAAAAGTAACACACCTTAAAATAATATTCTACAACAAATATAGACTGAAGCAGAACCCTGGGAAATTCATACACACACACAGCCCTCCCCCAGTATTGGGGCTCTGTTTGTAAACTGGTGTTTGGATTCGGAACTACAATTGATTTCCAGGAATTTAGTTCAGGGTGAGGATTTTTTTCAGGGCATGCCCAGTGTTCAGCAGCATGATTTTACTTTTTCCTTAAAACTCTGTGTGTGTGTGTGTGTGTGTGTGTGTGTGTGTGTGTGTGTGTATACATACGTGTGTACGTGTGTACTAGTGTACACACTAGTGCACGTGCAGAGGACAACTAGAGGGAGTAGGCTCTCCTTTTACCATGCAGGTTTCAGGGATCTAATTCAGGGCTTCTTCACCCATTGAGTACTTAGCAGCAAGCACTCTCATCCACCTTCCCAGTGGCATTGGTTGGTTGGTTTTGTTCTCTTAGTTGTAAAGAGCTCCTTGTAAAGTTCTGGCTAGTGGAAACAATTCTTTCTTCTTATGGCACAGATTAAGTCCCGGGGATGGGTTTTACTTCAGCACAGGACCATCTGCTGGTGATGGGATTTTCCGCGATCTGAGAAGGGCTGTTGAGGGAGCTGACAGACACAGGGCTGTAACAGTATCAGCCCCTTACACTTGCTGTCATATTAGGCAGCCAGAAAAGTATCAAGACCCAGTGGATACATTGGAGACAAATAAACTTTCTTAACATTTCTGCTGGGAAGATCTCCAGTTATTTCAGGTCACCAGGAGAAGTAAAGATTTCTTGTTTGGAGTTCAAGTTTGTAGCTGTCAGCTGCTTTCTTTTCTTTTCTTTTCTTTCTTTCTTTCTTTCTTTTTTTTTTTTTTTTTTTTGGTTTTTTTTTTTTTTCAAGGCAAGATGTAACAGTTCCAGCTGTCCTGGAACTTGCTTTGCTGACCAGGCTGGCCTTGAACTTACAGAGATCCACCTGCCTCTGCCCCCCCCCCCCCCAAGTGCTGGGATTACAGGTGTGCACCACCACCACTGCTAGGCTCTGGCAACTTCTTTTGTGTAGGGCTTTGCTTTTCACTAAATATTCTATGATAACAGTCAAATGTTGTTCTCCCCCACTCCCCAGATGGCTCTTTAAAATAAGTTGCGGTTTATCAAACTTTTGGATACTTTCAAGAGGTAAATAGCATTTTATAATGGTTTTTACAAAGGACTTTGACCAGTGTAAGATTAGATCGTGCTGAGTGCTATGTCTCTTGCTTTTGAGCCCAGCATTTGGGAGGCAGAGGCTGGAGGATTTCTGTGAGTTCTAGGCCAGGTCTACATAGCAAGTTCCAGACAGCCATGGCTACAGAGAAACCCTGTCTCAAAAAAAAAAAAAAAAAAAAAAAAAAAAAAAAATAATAATAATAATAATAAGAAGAAGAAGAAGACAGGATTGCTTTAGAAGCTTTTTGATGTGAGCAGTGTGATCATACTTAAAGTATTCTGTAGGGTAGTAAAGTAGAGCGAGCCTCCCCCCAACCTCTCCTTGGAGATCCTGACTTTCCTAGAGAGAAACTGCTTTCCAGTTTTCCAGTCTTGTGAATGGCAGGGTGGCGGTGTTATTGTTTGGGGTAGGCAGTGTTAGTTGCTGGTCTTGGTTCTGATGAATGGTTCTTGTTTTTAAATCACTTCCTGCCTTTGTTACAGTACTTTTTTTTTTTTTTTTTTTAAAGTTGCTGGAATAAGTGCTGGCTTAGCCTGTTTATTTTTTTATTCTCTAGCTGAAAACTTATCAGCTTGTGATTAGTTGGCTAATCTCTTAAAGAGACAGCAAGCTACCGACAAATATATAGTTTTACATCCATCTGATTTTTTTTGTTGTTTGTTTTGAGATAGAGTCTTACTGTATGTCATTGGGTGTCCTGGAACTAGGTAATTCACAGAGATCCACCTGCCGCCACCTCCTGAATGCTGAGATTAAAGGTGTTTAACCACCATGCCTGGTTCCATTCGCTTTTATTCATGAATATACTAAGGTGTTTATGTTACATCTTGGCTATAAATAACCTGTTTTTCATTCAGCCCTTGTGCAAATATTCGTCTGCAGGGCCTTCCTGCATCCCGGCACATGGCTGTTGGTACTGGAGTGATTTATGGGGCAGCTCTGTCGTATGGTGTCCCACAGGCACTTAAAATCCAGTGGCAGAGACCAGCTTTCCATTTTGAGCTTTTTAGTTTTGACACAGGGTTTCTCTGTGTAGCTCTGGCTGTTCTGGATCTCACTCTGTAGCCCAGGCTGGCCTCGAACTCACAGAGATCTGCCTGCCTCTGCCTCCCGAGTGCTGGGATCAAAGGCATGCTGGCTTTGTAATAGAAGTATTATTTGTGTATTACCTGTCTTTTTTTGTGTGTTGTATATAATCAGATTTGTACTTTTTCCTTTTGTGTCTGTCTCCAGGAGAAGATGACTTAAAGGAGATTGAGATGTGGTAACTAAATGTCCTCTCCAAATAAATGGGATCCTAACATGTTAGGAAAGAAAGGAATCAATCTCTCTCTCTCTCTCTCTCTTTCTCTCTCGTAGAAGGCCAGGCCAGACAGTGGTGGCACACACCTTTAATCCCAGCATTTAAGAGGCAGAGGCAGGCAGAATACTGTGAGTTCAAGGCCAGCCTGGTCTACAGAGCGAGTTCTAGGACAGCCAAGGGTGCACAGAGAAACTCTGTCTTGAAAAAAACAAACAAAAAAAAACAAACAAAAACAAAAGAAAGAAAGGAAGAAAGGAAGGAAGAAAGAAAGAGAGAAAGAAAGAAAAAGAAACCTCAGCCAGAAGATAAATCGTAACGCTTTGGTAGCAGGGTAGCTGTGGGAAAATGCCAAAGAGGTCTGAGTTGGGGTGGCAGATGTTTAACCCTTGAACTGTTTTAGAATTATGTGGCCTAATTCTGCAGCAAAGTGGATTGGATTCCTAGTGTCAGCTCTCAGATAGGTGATGTGTCAACACTGTATAGATTAGGACACCAGTAGAGTTCCTGACACAGGTAAGGACAGCAGGGCTGTGCTCTAGAGTAGTACTCTTTCAAGCACTCCCTTCTTGTACCTTACAGTGTCACGGATAATTTATTATCCTTTTAAACCATGCATGTGTTCATGTGTGCAAGATGCCCACATGCCATGGCACACTTGTGGAGGTCAGAGGACAGCTTCCCATGTTGCTAACCCTTGCTTTCCACTTCAGACAGGGGCTCTTGTTACCATCTAAGGTAAGCTAGCTAGCCTCTTAGCTCCCAAGGATTCTTCTGTCTCTGCCTCCTGTCCTGAGGAGGGAGCCCTGAGGTTGCAGGCCCGTGTCACTGCCCAGCTCTCTGTGAGTTTTGGGGAGCTGAAGTTGCATGATTTACCCGCTGATCCATTTCCCTTGCCTATCAGGGATACTTTGTACCTGGAGAGATTTGGGACAGACTGAGACAGACTGAGAAATCCATTTAAACACCAGATAGGAAATTTTATAGCTGGCACGCTCTAAATGGTACATGTTTACCTTTGTTTGTGAGGACCCATTAAGGGACTGAAGAGAAGGCTCAGTGGTTAAGAGCACTTGGTGCTTTTGTAAAGGACCTGGTTCGATTCCCAGCACCCACATTGGGCAGCATACATACAACTGTGGTGCCAGGGGATCCATTGTCCTCTTTCGATCACATTCTCTCTCTCTCTCTCTCTCTCTCTCTCTCTCTCTCTCTCTCTCTCACACACACACACACACACACACACACACAGATACACATGAACACTGATCTTTTTTTTTTTTTTTTGAGACAGGGTCTCACTGTACTTTGTTGGTCTGGAGTTCTCAATGTAGACCAGGCTGACCTTGAGATCACAGAGATCTGCCAGCTTCTTCCTCTGGCTACAAAAGAATTTTCTTTTCTTTTCTTTTTTGAGATGTGGTTTCTCTGTGTAACCCTCGCTGTCCTGGAACTCACTCTGTATACCACCTCCAGAGAGTGAGAATTAAAAGTGTGGGCCATCATGCCCAGCAGGCTAGAAATAAATCTTAAGATTTATTTTATTAATATTATTTTATTTATTAATATTATTAAGGACTAATATTGCTAATATTAAGGACTAATATTGCTTCCATCATTTTTCATTGGTGAGGAAAGGAGAGATGAGATAAGGATTGGAGAAGTGGGAGGTCTTAGGAAATCTGAATGTGGGGTGAAGGAATCAAAGAAGCTTCTGTATTGGTGAAATTATTAAGGCCACTCCACTTAGTTAAAAGGGAGGTTTATTTTGTGGGGTAACTTACAAATGAAGGGGTAGGTTGCAGGGTCTGGGAAAGGTGTGGCGGAGTCCGCCGGTGTTCTCTGGAGAACTCTGCTCAGTCTACCTCCAGCGTCCAGGGTCCTGGAACCAAGAGAGGCCTCTCCTCTCGATCCTGGGTCTTCAGCGTCCTCCCTCAGCCCTGCCTATGTAGGTGTGACCATTACCGAAGCCTCACTGGGGGTTGGAACTTCCAGGCCAAGGCTGGAATGGCTCCCCACTACACTTCTGTTTAGACAATTGGTTATGAGCACTGCAAAAATTAACAGGCTGGGGATGCAGCTCAGTGCAGGTGAGCTAGCATGCCCAAGGCCCTGCTTTGAACCTCAGGCCGGAACAGGAGGGTTAGGGCAGCAGGGACCAAGCCAGTTCCCAGTTAGCTACTGGGTTTGATAGGCCACTGGAAATCTTAGGGATTATCTGTAGTTAGTGTGGGTGGGGGGACGTCCGTTGCTAATGATGAGAGTCGGTAATTAGGCAGTTTTTGTTTGTTCATTTTAAAGAAATGAGGTGGTCTGATAAAGAGAAAGGTAGAGATTTAAGGATAGACAAGATGAGATGCCAGTGGTGCACTGGGAGGCAGGGGCAGGCGGATCCGTGAGTTCCAGGACAGCCAGGGCCACACCAGAGAGACCCTGCCCCCCATCCCCACCCCCACCCCCCACCAAAAAAGAACAAGATCAGGGGAAAGTACAATGTAAGGTTAAAAGAAAAAAGACGGCGAGAGAGTTTTCAGTCACATTTGCTCCGTGATGTAAGTGAATTTCGGTTTTGAGTCTTGATTTGACCTCTGGTTCTAGCAGCAGCTTTGGTTTGGCTCCGGACAAGTCACTGTTTCCTCAGCCTCTGATGAGTAATAATAACTACAGTGAACAGCTCACAGAGGAGCTCTGGATTAGGAGATTTGCCAGCTGAACTGTTAGACAAATATTAGTTTGTAGTAAGCACGTTGTTTATATAAACCCTGTTGTCTCTTGGTTTTTCGAGACAGGGTTTCTCTGTGTAGCTTTGCGCCTTTCCTGGAACTCGCTTTTGTAGACCAGGCTGGTCTCGAACTCACAGAGATCCTCCTGCCTCTGCCTCCCAAGTGCTGGGATTATAGGCGTGTGCCACCACCGCCCGGCCCCCTGTCGTCTCATAAAAGAGCGATAGGCTAAGAAGAGGACCAAATAGGGAAAGTGCTCACTGCACAGGCATGAGGACTCGAGTTTGTGTCCCGAGCATCCGGGTAAAAAGCCAGGCATGTTGGCGCATACCTGTAATCCCAGTGCATCGAAGCAGTCTGACCTCAACGTTGGCACCTTCTGCCACGTGATAGTTTAAACTTAAAATACCTAGGTCGAACATTGTTTTTTTGCTGTTGCTTAAATTGGTAGACTTTAAAAGTTAAATATAATCATATTCTGTGCCCCCCCCCCCCCCCCCCCGCCTCAGTTTCTCTCTTCCCCTTTATTTTTATGTGTATGGGCATTTTACCTGCATGTACGTCTATGCACCAGGGAGGCCAGAAGACGGTATCAGATCCCCAGGGACTGAAGCTAGCCACCGTTGGGAGCTCCCGTGTGGGTGCCGAGAATTAACTGAACCCGGGTCCTCTAGAAGAGCCGCCAGTGCTCTTAACAGCTGAGCCATCTCTCCAGCCCCAGTGTGCACTTGTTTCTCAGGTTGAACACTGTATATGCTTCATTTCAAGTCATCTGATGTTTTCGCCTCTGTCTAATAGGGAGAATAATAGTGCTGACTTTGCATGATGCCAGTAGAGATCAAATGGGCTAAAACCCACTTGAGACGTTGCAATGGCAAGTGTCCCATTCTGCACCGTTAGTTCTTCATACGTACTTGATAAATATGAAAACGTACCAGGTGAGTGAGTGCCAGACAGTGTCAGTTGTTGAAAAAGCTGTGTGATTTAGTTTTTGAATAGACTAAGAAAAGGAACTTTCCTTAACCGTAACACAGATTCAATGCTGGTCTCTGTTGTGGGGATGGCGCTGTATACTGGCTATGTCTTCATGCCGCAGCACATCATGGCAATATTGCACTACTTTGAAATCGTACAGTGACGAAGATGTGACCAGGATCCAGAGGTTCCTCGGGGAAGATCCACCCTGGGAAGTTGGAATGAGACCTCATCAGATATAAGATGCTCTACGGATGTCAACATAACCAACCTTATAAATAACAAAGACTAAAATTCATGAGTAGAACAGGAAAATCATCCTGACTCATGTGTTGTGTTCTTTCTTTTTTGATTTTAAAAGAGGCTCTTATATAGTAGCTTTTGTCTATTTTAACATTGTAGTCATTTGTACTTTGATATCAGTATTTTCTTAACCTTTGTGACTGTTTCAATATTATCCAGTGGAAGCTTTTCTTAATGTAACTTTGAGTACATCTTAATTGCCTTCTATTTTTAAAACCTGAGGTCATTAGTTGGGCTTTACTGTTCTTGCTACTGTATGGCATATACATCTGCCCGGATATATTTCTACTCTTGACCAAAGTTTTGTAAGAAACAATACAGAATTTGGGGATGGGAGGGAGGATACCTGGAGAACTACTTACAAAAGATTTATCTGAAAGCTTGAACTCAGGAGTATGATTTTAGCTCTCTAGACTCCTAACAGCTTTTGCTCTAAAACTATTAAAGTGTTTCTTAGCAATGAAAAAGTAAAGATCTTGCTAAAATTAATACAAGGAATGTTTCACCTTTTAGATATCTAATTCTTACGTGGACTTCTTTCCAACCAACTTCGATGATCCTTGTGGGGGTGGGTGGTCAGCAGCAGCAGTGTCTAATGTTTAGATATACTGTAGAGCTTTTCACAGAAGACCAGGCAGTTTCCTCTGAGGCAATGTTGACAGTGTATGTGCTTCAAAGTTAGTTTGCTGATTGTGACAGGTGCTGTGAAATCATTTTTGCACATTCATTGTGATACTATGTGATGAGATGCATTGTTCAGAACCAGAGCCAAAAGAAATGTAAGCTTGGTTAAAAACCCTTTCACTCTTTGTATTTTTTTTTTTTAAAAAAGGTTTTTATTCCTTAGATGTAAAATGACACCCTAATTTTTTTTTAATGTAAACTCATTAAATTCAAAGGAAAAAAAATCAACGAGTGTAGCAGTGTATCTTTTCTTTTATGGTTAAGTATTGATCTAGTTATTTTGTGGGTTGATTGCTGGAGGACTAGTTAAACAGTAAGTATGTCTTTGCCTATCTCTGAACATAAAAGTTCTGGTAATTAGAAAATATACTATGTATTATAAGACATCTTCTAGCATAAGTTTTGCTGTATATATTTATTCATTTATTTACATTGGTGTTTTACCTGCATGTATGTCTGTGTTAGATCCCCTGGAACTAGAGTTACAGTTGTGAGCTTTGGTTCGAAATAGTTAAAAAATTGGGTGGTTTTATATGTGAGCTTTACTCAGACTAAAAAATGAATAAGAGCATTTAGCTTAGGATTTGTTCAGTTAATGCCCATTTTTTGCCTATTAAGAACCACTGACAAGTGGATGTCTCATGTTCTCATGTCCCCCTAGTGAGCTGAAGATAGAAGATGAGAATCATTACTTTTTAGACAGGTACCCAGATTGCCTACCTGGCCGTCTTCTCAGAAGTCTTTAATTATCCTCATTCTTTGCCAAAATCTAGTAAATTGCCTTTGTGTAGCTGATGATTGGCACAAACACTGGCCTCATATGAGGTATGTTTACCCTCATAGGAAATCAAGATGAGTTATAAGGAGAAAGGAGTGTATGCATTGAGAAGTGTTCAGGGAAATACGTTTTCACCAACTGGTCCAAATGTCTGGTCTGTCTGTCTGTCTGTCAGTAAATGACAAACAGGGAGGTCATTTCCACTTTCTTTACTTGAAGATTCATCAGGCAGTTCTCTGTGCCTGCTTTTCTTTTTGTCTATCTTGCAGGGAGAGGTACTGACCGCTTTTGACTATAATGTTTTCAGAGATAAATAGGGAAGGATGGAGAAAGAGCCAGTGTCTCCCCCCAGAGCAAAGGGCAGGTGTGCTCAGAGCTCAGGAAAAAAGGTCTGTCCTTTGGAGCAAAGGCCTTTATGAAAGCCATAGGCGAGGAGCCCTGAGCTGTATGCCACTCTAGTATGGCTATCCTCTGGCTATTTGCATGGCCCCGGGGAACTGGGGCTTGGGAACCAGAACAAGAAAAATCTTCCTACCCTGGAAACAGCTATAACGAAGTCATTTGTCTCCAACTCTAGGACCCCGTGTTCTCTGCCAGCACCAGGCTAATGTATTAGCTTGCAGATAGAGTAAAATCTTAGCTGCTTCCCAGGTCTTGTCAGTTTGGGTGATGATAACAGGATGTTGACAGATGGGGGAAGGTAAGGGTGCCTCAAGCCAGATTTGGAGATGGGACAATGCTATAAGATCATAGTAATGCTTCTATCCAAGTTAGGGAATGGGATAATAAATGGTTAGGGGCTGTGTGTGTAGTGAAAAGGAGGAAGGACAGGCTGCCTAAATGTTACCTTGATTGTTGCTCATTTGTCCCCGGGCCCATAAAGGAGGGATCGTAGGACAGTCTGATCATGGACTTCACAGACCTGAGTTCGGGGCGGTATGACTGGCTGCTCAGGGCAGCAATAGTGTTATCGATAAGGAACATGCTGTTCAGTCAGACCCTGGAAGCTCTTGCAGGGGACCACAAGAAGGTGGCCACTTGAAGCTGAAAGATGGCAAAGCCTAAATCCCTCAAAGAGCTGTTCTTTCTCTCCGAGTCCTTGCTCTCCCTTCCCATTTTCTTCTCTGACCTGATCTGTATTGAGAAAGATGATTAAGAATGAGATCCAAACTGGGGGTGGTGCACGCCTTTAATCCCCAGCACTTGGGAGGCAGAGGCAGGTGGATTTCTGAGAGTTCAAGGCTGGCCTGGTCTACAGAGCGAGATCCAGGAAAGGTGCAAAGCTACACAGAGAAACCCTGTCTGGAAAAAACGAGAGAGAGAGAGAGAGAGAGAGAGAGAGAGAGAGAGAGAGAGAGGGAGAGGGAGAGGGAGAGGGAGAGGGAGAGGGAGAGGGAGAGAGAGAGAGAGAGAGAGAGAGAGAGAGAGAGAGAGAGAGAGAATGAGATCCAAGCTCAGTGTTTTATAGAAGGGAGAGATTTTATAAATTTTATTGTTATTATTGTACAGCCACATGAGGCAATAGCTTTCCCTTTGGGAGGTGGGCACCTTGATTCATCAGATGGCATTCAAGTGACTTGCTCTGAAGAAGGGAAATTAATATGCCCTTGTTGCATGGAGGTAGGATTGTAGTTTCCTCATGAATGTGTGATTGGTATTTGTGTGTCTAGACTTTGAATGCTTCTGAGTGTAGAAAGGTTCTAATGAGTGCGTAGACTAACAAAGAAGCATTAGTACCTTTGGGTCCCAACAACCCCCCGATGACTCCCTTGAGAGCCAAGTCTTGAATGGTTCTAGCCCACTAGTCTGGCAAAAAGAGGCATCTTCTGCCTGGTGGCTTCGGAGACACTCCATGCCCCTTCTGAAAAACTACTCTTCTCTGGACTGATATGTGGAGGCCTTGTGACTCTGACATGGAGTCGCCGCTTTGGGGTGTGTTACCTGGACAGGCACATGGTCGTCGTCAAGTGGAAATGTCCTGTTCAAGAACACAACCGAGTTGTCCATCAGCGTCTCCACTTCACAAGAAGCCTCGGCTGTTGTCCCTCACTACTTCGCCGCCTGCTGTCCAAGGCAGAATTGCTGGTTAGTGAGGACCTCCATTCAGAGATTGCGTCTATGACTGGGCCAGGCTCATGCTAGTCTGGAAGCTTATCTCGGATGGTATTCTCTGAGCTGTGGCTACTACTCAGCCTGGTCTCTGCTCTACATAACCAAATGTGGAGAGAGTTGCTTAGAGCTATCTGTGTAGAACTCAGGGCTGTCACCATAGTTCCATAGATAGTCCCTTTGCTAAAAGCTTGTTAGGTTTTCATTCACTCCTGGGCTTGCTCCAATGGCCTAAAAGTTTAGTTGTATATTTGAGAAACACTACAGACTGGTAGGTTAATGACTCTCCTCATTGGGGCCACAAAATGTGATAACAAAGCTTATTAAGCTAGCTGGCTCGTTCATGTAGATATCCACAAGGGCAAGCCTTCTGGTGCCACAATGCCAATCAAGACACCACTCAGATTGCCATCAGCGTTGCTCAGGTGCATCAGGTGCCACAGCCACCATCACAGGTGTGTCAGAAAGAACCTCGTTTGTGGTGCAAGGGTGACTACCCGGCAGACCTGTGAATGTTGGGGAAGAGGTCATACAGAGTGAGCTATCTCCTCTGCCTCCTCTCAGAGGTACCCCCAGGGCCTCACTGGTGTTAAACCTTTTCAGGTTACAGCATTGGGGATCCAGACTGACCAGCAGCAGGTTCCAGCCACCCTCTTACAGTCCTTGCAATGAGCCTGTGTCATGGTTTGGCTTTCTGGGTCATTTGCAGCTTGATAATGATACAGTTTTTGTTTTTGCCACAAAGGGCACTCAAGAGAATGCTCATGCCAGTACTCAGTGGGAAGTTCACACTCCCCTACCGGTCAGAAGCATCTCAGATTACAGATCATTTAGAACGAGCTCTTTAATCCCAGCACTCGGGAGGCAGAGGTAGGCAGATCTCTGTGAGTTTGAGGCCAGCCTGGGCTGCTACAGAGTGAGTTCCAGGACAGGCTCCAAAGCTACACAGAGAAACCCTGTCTCAAAAAAAAAAAAAAAAGTCAGTTCAAGTTGGGGTTGTGGTACACGCCTGTGATCCCAGCACTTGGAAGGTGGAGGCAGAAGGATCAGAGCTCAGGGTTATCCTCAGTCATATAGTTTGAGGCCAGCTTGAGATATGGACCTGTTTCAAAAATAAAACATGGCCGGAGAGATGCGTTGGTGGGCAGAGGCGCTTGCCAGCAAGCTTTGCAACCTGAGGTCAATCTCTGGAACCCACATGGTATAAGGAGAGAACCTATTCCCACAAGTTCTCCTTTGACCCCCACATGGGCATGACGTCATCATCTCCCCTTCATCAAACGAGTGTAAAAGAAACGAAATCAATGAAACAAAAGCTCAGAGCCAAACCACAAGAAGCCAAAAGCCAGCCTTATCTCTTCCTGGTTCATGTCGGGCAGTTTGGTCACTGAAGTACCTCAGAGAGAGGTCACCTCAGCTGCTTCCTGCTTACTGATCAGGGTGGCCTGTTGCTATTCTGAAGATTGGGCTTCCACCCCCCACCCCACCCCCATTTCCTGGGCACCCTGCGTTTCTGTTTCCTAATGGTAGCCTGGGCCAGGGTGGCTTAGGAATGTCACTAATTCCGGCTCTTTGACCTCCCTGCTTGCTGAATTTGTGTGACCCCGAGGTCAGTGACACGTGGTTGAGTCCAGTGCTGTGAAGGTGGGTGGCATGACAAATCTCTTAAGTTTTAAAAAAGTGTCACAGGCCAGCCTCAGAAAGACAAATAGCATGCTTCCTTGCGTTTCCTCAGATTTACATAGATATGCAAGAGGACACAAGTAGGGATAAAATTGCCCGGGGTCAAAGGGTACTTACTAATGGGAGGTAGAAGGCTTGATCAGTATATTATCATATATACATGTTTGAAAATGTAAAAGTTATCCTTTCTGCACCTGACTCTGTTTGTATTTAGGAAATTCATCTTATTATTGTATTTTTAAGGCGAGATTATGGTAATTATCTTTAGGCACAGTGTTTTTTCCCCCCAAACCTCACCATTTCTTTCTTTTCCATTTTTCCTCTTAGATTTATTATTTAAAACAATTTTAAATTTAAATATATTTTGGTCATATTCTTCCCCTCCCCCAAATCCTTTCAGATCCTCTCCCTCTCCCTTCCCTCCCAACTTTAATTTATTTCTCAAAAAAACCAAACCAAAACAAAACAAAAAATACTGCCAAGCAAACAAAACTCCCCCAAACCAAGAAAACTAAAACACCTAAGCAGAAAACAAAAGCAACCCCCCTTCCCAAACTGAAACCAAGTAAAAGTACATTAAAAACAAAAAACAAAAAAACTGTGGGGTCCATTATATGTTGGTCAACTACTCCTGAACATGAGGTCTGCCCTGGGGTGATTGATATACCCAGTGTCACTTCATTGGAGAAAACTAGTTTGTTAACCTCTACCTTAGTGACTAGATTTTCATTCATCATTCATTCATTCAGTTTTTAAAATACAACAATAAAATGTAATCAGATAAAACAAAAACCATCACACTGTAGTTGGACAAGACAAACCAACAAGAAGGAAAAGAGCCCAAGAGAAGGCACAAGAATCAGAGACCCCCCTTGTTCACACACTCGGGAATCCCATACAAAACACCAAATTAGAAGCTGTCCATAATTTTTGCAGACCTGTATAGACCCTGTGCATGCTGCTTTAGTTCATATGAGCTTTGATCATGTTGATTTAGAGGGTCTTGTTTTCTTGGTGTCCTCCATCCCCTCTGGCTCTTACACTATTTCTGCCTCCTCTTCTTTGGGATTCCATGAGCTCTGAAGGGTCTCTCACTCTCTATCTACATAATGTCTGGTTGTGGGTCTCTATCTGTTGCAGACAGAAACTTCTCTGATGACAGCTGAATAAGGCATTGATCTATGAATATAGCAGAATATTATCAGGAGCTATTTTTCACTACATTATTTATTATTTATTATCACTGCCTTGGGGACCAGCCTCCAAGTAGCACAGGGCTCGAAGGGAAATCCACAGTGTTGGTACATACTAGATTTTTTTATCTGAGGGAGTTAGGGAAAAAATATACTCACACACTCTCTTGATGGTTTCCTTCTTTATAGGGAGACACAGATGAGGTCCAGCCTCTTCTGATGGACTGACTGAACTGGACTCACTGGGGTGGGGTGACTGGACTAGGGGTGAACAGCCATACAAAAGCATATTTATAGATTGTTACATAAAATATTTCCTCATTCCAAGGTTCCTAACCTTAATTTACATGTCTTACTGAAGAAGACCATCCCATTCCTCCATGACTCTAGTCCTTCATTATGCATTGTGTGTAACACACAATAATACAAGAGCCCCAGGTGTGCCTGAGAGTCTTGTGACCAAAGTCATGGGATGGCTGCAAAGTCTCCTCAGCAAAACAATCATTGTTTTCCACAAGGATTCTTCAAGGTCAAGGTACTTTTTAAAAACAGCTGTTCAGTCTAATATCTAACCATACAGTGATTCTACTAAATTCCTACAGAGTACAGGTAACGCTTTGTTTCAGCCAATGATGCACACTGAAACCTGTGACTGCGTCTTTCAGCATTAGCATCTTTCAGCATTAAGATTAAAGGAGTTTGAGCCAGCCTGGCTCCTGGGATTCAACTGTTTCTCTAATCATTAACTTGGGCTATGATCTAGGCAGCTCCTTAAGTGAAACTCATAGGCTCTGACTGTGTGACATTTCCTTGCATTTGCTTTTATTCATCAACACTCTGTATAAGCTAACATATTTATCAATTAGACAGTACAGTTTAAAAAGAAATCTTCATAGTAATCCACAGGTAAAAATGCCTAATAGAACAGGATGTTTCCATGAGATAAACACATTACCTGACAGGCAGTGGGGAATTTCCTCATACCCAATTCAGTCTTGACAGATATCAGAGAAAGATAGCAACAGCAAACATATAAGGCACAGCAAAAGCAAAAGACATTCCAAGGTCTGTGGTCTCGGGAGCCTTGGCTAACCAAGATTTATTCATTAGGGGGTTGCCTCCTGGTGGGCGGACACCCTGAACCTCAATCGCCACCCACTGCTCCTCTGACATGGCCACCAGCAGTTTATTATTTTTCTTTTTATCTTCAGTTCCTGGGATATCTAGTCTCTGGTTCCTGGTCACCCAAGCAGTGTCAGGTATGAGTTCCATCTCATGGAGTGGGCCTTACATCAGTTATTGATTGGTGACTCCCACAGGCTTTTGTACCACCATTGCCCCAGCATATCTTGTAGGCAGGACACCGTTGTAGATCAAAAGGTTTGTGGCTGGGTTTGTGTTTGTGTTTCTCTTTTGGTAGCATGCACCTGATTCTTGAGTGAGAAGCCTGGGTCTGAGCTGAGATGAGAAAGGATGATGTAAACCGTTGTGGTGGAGGAAACTGTCAGCAACATCAACATTTAGAAGGAGAACATCTGAGGTGCTGGATGTATAAGGCACTGGAATAACCTTTTGTCTTTTAGAGCACCCATGGATCCTTCAGGAAGGATAGTGAGTGTCCTGGTGCATCTCTCTGAAGGCTGCAAAACCATTAGTGGTGAAACTGCCTGAGTTTGCCATCTTTGATGGTTGTGACCATGATTTTGATATTCATTTCCTTTATCTTAACAAGATTCTATTGGATAAAGCAGATGACAGGCCAGCTTCTGTACCTCTCATGGAAAGCAATGACACACACACACACACACACACACACACACACACACACACACTCCTCTGCTTCTATCACCCTTGCTTGGGCATTCCATGGGGTGAATGAATGTCTAAAGACAAAGATGCATAGAACAGTTTGGACAGACAATCTCTCCAAAGACAGGGATTAGACTCAGTTATCCAAACAAGGCTGGGAGTCCTGAGGCTTATCAGTTTGCCATGCACCCCTGTTGGAGGAACTGTCACCCTCTGCCCCAGGCTTTTATTTCCTGTGTGGAAGCCAACAGTTTGCTTGTCTCTCCTGACAACACACCCATTCGAAAAGTTCTTCAGATGGTTAAGGAAATTGTATCAATAGATCATGTAGTGCTATGATGACCACACAGATTTCTGCAAAAGGAAGCAACTCTTAGTTGCTACAGGGATCTCCCTCGGGAGAAATGGCTTCATTATTTATACACTCTTGCCAGTGGTTATCTGTATAACAGTAGCCATCTAACTAGAAAGGGCAGTGCAAATTTAGCTGATACACACAACCCCACTTTGACTCTAGAAGGAACTCAAGTTGCTTCAGCTCATTGACTGGGGGTGTTGTGGGTGACAGAATTGCCTTCAACTTCCTCCTTGGTGATGTCTGTGACTCTTATGCCTGAATTAATGTCTCTGACCAGCTGGAGAGGTCAGCTTGCTTTTAAATGTGAAAACCAGTGGGGCATGGTGGTGCACACCTTTAATCTCAGACCCAGAGGCAAATGGATCTCTATGAGTTCAAGGCCAGCCTGGTGTATGTAGTGGTCTTTAGGCCAGCCGAGATTACATAGTGAGACCCTGGGTAGTCCAACAGTGGCCCTCTGCATGCTTGGAAGGCTGGGAACCAAGAGCCTGGTTCCGCCTGGAGATGAAGGCCTGGAAGGTGCCGAGGACCACTGGCCTTCTGTCCATTATGTTTTAGAGATGGAGAGGAAAAAGAAGGGTAGATTCCAAAGAAAGGCACTGAGGTCAGTGTCCTTCAGGAGACAGTAAGTAGCACAGCTGGGATCCAAAGCAGGAGAGGACTCTGTCCCACCAGACAGCAAGGCATCTACTCTGAAAGGTTTCTGATGGGAGGTCCTTAAACCATAAGGAAGCAGGCTTAGTTAATATGTTGTCTTGGTTAGGGTTTCTATTGCTGCGAAGAGACACCATGACCACAGCAACTCTTATAAAAGAAAAACATATAATTGGGGTGGCTTACAGTTTCAGAGGTTTAGTCTGTTATCATGGTGTGACATGGCGGTGTGCAGGCAGACATGGTATTAGAGAAGAAGGTTCCCCCATCTGTAGCTGCCTCTCTGGTGTTCTCACCAACATTTTAATTTTATTTATTTTTAATTATACGTAGGTGTGTGTGTCTGCATGTGAGTTATGTGCACATGAATGCAGGTACCAGTGGAGGCCAGAGGCATCAGATCTCCTAGAGATAGAATTACACTCAGTTGTGAGCCACCTGACATGGGTGCTTGGAACTGAACTTGAGTCCTCTGGAAGTGCAGCAAGTGCTAACTTGCTGAGCCACCCAGCCCTCCACTGACATATTTTAAAATTGCCTTATGATTGTTTTTGTTCTGCTACTAACCAAACTTCATGAAACTGCTTCCTCATTGGAACATGGAACACATGGGTATGTGCATGTGAGTGCTGGTGTCCCCAGAGACCAGAGGTGTCAGATCCTGTAGCTGGGGATTCAGGTGGATATGAATTGCCTGATCATGGATGCCAGGAGTGGAACCTGGGTCCTCTGCAAGAGCAGACTGTTCTCTTAATTACTGAGTCATTTCTTCAGTCCCTTTACCTTATTTTTTTGAGTTCTAATCTCTTATTAAACTGGCACTCACCAATTCTGCTAGACTGGCTGGCCACAGAGCCCTAGGATCCTCTTGTCTCTGCCTCTTGAGGGCTTGGATTGTAGGCACATGGTGCTGAGTCTGATAAATTCAGCCCCTCAAGGTTATGCAACGAGCACTTTGTTGACTGGACCATCTACCCATTTCTGATTCTTTGAGAAAAAGCTACATTGATTTCCAGTGGCTGTAACATTTGATGTTCTATCAACAGTGCATTGAGAGTTCTAATTTAATCACATCTTCATTAGCTTTTGATAGTGACTGTTAGAAAATTGCAACTCTGTGGGGTTGGTGTCCCTGGTTTCGGCACCAAAACGTTAGTAAATTGATGGCTGAAACTGCAAGGAGACAGTTCAGCCCTGGAGGGCAAGGTATTCTGGACACCTCGAGCTACTTAGAATAAGAGCCCTGCCCTGAAGGTGTCCTGGACACCCGGAGCTGTTTAGCTCAGCTGTGATGGCTGGGACTGCAAAGAAACAGCCCCACCTTGGAAAGGAAATAATTTCTGTCTTCTCAGGAGAGTCAGGCCTGGAACTGCTCCAGCAAGGAAGGGTATCCTGACTCTTCGGGAAAGACAGGATATACCTGGTGTGATGGGGGATGGTCTCCCTGCAGGACACAGCAATCCTGCTCCTCTCTTGGAGAGACACAATCTCAGGCTCAGTGTTACCAGCTCTTGCTTGCTCAGTCCACTATGAGACGTCTTAGCAAGGTTCTTCTGTTCACCAGTGAATGAAGGGCTTCACCCAAAACTCTTTTGAGAAAGAGGTTTATTTGGGAAGGAGGAGTCCTGGAGAGTAGCTGCCTCTACCAGGGTGGAGAAAACAGCTCACAACTGACCGAGCAGGGCAGTTTATATAGGATACCTAGGGGGTGGAGTAAATCTGTAATTGGTTAGTTTTTTCTGCCCAGGGATTGGCCAGTTTTGTAGGCAAGGGGGAGAGATGGCCCTGATTTCAGGGCCAAACTGTGTTTCTTTCACTGGCCTTTCTTGGCTTTTTGACACTACCTTTAAGGCCAGGGTACATTTCTTTCACTGACTCTGATTTTAGGGGCCAAGATTGTTGTTTTGGTATTAGTTTCAGAGTCAGGGCATATTTCCTGTGTTCTGGGTTTGGGGATAAAGTGTTCACTTCTTTGGCTCAGGTCCCAAACACAGGCTGTGTTTCTTTCCCTGGTCCTGGGCCCTATGGCCAGGATTCTGCTGTCCTACTCTGTGATTGGTTGATTTCACAAGTCACTTGGGACAGGGGCAGAGATGGCTCTGATCTGAGCTAAACTGTGTTTCTCTCACTGGCCTTATCTGAGCCATCCTTCCCTAATTCTGGGCTCCCCGGTCAGGGTGGGTTTCTTTAGTTGGCCCCTTTTCCCTACAGTGGCATCTTAGTGAGTGTAAGGAGGCATCTCATATCAGTCTTCATTCCTCAATGAAGGAATTCCATTGCATTTCTTAATGATTAGTGATGTCAGAGATATTTTTAGTGATTACCAAGAGACCTTTATTTGTTTTGTTTTGTTTTTTCAAGACAGGGTTTCTCTGTGTAATCCTGGCTGTTCTAGAACTCTCTATATAGACTAGACTGGCCTTGAACTCAGAAATCAGCCTGCTTCTGCCTCCTCCTAAGTGCTGGGAATAAAGGTGTTTGCTACCATGCCTTGCTTTTTTTTTTTTTTTTAAATGAGGATTATCGTTTTTTTGTGGCTCCACCCCCAGGATAGTTTACCTTTGGCTGCAAAGACTCAGCTTCTTGCCTAGTTTTTGGTACAGGCTGTGGAGTGGGACCCAGGTCCACCTGGGTGTGGGTTTGTCCTGTCTTTCAGGTTTCATGTGAATGGCATGACTCAGGAAATGATGTCATTTATGTGAATGGCACAACTCATGAAGTGATGTCATTTATGTGAATGGAACAACTCATGAAGTGAAGTCATTTCAAATGCAGCATGGGAGGAACATGGATATCAGAGTCACTGCTTGGAAAATGTCCTTCACAGCTATTCTTTAATGGTAATGTAGGCTTACTCTAGATTTATTGCGATTTTTTTCTGACAATTCAAACACTTTCTTATTTTGGAAAGTTGAGGGGGAAGCTGGCCCAGAACTTGTGATCCTTCTGCCTCAGTCTCTGAGTATCAGAGTTACAGGGGTGTGGTACCATACCCAGTTTACATACACATTTTTTTTTTTTGGTGGTGGTTTCCACCAGAAATTTGTTACAAAAGATGAAGCAAAGTACCCCACATTAAAACAAGAAAACAAACAAAATGAAACAAAACAGAATTTACCCACAGAATTTGTTAATCTCATGGCTTCTGGGCCTTTGGACTCATTTTCCATTGGTTTATAGCTTGAATTTTCTTGGATTATAGCAAGGCCAGAAGAAGGTGAGAACAAACACCTCTACAAAGTGTATTTTCCATAGTTTTGGATAAGTACTTGGCTGCTGTAAAGAATGAACTGTGACACCCAGGCACATGTGGGCAGCACTAACTGCACTTAGTGGGTCATCAAAAAAAAACCACACACACACACAAAAACAAACAAACAAACAACAAACAAACAAACAAAACCCCCAAAAACATGAATTTGGGTTTGGGTGCGGAGCAGGGTAGGATAAGGGTTAGACAAGCTCATATTTCATTATATACCTATATGAAATGATCAAGAATGAAGAAATTAAAAATCTCTAAAAAGGTAATATTAACCACATGCAGCAGGCCAGGGAGAGTTCAGTTCTTTGTGCCAAGCAGAGAAAGCTCAGTGCTGTAGGTTATGTGGCAGACTGCATTATCCATCAGAAAGTTCACAGGGCTTTGGATTCTGATGTATTTCCTGCCAGCTGTCTTTGGGCTGGTGGTTTATAGCACTCCCGTTCAGATAAGAAGCATCAGCGCTGGAGGATTTATGACGCCTAACCTAATTTTCCATCACCGTACCTTGACTTTGGCCTTAGAAATTGTAGCCCATATAAAGCAATTGATGGCTACCCTCTGGAGGCAAATGACCCCCTTTAACTCCAGGGCAATAGCTAATAAGGTCTTGATAATTGTGGCTCCCTGACTGTTAGCCATGGCTTCCTGCCTCTTCTGAAGTTGCCTGGGATTGATGGATTCAACACATATGAGAAGAGGTCATTCTTAGTGACTTTCCCCTTTTACCCTTCGCTTCACCAGGGCCCTTAGAACAGGAGTAATGAAGCCATTTTTCTTCTGGTGTGGTCTTCTTATAATGAAATATGGAGGAAATTCATCTTCTCCTGAGCACACCATTTTTCCCTTGTCAGATCTGCAGTCTTTCCTTGACTGAACCAATTTGTTATCTCCAAAAGCCATGGCCTTATATTTCCCTTTTGATTCTAGGAACTCTGGGTTGGGCCAAAAGAACTTTCAGCTGTAGATTTATAAAGAGTCAGCTCTTTCCTCAACCGAGACATCTGGTCTACCCTTGAATGGACTGGAGAGAAAAAGAAATGTATATTATTGGTAAGCCGTTGCTATGCTTCAAAGTGTCATTTCCATAGTTGACTAAACCTCTAGGCCAGCTATGCTAGCAGAAAGGAAAACTAGTTTTTCTATACACCCACAAGTGAGAGATGCCTTAGTCATGATCAGAAACAAAGATGGGATGGTTCAGTTTCTCTTTGACTGAGTCGTCACTTAGGAATCTATGGAATCCTGAGTCAAACCCATCATGTTCTGGCTCGTCCGAAGCAAGTGCTTCTTTTATTTTACTTTTGGAGTTCTTTATAGATTCTGCACATTAATCCTTGGTCAGAGGTGTAGTTGGCAAAGATTTTCTCCCAATCTGTAGATTATCTCTTCTCTCTGCTGCTTTTTCCTTTCAGTATCCCCCATTTTTTTCTTTTTTCTTTTTTTTTTTTTTCTTCCAGAACTGAGGACGGAACCCAGGGTCTTGCACTTGCTAGGCAAGCACTCTACCACTGAGCTAAATCCCCAACCCCATCCGCTTTTCTTTTTAAAGGCAGGATTGCATGTAGCTGAGGTTGGCTTCTAGCTTGCTGTTGCATGCAGGCAAGGCTGACCTTGAACTTCTGATTTTTCTGCCTCTACTTCTTAAGTGCTGGAATTATAGGTGTTCATTACCATGCCTATCTGTCTGCCTGCCTTCCTTCCTTCCTTCCTCCCTCCCTCCTTTCTTCTTCCTTCATCACAAAGCCTTCTATTTCTAATTATACCTTATTTCTTATGCATGTCATTATTATCTCAGAAGTAACTCATTTGTTTCACTTTTTCTTTCTTGGGCACTTCTGCTAACTCCCAGCTTAGTTTAAGCTGCGTTGCTAGCCACTGTCTTCCTAACATGATTGGCACCACTGGCTGTCCTGGAACTCACTATGTAGATCAGGCTGGCCGATTACTCAGAGATCTGCCTGCCTCTGCCTCCACAGTGCTGAAACTAAAGGCATATGTCACCACCACCTGGCTTCTTTTTCTTTTTTTTTTCCCTTTTTTAAAAAAAAAAAATCTGGAGCTGAGGACCGAACCCAGGGCTTTGCGCTTGCTAGGCAAGCACTCTACCACTGAGCTAAATCCCCAACCCCTCTTTTTCTTTTTTTTTAGTTAAAAAAAGAAAAGAAAAAAAAGATGCCTGCAAGTGTTTTGTCTTGACTGTGCACCAAGAGCATGCCTGTGGCTACAGAAAGCATCAGATCTTAGGAACTGAAGCCATCGATTGTTTTGAGCTGCCATGTGGGTCCTGGCAAGTCTGCTAGTTCCCATCAAAATCCATTCTTCCCCTACTTTTTTCTTTTTTGGTGCTGGGAATGGAACTCAGGACCTCTCACATACTATGCAAATGGCCCACCACTGAGTGAAGTCCTCAGCCTCTTTTGTCTGTAAGGTTTCTGTTTTGAGCTAAGGTGCGTGGCTGTCCTTTACAGATACTTGGGACTATGTGACTACATTCTGGCCAGTGGGATATGAAGAGAAGTGATCTGAGCCATTTCCAGACTGTGACTTTTGAAGGAGAGGACAAGTTGTGGTGTCGCCCATCTGTCCAGCCAGTCACCTAAGACTTTGTAGAGGATGGCAACCATCAAGGGTTGGTGGACTTAAGTGACACTGGCCGGGAAGACAAGGTCGGAGTTCAAGTTCCAGCCTCCACAGGCGGTGATGAGAAGCTGCTGTGGTCAACGTCAGTTCCTGTCTTCAAGTGGCATTCTGTCTCTGATGCAGGAGCTGCCCCCATGGTGCATGGGAACCAGGGACATTTTTGTTGTTGGAAGGAATGGGTGAACACTCTCAGATAGTGCATCTGTGCTCCTTTCTAAGCTGGACGACTCTTTTTCTTCCTTCTTATGTATTTATTCACTTTTTAGAAAAGTATATTTCTAGAAATAGGGATCTTTTAATGTGAAGGACAGAACCCAATTCAAACTAGATTAAGTATAAAATAGGAGTTTGTTGACTTATTTAATGATGAAGTCCAGGAGTAGAGCTGGATCCAGGCTTCTAAATCTCCCCTTCTCTCCCTCCCCCTTCTTTCTGCTTCCTGTGTCAGTCACATTCTTTCTGATTGTGACATGTGTCCCTGTGTGTACTGGGGAAGGGTAGCATGGCTGCTGAGCTCAAAGCCCAGGCCATTTCTGGCCCAGCCACCAGATAGAGTCTCTCTCTCTCTACATCTCTCTGTACACTGTGGATGCTCATGTGCCGCCCCGCTACACCCTCCCCTCATCCCTGGGATCAAGAGGAAGAAACACAAAGATGGTTAAGAAGTAGGGCACTTTGGCACTTCCTCCAGAACCACATAGAACCAAGGAGGTAGTTCCTCAAAGAAAAGGCAGAGAGAGAGGAGAAGGAGGAGGAAGAAAAATATGCAGAGAGGTATCTGTATAACTACCGCTGGTGCTTACCGTCGCTGCCGCTCCTACCGTGATTCTCCATGGCTGGCAATGGAGCAACTGCTGTGGTCTAGGCGCAGGGCAGTTCCTGCAGCCATGCAGCCTCTTTCAGAAAACTATATCGTGATAGTCACTATATAGTCTAGATCTGGTGTGTGTCCCTCCCTCCAATGTTGTTGTAATGTGAGCCAATGTGGCACTCTGGAAAGGACTTTAAGAGGTGGGCAGAGTGGGAATCTTAGGTCACTGGGGATGTGCCCTTAGAAGGGACAGTGAAGCCGGGCAGTGGTGTCGCACGCCTTTAATCCCAGCACTCGGGAGGCAGAGCCAGGCAGATCTCTGTGAGTTCAAGGCCAGCCTGGGCTACCAAGTGAGTTCCAGGAAAGGCACAAAGCTACACAGAGAAACCCTGTCTCGAAAAAACAAACAAACAAACAAACAAACAAACAAAAAAAAAAAAAAAGAAGGGACAGTGAGACCTCACCCTTTCCTCTTTCTCTTTTGTGACCCTGTCATGAGATTAACTAGCTTCCTCTGGTATGCACTCTTGTCATAATATTCTGCTTGACTGAGAACCCAAAACAATGGGAGAAATCAACTCGTGGCCCAAACCTCCCAAACTATGAGCTCAGGTATCTTGTAAGAATGATAGAAAGCTGACTAATATGCTACCATTCCACAGAGGAAAGAAACAGGCTTTGAAAATACAATACACTGGCTTGAAGACACAGAGCTAGTCTGACTCCAGGTCCATGTCCTTTCTGTTATACACCCACTTTATGCCATGTCAACCTTTGCCTTATGGGGGGTGGCTTCTGTCCGCCATTCACAAATAACCCTCCATAAGGGGGATCTAGAAGAGTGCATTGCTTTTTAAATCAACCTCAGTCACATTGGCCAACCTTTTTTTTTTTTTTTTGAGAGAAGGTCTCACTGTGTTACCCTGTGTAGTCCTGGAACTCTCTCTGTAGACCAGGCTGGCCTAGATCTCACAGAGATCCTCCTACTTCTTCTGCCTGAGGATTAGGTGTGTGCCACCATTCCCAGAAATCTATGAATGTTTTAAATATAGTGTTGAACATCTGTCTGTTAGTCAGTCTGTCTGTCTGTCTGTCTGTCTGTCTCTCTCTCTCTCTCTGTCTTACTGGGCATGATGAGCATGTGTATGTAATCCAACTGCTGAGGAGGCCAACAACTGGAGGCGAAGCTCAGTGCTGTAATACTTGTCTGTAGCAGGAGGCCCCAGGCTCACTTCCCAGCATGGAAAACAACTTTTACAATAATCTTGCCTTTTTTCTTTCTTTGCACTGTTTCAAGTAATTTGCTGTTAGCCATTAAAGACTATAAATACATGGGCAAATAGCTTTTTAAAGCTTTGAAATACAAGTTAGCCTCGATATACAAGCTGTGTGTAGTGGCTAGGGGAGAAAACCAGTGCATCTGCTGTATCTAACTTAAGTGCGGCTCATCTATTCAGTGGAGACATGGAGAGGAAGGAATGAGTATGGATTTAGGCTAGGAGGATGCTCAAGGCACTTGAGACACGGTAAGTTGCAGAGAGTCAGAGGCCCCGGGTACTAGTGTCTGGGCTGGAGTTTGGTTTCCTGTGGTTGCTACTAGAAGGGTGTTAGGGAGGCTGCAGTGACCAGCTACGGTGCTCTTCCCCGGGTTTATGGGTGGGAAGGTCATTTTTGTTTTATTTTATCTTCCTGGTCAGGGCTGGATGTCTGGTCCAATGTTAGTCCGTGTATTAGATGGCTGCATACCAAGGAGCTCACCAGAACAAGCAACTTCTTGTTTAAAGAGAATCAAGCTGCACAGAAGTTGAGTGGCTTTTTTTCCCCCCTAGGTGAGGGATTGGGAGCTGAAAAGCCATAGAGAGTCTGAGGATGCCACAGTCCCTCCAAACTCAAGCAAGCTGAAGTCAAGAGGAGTTCTCAGCAGCATAGCTGAGCTATGTCGGCCAGTGGTTAACACATGTCCCTCAGAGTTTGCATATTAACAGTTGTAACTCCTGCAGGCAGGTATTTGTCTGGTGTTAACTCAGTGCTCTCAAGGGCTTCCTCAATCAATGGGGATTCTAACCTGTTAACGTATTTTACAATACTGTGCTCCACTGAACAAACAGCAAAGCAGCCAACAGGCCCTTTCTCAAGGGAGCCTGGAAACTTCTTTGCTTAGGGGGTCATGAGAATATCATGTCGTTAGATGTGTCACATTCCGCACTGCCATGATGCTGTGACAGTTCTTTATGGCCAGTGCTATCCTATTTCCAAGTCCAACTAAGTAAGATTAACAGAGCCAGTGGCTTTCCTCTTGGGACCGAGAGTCTGATGAATTTAACAGGATGCTAGACCTGGTTTCCCAGTCGCTCCTCAGAACACTCTGACAGATGACGAATGTCACCACTTCCTCATTAAATGTTGGAGCAGCTATGTGACCCTTGCTGAGAGATTATGGAACTGACATTGTCAGCAGCAGCTCTTGATTTGTTCTAGGGGAGGGTGGTGAGGGACAAGGTGAATAAGGTGAATTCAGTCCTCAGTGGAATTTGTTTCGGTGCTCAGGGGTTCAGGGAGGGAGCCTTCAGAGTTCTACAGCTGTGAGGCCCAGGCCTGAGGAGAAGTTGGAGGAACGGTATGCTAAGGTGTGGACAGGTGAGGACCCAGGGCAAGAGGAGGGGCTCAGCTTATCTTGAAAAGATCTGAAGGGTGAGACAGATCCAGCAGGGCATGGCTGAGGGGATAGCATCAGTGGCAGCTGGAGGAGGACCCACTGCTTGCCAGAGTCTGTTGCAGGGCCCTCATGGAGACACGGGTTGTCTGAGGAGGAAGATCCAATAACTGTGTATCTGCTGCTCACTCCACCAATATAGCAAGAATACCATGTCTCATGTCCCTTCCTCCTCCTCCTCCTCCCCTGATTCCACTTCTTCCTCAACCCGGAGAGGAGTTAAAGATAGCTGAGGGATGGAGGGAGGAGGCATAGAATACATTGACCACATCTAACTCCTGTCTTTAGCCAGTTTCTCAGTAGAGAGAGCTCCGAATTTGGGGCATGAGGACATTTTCATTGGGTAGGGGATTGGAGGTAGGCTGTTGAGCTACTCCAGGATTTACGCCTAAAGTTTTTCTGTGGCTGGAGAATGGATGAGCCAAAGGCCAGGGTGGAGATGGCCCACGCAGTGCTTTTACAGGAACGGTCGTGCTTTGGGCTTATTGAATTCAATTCTGTGCCCCATACGGTGAGACTAGAACAAGGCGCCAGAGTAATTTTATTTTTTTTCTGGAGCTGAGGACTGAACCCAGGGCCTTGCGCTTGCCAGGCAAGCGCTCTACCACTGAGCTAAATCCCCAACCCCTTCCAGTGTTATTTTAAATAGTGTGTAAATGTTTATACTGCTTCCTACGCAATTATACATGAACTAATTCTAACCTAGACAAACATAGACATAAAGTATTCATACTATTAATATGCCATTCATTAGTAAACATTTATTACAACCAGCTGGGTCCTGGGGCAATGTGGACCTCTAAAAAACGGTTCCTTTAAGAACGTGCTGGCTAAGTTGGTGTGGTTGTTGGAAAGCTGAGACAGAAGGGTCACAAATCTGTAGAGTTCAAGGCTAGCCTGTCTCATAAAACACACACACACACACACACACACACACACACACACACACACACACACAACAAGCTCCTTCCTTTCTTTCTACCTTAGGGCCTTGTACATACAAAGGTAAGTTATATATTTCTGAGCTACATCCCCATTCCTAGCCTGAGGCAGGAGGACCACTGCAGCTTTGACAACAGCTTGGTCTACACAGTGAGCTCCAGGCCAGTTAAGGCTTCATAGAGAGACCCCACCTCAAAAGACCCAAATCTAAAGCAGAGTTCCCGAAATCATCCTCCGCCGCCAATCCAGCACTGCACATGAAAGCACAGCTCTGGAGCCCAGAGCCCAGGACAGTATTGCTCCTGTAGATAAAATGAAGTCAACACCTGTTCTTTATTGCATCCAATGTGAATATCTAATCTATTCTTACCAAACAAGAAAAGCATGTTTAGGGTTGTTTGATTTAAAATAGGGAGTAAAGGAAATTTATTTTAAGACTTCCTGAGGAGGCGTGTCCTTTAAAGAGAAGCGGCCATCTTGGGAGCCATGCCAAGTGTGTTCTCCCACGAACAAGCTGGTCTCAGGATGGAAGCAGCAGGAATCTATCAATTTAACGATTCAAGCAATCTAGAGGAGGCCAGGTACCACATACGGGAATCTTTATAAAAATAGATGTAGGAGTAATCAGGTATGCTCCCTCATGCCTGTAATCTCAGAGCTGGAGCAGCCAGCCTGTTCTGTGTGGTGAGACCTTGTTCCAAAGTGGGTGGTCTGAAGGCCTAGACTTAACTTTACAGACTCCATCTCAGGGATGGGCCACCATCCTAGGCCATCTGGTGACTGGGGGCTGAGCTCAGTTCCAGGAAGAACCTCAGGAATGTGCCGTGTGACAATGACATCCAGATATCCTAGAAGCAGTCAATTAAGAAACAAGGCAGTAAAATTGAACAAGAACCAGATGTTCCTGCAGATGTACTGTTGGCAGTGGCTATGGACTTTGCAGATATCCAGATAATCCAGATGTCAGCAGGTTGTGGTTTTGAGACGAAAGTTTAACCAATAGTTTCGAAAAAAATCACCTTGCCCCATATCCCTTTACCCAATCCTGAAACGCCAAGGCATGCAACTGCAGACTTGCAGTTTTTTCCTTTAAAAAACCCTCCAACCCCTGAGCTTGAGGCTGCCGCATTTCCTCCATCCGCTGTGTTGGAGCAAAGGGTTGGTTATGGTCAGGTTCAAGCCTGACAATAAAGACCCTTGTGTGCTTGCATCAGAAACCAGCTCCTCGTTGGTCTCTGGGGAGTTTTGAGACATGGGTGAAACAATGGGAAACAAAACCAAACAAAACTACTGGGGAAAAAAAAGGGTGATTTTTTTTTTCTGTGTATTTTATGAATAGAATAAGTGGGGCAAGCTGAAGCTTTGGCTTAAATATTACATTTCTGCAAAACGTATTGTTTTGTTTCCTTCACTGTTGATTTTAATGACTTGGGGCATGATATGATATTTTAAAAATTTCTTTGTTATTCAAAATTTTTCTATTCATTTTACATACTAACCACAGATCCTCCCTCCTCCCCTCCCATAACATGATTTTAAAATCACAAGTAATTAGATTAAGAATCAGAGGCTAGGAGATGGCTCTGTTGGTAAAGGGCTTGTTTTACTAGCATGAGGACCTGAGTTTGATCCGAAGCACCCATGTAAAAAACCCAGGCATGGTGACATGTGTTTGTAATGTAAACTCTGGGAAGGCAGAGACCTGAGGATCCCTGGAAGTCACTGGCCAGCTGGTGTAGCCAATTGGTGAGCTCCAGGAGCAAAGAGAGACCCTGTTTCAAACAACCCGAACAACAACAACCAGACAAAAGGTATGGATGGTGAGATGGCTCCACAGGTGTGGTACAATTGAGTGAAAACTGTCTCCCATAGGCTCAGATACTTGAAAACCTGGTCCTCCATTGGTGGCACTGTTTGGGGAGGCTCTGGAATCTTCAGCAGGTGGAACCTTGCTGGGGGAAGTATGACACTGGAGCTAGGCTTCAGAGCTTATAGTCTCACCCTATTTCCAGTTGGCTCTCTGTTTCTCTCTCTCTCTCTCTCTCTCTCTCTCTCTCTCTCTCTCTCTCTGTGGTTGGAGATGTGATCTCTCAGCTTTCTGCTCTGGCTGCCTTTGGCCACACTTCTCCCATCATTATGTACATTCCTTTGCAACCGTAAGCCAAAATCAACTCCTTATTCTTTAAGTCACATTTGGTCATGGTGACTTAACCATGGCAATAAGAAGAACGTGACTAATCTGGAAGGTAAAGGTACTTACACAGAAGCTGGGGAGCTGAATTCATGTGTACCCTTCATATACAATAAAAAATAAATAAATGGAAATAAGGCAGAGAGCCACCGTGGAAGACACACAATATTGGTCTCAGGCCTACACACGCGCACACACACACACATGCATGTGCACCTGTACTTACCACACATGCAGACAAGAACATGCACACACACACACACACACACACACACACACACATAAACACATGCACATATTCTAACACTAAGACAAGAGCAATTGGAAAACCAGTCATAGTTCTAGAGAGTGGAATAGGTTTTTAGTGGTAAGATAAAGGAGAAGCATGCTAAGCAACTGTCTTAGGGTGTTTGTAGCTGTGATAAAACACCACGACCAAAAGCAACTTGGAGAAGAAAGGGCTTATTTCAGTGTACAGTTACACAACACTCCCATCACTGAGGGAAGCCAGGGCAGGAAGCTGAGACAGGAACCGACGAGACCATGGAGGAGTGCTGCTCACTGGTTTGCTCCTTGTCACCTGCCCAACCTGCTGTTTTTTTTTTTTTTTTTCCAGTTTTTCAAGACAGGGTTTCTCTGTAGCTTTGGAGCCTGTCCTGGACTAGCTCTGTAGACCAGGCTGGCCTCGAACTCACAGAGATCCACCTGCCTCTGCCTCCCGAGTGCTGGGATTACAGGCGTGTGCCACCACCATCCGGCCTCAGCCTGCTGTTTTATATACTCCCAGGTACATCAGACCAAGAGTGGCCCTGTCTACAGTGAGCCGGGCCCTCTCCATCAATTATCAATCAAGAAGATGTACCACAGGCTTTCCCACAGGCCAATCTGGTGGGGGCATTTTCTCAATTGAGTTTCCCTCTCCCCAGATGACTTTAGCTTGGGTCAAGATGGCATTAAAAACTAGCCGTCATGTCAAGAGACCATGGTCTTAACACAGAAATTTATATTCTTGTGGTTATTAATTTGCTAAAGACTGTTAAGCCACAGATATAGAAGAAAATCTATGGAAAGCTGACATGTGTACTTAAATTGGAGCACTACATCACCACAGCTGAGGTATGGGGCAATAACATAGTTTTAAATATTAAACGTAATGCTATGCCAATGTAATTACACGTGTGGCATTATCATAATGGGAGCTGATTAATGAGGGCGACAGAAAGCAAGGGCGGATATTAGCTCTTTAGACACCAGCGCTCAGATCGCTTCCTGAGAAGTCATTTTTCTCAAAGCTCTGTTCCCCAAGGATTGTAGAAATGCCAATTGTTTCTGCAGTTTCCACTTCAAGAAGCTTTTATTCATAATCCCCAGCAGACGACAATAAGACTTGAAATTAATGGTGATGACATTCTTGATCTAAATTACTGCCTTCATGCTTTAAATAATTACTCACATTCCTCATGTAAGGGACTTACAGATTCTTCACGTCATTTCTTTCTTTCTTTCTCCCCCCATTTTTATGTCTTATCTGTCATCTCCACTGCTTGACTAGCTCCTTGTCCCTTACAACTGAACACAGGGTGACGCCCCGACTCCATGAGCCTCTTTTGAGCTTGTCCTTCCCACTCGACTCCTAGGGCCCTGAAATCTGCCTCGGATGCAGTCCTTCCCCAAAGGGCACCCGTCCGTGCCTCACGCATGCGGGCCAAGCACTACCTCAGTGAGCCACACCCTGCCCCAGCTCCAGCAGGCAGTTGCTTTGAATACAGACAGACTGCTGGGAAACAAGACCTTGAAAACCTTGACATGGGCTGATCTGGTTTCCTGGCCTGTCAGCTCCTGGGATTCTTGTCCTGATTGGCTGTGAGGGGATACACAGGGGGACAGACAGCTCTAGGTACAGGAAGTGCCCTCTGACCTTACCAGCTAAGTGACACCAAGCATGGAGGAGGGATCATTTTAGTCCGAAGGTGGCAGATTTCCTTCAGGGAATTTCTCTGAAGTCCCCAGTGTTCCCACAGCAAGCCCTTCCTTTGAGGCCCTTTAAACACCAGCCATGGTTATTTGCTCAATAATGTATTCTAAAGAAATTGGCCTTTAAGGCTGGGTTTGGTGGTGCATGCCTTTAATCACAGTACTTGGGGGACAGAGGCAGGAGCAGCCAGGACTACATCAACAGAACCCGGGCTTTCACCATGCACCACGGTGTGCATGTCTGGAAGCTGAGGCAGGAGTGTCTTGAGTTCAAGGTCAGTCAGGACTACACAGCAAGAAGCGAGGGCCTGTCTCAACAGTGGCTATGAGCTCTAGCTTTATACTGTCCATACAATGAGAGTCCATAAAGGGCTTTTACTCAACTAAAAAGACAAAAATTTAAAGAAACCAATTGTGTTTGTATTTTATACTACATTTTAATGTGCTTTTTGAGACTGTGGGTACCAAAGGTTTTATTTCATTTCATTTTATTTTCTCCA
The DNA here is from genome assembly GCF_903995425.1 of Onychomys torridus. Classification (NCBI taxonomy): domain Eukaryota; kingdom Metazoa; phylum Chordata; class Mammalia; order Rodentia; family Cricetidae; genus Onychomys; species Onychomys torridus. The sequence goes on along the minus strand of NC_050456.1, from coordinate 23,648,662 downwards.
ATGGCAGTCACAGCCCTTGGATTGCATGGCTCTGAATGCAGGCTGGTCACTGGGTGGTGGTTCGGCACAGAGGCCTCAGCCCTGTGAACCCTGGATGCTTACCGGGTTCTTCTGACTTGAGCGTTCTCAAACTGTTTCTTTACTGACTTACTGATAAGGAGGTTAGGCAGACAAAAGCATGTGTCTGGTGTTTTTGAAGACGATATTGTGGGAAACTCAAGAAGGTCTTGGCTGTGGAAACTGGGCGTGCAGCTCAGCACAAGCCTGGTTCTGACTCACGGTGGAGCCGGGCACGATTGTCCTTGTACCTTTTCCCTAAAGGGACGCTGACTTCAGGGCTCTGCTCTGGTTGTAGGGCTTTAGTGTTGGAGCCTCCTGGAGAGAGTGAATCAATAAACATGATTCAAGAAAGTACTTATGGGGGTGGATATTTATTAGGGTTAATTAATTTATAGGAGTGACCTTTGCTTCTTAAATGATCTCGAGCTACAAATAGGAAAAGGGAAGCCTCCAGGCTATGAACTATAGATGTGGAATTTGAACTCTTCACAGGCAATAATCTCAGCTCAGTTTTTTTTTTCTTTCATGTTTTAATGTTGTTCGAATCTTATAATAAAAAACTTAGTACCAGATGTTGGGGTGAAAGCTGAAAGATCAGAGAAGCAGAACAAGCCACAGCTACCTCACCTTACCAACTCCTCAGTCAATCCTGATTCCTCAGACTGAAAGCCTCTGAGTCCTCACCCCTGAGGGTCTTAGCTGAACTGCCTTAGTTCCTGTTTCCTTACACCTTATGTACCTTTCTCCACCCTGCTGTCACTTCCTGGGATTAAAGGTGCATGTGCTTCCCAGTCCTGGGACTAAAGGTGTGTGCCACCACTGTCTGGCTCTGTTTCCAGTGTGACCTTGAACTCACATAGATCCAGATGGATCTCTGCCTCCAGAGTGATAGGATTAAGGGTGAATGCCACCACTGTCTGGCCTCTATGTCTAATCTGGTGGCTGGTTCTGTCCTCTGATCCTTAGGCAAGTTTATTAGGTTACACAATATATCTCCACATTTTAACTTGACCATCTACAAGAGTAAATACAAGTTTCTACTTGTGGTACAGGTGAAGACATTTTTCAAAGATACTGTAAGGACAGGCTATTTCATATATTATTGTATTGGTAAAGGAATGTGCTGGTTGGTTTGTCAGCTCGACACAAACGTAGACACATCTAGGAAGAGAGAATCTTAATCCAGAAAACGTCTCAATTGCATTGCCTGTAGGCAAATCTATAGTGTGTTTTCTTGATTAATGGTTGATGTAGGTGGGTCTATTCTACAGGGGTGGGGTATGGGGAACAGGTGGGGAGCCACCCCTGGGCAGGTGGTCCTGGTCATAGGTCGTATAAGAAAGCAGTCTGAGCAAGCCATGAGGAACAAGCCAGTAAGCACTGTCTCGCCATGGCCTCTGCTTCAGTGCCTGCTTCTGGGTTCCTGTCATGACTTCCCTGGGTAGTGGACTGTTACTTGGAAGTAGAAGCTGAAATAAACCCTCTCCTCCCCAAGCTGCTTTTGGTCATGGTGCTTCATTTCAGCATTAGGATCTTTAAGACAGCAGGGACTGGACTGTAAACCACACCTTTATCTGAGTGTTCTTGGGTTGTGATTGTGGAGGGACAGGTTTAGGAAAAAAAATCTAATGATGTTGCTTAGAAATGCTTACCTGTGGATAATACTCAATATTAGAGGAATCATATTGATTTTTTATTTCAAGACATTTTTTCCCCCAGAGCTGAGGACTGAACCCAGGGCCTTGTGCTTGCTAGGCAAGTGCTCTACCACTGAGCTAAATCCCCAACCCCTCAAGACATTTTTAATAGATATATATTTCTGTTCTTTAGTTAACTATTTTTATAACTATGAAGTTATCATAATCTAATAAGTCAAAATTATTTTAGTGTGTCTATGTGAGTGCAGGTGCCCTTGGAGGTCAGAAGGCATTCAGTTCCCTGTCTTACTCTGCCTCATGTTCCTCTGCAGCAGAGAGCTGATAAGGGATGCTAAATGCTTCCTAGTATATCCTGGTGACTCCTCGTGGTTGACCAACTAGGTGACTTGAGTACTCGAAGGCTAATATTGTTTTAAAAGGGCTTTGTAAATTTAAACTAGTGAGAATTTCAATTTGAGTAGCATGTTTAAGTGGTTTCCAGTATCCAATGTTTATTACTACAGGCAATCAAAAATGAGATAAAAGGAAGGAAATGATCAGTCTATTGATTTTTGTTGTTAGGACCCTTGTTGTTATTGTTTATGACTCTAGACCTGCAGGTCTCAACACGGATAGCACTTTTATAAATCTTTGCTTGAGCCCCATTTTAGAGAGATTTCATTCAATTATTTGAAGGTGGGCTTTACATTTTTTTTTTTCTTTTTTGGAGCACTGATTCGCCTCTTCCATTCCTGGACTGTGCAGTCAAGGTGAGAAAAATTAGAAGAATGGTTTTTCCCTGTTTAAAGGAGAGTGCTAGTTTGAACTGAAGCAGTGTCCATGAGTTTTATCCTTAGTTATCTAACTAGATTATTGTGTTACAACGACTATTTTATTGTTATGTAGTTTATGTTTGAGTTTTGTATCAATGACTAATTTAATTTTTTTTTTCCCGAGACAGGGTCTCTCTGTGTAGCTTTGCACCTGTCCTGGAACTCACTTTGTAGCCCAGGCTGGCCTCGAACTCACAGAGATCCACCTGCCTCTGCCTCCCGAGTGCTGGGATTAAAGGCGTGCGCCACCACTGCCCGGCCCCTAATTTAATTTTTGTATTGCATCCAGAATGTTGGCTTGGTTACTGAATAATTGGTCCATATTTGTGTATCTTTGACATTAAACCTGAAATTCAGAAATGATAGTTGATATCAATGAGGAGAAAAGTGAGAAATAATAAACTGTATCTACCTAAAAAAACAAAACAAAACAGAAAGTACCTCTTACTGATGTAGGTTCTGAACCCACACCTTTGCTCTCCAGGTTTCTTGAACCTGCAGGGGTAGAATGGGTCAGCTTTTGCTGGAAGTTCTGTTTCTGAATGCATGATGGAGGGAGGGGCTTCTGAAGAATGCTGGCACCAGGCTCTAGGGACTCAGATGGTAGCCATGCTGTTTGCCCACTGCCTGACTTTGGGCAAGGCACTTAGATTCTCTGACCCTGAAGAAGCTCACTGATGATAGTTGTACTTCTTCTAGTGGCGTTGGGAGCAATGAGAGATGTCTGTTAGCAGCTGGAGGCAGGGGCTGCAGACAGGGCCTGGAGAGTGCCCTGGGACAGCTGCAGGCAGGGTCTGGAGGGTGCCCTGGGACAGCTGTAGGCAGGGCCTGGAGGGTGCCCTGGGACAGCTGCAGACAGGGTCTGGAGGGTGCCCTGGGACAGCTGTAGACAGGGCCTGGAGGGTGCCCTGGGACAGCTGCAGGCAGGGCTTGGAGGGTGCCCTGGGACAGCTGTAGACAGGGCCTGGAGGGTGCCCTGGACAGCTGCAGGCAGGGCTGGAGGGTGCCCTGGGACAGCTGCAGGCAGGGCTTGGAGGGTGCCCTGGGACAGCTGTAGACAGGGCCTGGAGGGTGCCCTGGGACAGCTGCAGGCAGGGCTTGGAGGGTGCCCTGGGACAGCTGTAGGCAGAGTCTGGAGGGTGCCCTGGGACAGCTGCAGACAGGGTCTGGAGGGTGCCCTGGGACAGCTGCAGACAGGGTCTGGAGGGTGCCCTGGGACAGCTGTAGACAGGGTCTGGAGGGTGCCCTGGGACAGCTGCAGGCAGGGCTTGGAGGGTGCCCTGGGACAGCTGTAGACAGGGCCTGGAGGGTGCCCTGGGACAGCTGCAGGCAGGGCTTGGAGGGTGCCCTGGGACAGCTGTAGACAGGGCCTGAAAGGTGCCCTGGGACAGCTGTAGGCAGAGTCTTAAGGGTGCCCTGGGACAGCTGCAGACAGGGTCTGGAGAGTGCCCTGGGACAAGACCTTTTAGAAAATGAGGAGTGCTCCTGAACTCCTTCCTTACATGGGGTTCGGCATGTTTTCCACCTGCAGGCAGGTGGGTCTGTCCTGGATGTCCAACGGAAGGACACTGAAGTCCTTTCAGCGCCACAGGATTTAAAACAGATGTCTTTGGAACACTTGAGAGCTCACACATATGCATAAAATGAAAAACCAGTGCCTGAATGTGGTAATAATTGCACTGTTAGGTTCTGGCGAGCAGGAAGTTGTTCTGAGCGAGCAATAACTGCAGTCCTGGAACTCTGGGTAAAGGCAGAAAGGGGAGTCATAAAACACCAGGAGCACATTTTATGGTAGTGTTTTCCTGAGTGCCTGCTCTGCGACACTGAGCACTCAGACTCTGGGATAGAAGGAGTCTGTGGTTGGAAAGGGTGGGAGCAGCAGGCCTAAGACATGTTTCTTCGCTATGTTGGCAACCCCCCCCCACCCCAAGAATTCCAGCAGTAAGAAAACTCAGAACTTGGTCTTGTCTACACTCATTTGAACAGGTGATGCCTGTTAAAATCCAGGGGGCCGAGGCTGAGAAGTGCAGCCTGTAACATCGGGGGGGGGTGTGATTCAGGTTGGAGAGATAGGTTCAAGCTGGGAGCAGATTTTCTTGGAAATTTCTCAAGAGAGAAGTAGAACAGAGGGAAATTATTTGGCCATGTGAGTAGATTTTAATCTGTTTAAAGATTTCCTCAACTCTCAACTTTCGATGTAGCTCAGGCTATAATCCACCCCTGACTGGATCATAGACATATGACACTATGCCCTGCTCCTCAACTTGTTTTATATTATAAAATATTTCAAATATACTGAAAAGTCGAAAGATTGTCACAGTGTACTATTAGATCCCTCTTCCTGGCTTTAGCAATCGTTGATGTTTTGCTTGTTTCTCAATGCTTTGCTTTCTTGTTGCTCTTGAGCCAATTGAAAGCGCCAACCACTGAAGAGTACAGGTATATTTGTCTGCAGAACACAATGAACTATTCAAAACCTTAGAATAGTAGCTAAGTGTTGGTGACTTTTCTGGCTGCTGTGACCAAATACCTGATAAGATGGAGATTTAAGGACGGAAGGTTGACGTTGGCTCCTACTTCAGGGATTTGGGTCACCACTGGGGGAAGTCACGGGGCAGGAGCAGCCTGAACTTTCTCACATCTGGCCAGGTCAGGGAGCAGGTGCCTGACTTCAGCCACCTTCTTCCTTTTTATTAGTCCCGGCCCCCATGGGAATGGGTGCTGTCCACATACAGGATGGGACTTTCCTCCCAGTTAATTCTCTCTGGAAAAACACCAACACCTTTGGGTGTGTCTCCTTACTGCTCTAGGTGTTTCTTAATTCAGTTGAAAGTGGAAACCAGCTATCACACCATCTGCAGTTAAGTTAATATTTAAATCTCCCCAGTTGGCCTACAGAATGACTTTGTAGTCGTTTATATCTCAAAAATTGTTATGGTCCAGCCTTAATAATCTTCTTCCCAGGGGCCCAGAAGAGAAGCTAAGAATGCAAGAATTATTTTTGGGAAAATAATCTAAGTACACTGAGCTCTTTTGTCCGTCTACTTTATTCCTCTGGGATAAAATTCTATCTACACAGCTTCAGTTCTGCTCTGATGCCTAGCTCCTTTCTTGCCTGATTTCTCTCTACACTTATCTGCTGTCCCCTCTAGGTTCTATCTTAATTCTTTCATCTAGTTCTGCCTCCTCTAGGTTCTCATCCATCTAGTTCTTACCCATCTAAGCTCCTCTCCCATCTCCTTCTTTCCCATCTTGTTCTTCCTCATCTTGTTCTTCCCCATCTGACTCTTCCTCATCTTCCATCTCATTCCTATAGTACTCTCTTCTAGTCCTTCAATCTAGTTCTTCCCTGCCACGCCCACGACGGTGTCGCCCGCGAGACAAATGCCTTGGATGAGGTAGTTACGTGGGAAAGGGGGGCTCGCGGCCCTTGGGTCTATGCCCCCCGGCAACCCCTCATCAATCTGCCCGAATCAAGGTACCAGGCTACTCGGAACCACGCAGATCTGCTTGCAGAGGCTGGCTGGCACTCTGCCTTCTTCTCTTTGCAGCTGTGGTTATTGCTGTTTCCTTGTGTATTGATTCCAGGAAGTTAACCCTTAATGTTCCTGATGTGCCCCATAAAGAGAGTTATGATTCCTCAAAAGTGGCTTCAATACCCCCACCTATGACTTAAGCTCTTAGGCAAACAGTTCAAGAGGGTCCCAAAAGTTTAGGGAAATTCATAATGATTTAGAACAAAAGAACTTCTGATTCAGAAGGACGAAGACTCTAACACAGAGAGAATGAAAGTAAAGGTTCAGGCACTCATAGGCAATCCACACGCGCAGCCGACAGCAGCTGCAAGGAAGCAGTTACAGGAATTAGCCATTCCTACAAGAATTATCCAGAGACAGAGTTTCTCATCAAGGGGTGATGGTGGCAACCCCCTAACTTTATTCCTAGACATAATAACTATTTAGAACCATTACCTTTCACGGGAGCTTATAATAAACATGGGAACTGATGGGTGAATCATGATGGTATGAAAACAGAATGACATAAGTTACAGTTCAGGGAAAGATTAGCTAGGTCCCAACCCCCCTGGTGCCTTCTCACCCACAGGCAAAGGTTAAATATTTTCACACATATAAGACCATGGTTAGAACTATGGTGGGATAGGTTTAATTTTGATACAGAACAAATGTTTAATAATTATGTAGAAGGAAAGCTACAGCTAGGGCCGTAATGTTCTCTGCCTGGATGAGGAACCACAAAAGGGGAAATAAAGGCTGTACTCATGAGACCTGTTAGTCATTCTGAGAAAATTGTGTTGATTCTATGTCTGTCACCTTACTGGCTGATTGCCATGTTTCCTCAAATAACTGTATAAAATTCACTGCTTGGTCTGAGTAAAATTGCAGCAGCTTCACAGCATACTCTCGTGTCTGTGTCTGTCTGTCACTCGCCGAATCCCACTTATCCTGAGTACCTCACCCCGTTCTCCCTCAGTCTGGTGGTCCAGCTGAGACCCAGTCCGAGGCACTTCCCCATCTCAGTTTGTTCTTCTCCAGTTCTTACCCATCTAGGTCTTCCATTCTCTTTTCTCTTTTCTGTCTCATTCTCCCAGGTGTCTGAGGTTTACAGTTATATACCCATGTAATAGCAATGCTCTAGTTAAAGCGAGGTCACCAGGCTTGAATTCCCTCAGGGTCAAAAGGAGGAGCAATGCAATCCACACAAAAGAGCAGTAATTGGAGCCATCATCTGCAACCCAAAAGGGAAGTGACTGATGGGAAATAGAATCAGCTGAGGGCTAAATTTGATTAATATCTGAGCAACTATGTTCTTAGAAGTGGTTAGTTAAAGTGTGAGGAGTCTATCAGTGATGAGTGAAAATAAAACTGCCTTATTTTCCTTTAGCCCCTTATCTGTCCAAGCTATCTTGGTTACTGCTCTCTGGCAGGGCCTGAGAGTGTACTCATGGCTGGGCAGCCTGAGTCAGCTTGAGGTACCTGTATGTAGAAACCCTTTAGTTCTGAGTTAAAGTTAAAGGTAGATCTAAAACTAGAGATAAGACCTTGGAAAGGGCGAAAGTTAAGCTTAATTAGCACATCTTCCAGGCCTTCTCAAACAGATACTCTGGAAGCTTAAGTCTGTTCTTAGAGAGTATAGAGGTATCTCTGATAAGATACTTTCGTCAGTTGGGAGATAATCCTGGCCAGATGCTGCTAATGACGATAATTACAGAAAGGCCTGAAATTAGGGATCCTGGCAGCATTACTGCACAGAAGGTTATCTAAATATTCCTTTAGCAGAGGGGAAAATTGTGCCCAATGAATGATGGAAAAGCTACAATAGCACATGAGAAATTCATAGCAGGAAATGGCTAATAATCAAAAGCCAGTATCACTAAGACTCCTTGAGCCTGGGCTTGAACCTCTGGAAGACCCTGGGCTTCTTCCAGGTATTAGCTTTGTTGTAATCAGCTGAAATCTCACTTCATATTATTGCGGCTTGCAGCATTTATGCTCTGATGTACCCAATGAATTATTTACTTTAACAGAGAAGTGTTCTTACCTCTTCGGTTCCCTTGGTGACACTGACTTTTTTTTTTAAAGTATTATTTCCATTTGATTTTCTCATATGTTTTTCCTTCTTTCCTTATGAAGCCTTATGTGGACTTTGGTGGAAGTTGTGGGGCAACATCAGCCGGTTTAAACTGTGGTAGGGGTGTTCAGTCCTCCAGGCTTCCCGGGATCGATTCCTGGCACCTTGCTATGAATGGCACAGCTCATGTGGTAAGGCAGCTTGACAGAGAGCTTGCGAAGCACCTACGCATTAAAGACACTTGCTTTAGTATTGTCCCAGATGGCAGGGCCTCTGCAATGATCTGAATAATGAACTTCTTCAATTCAATTGGCTGTACATGGCTGAGCCCCTTTGTCATGTTTCTCCTGTTTTTGATCATTTTGGAGTCAAGATCTGAAAGAGCAACACCGACTTCTTGGAGAACTCACGCTAACCTTCCCATCTTCTAGAAGTTTCTGCCCTCCATGATATTCATTTCTTCACTAGCTCAGAAGTTCTTAACCCCAAAGCACATTAGACTCTCCAGTCCCGCTGAATTGGTCTTACAAGGGAAGGGCAGTAATGGAACCATTCTGTTACTGCTGGAAGTTACTTAAATACAACAAATGGAAAAGGAAATACAAACCCCAAAGTTTTACTGAAACACATTTAAATCAGGACCATTTGGATGAAGCTCATTCAGTCATAATTTCAAAATGTTCAAGGTGCCGTTGACATTAAGTCAGCATTCCAGGACAGGCTCCAAAGCTACAGGGAAACCTTGTCTCAGAAAACAAAACAAAACAACAATAACAACAACAACAACAACAAAAACCAAAAAAAAAAAAAAAAAAAAAGAACCACTTTAATTCTAGCACTGAGGAGGTGGAGGCAGGCAGATCTCTGTGAGTTCCAGGCCAGCCTGGTTTACATAATGAGTTCCAGGAAAGCTGGAGCTACATAATGAGACCCTGTCTAAACAAATCCACCACCACCACAACAACAAAAAAACCCCACTGCCCTATCTCTGGTAGATCCTTGATATGTGAAGTTAGAGCTAGGTTCACAGTGTTGTCTATAATACACACACACACACACACACACACACACACACACACACACACACCACACATACACATCTAGTTTTTTGAGACAGGATTTCTCTGTGCAGCTCTGGCTGTCCTGAGCTATACATTTTGTCTACACTTCCTGTCTACTTGCTCTGTAGACCAGGCTGGCTTTGAACTCACAGAGATCCACCTGCCTTTGCCTCCTGAATGCTAGGATTAAAGGAGTGTGTCACCTCTGCCTGGCTTTGTCTATAATATTGTCAACAAGAAAGATAGCTGTCACTCTAAAGGGAGCGAGAGATTCCCCAAGTGACATGTTCTCCTGTGGAGGTGGTTATGTGACTCAGAATCCCAGAGCAACAGTCATGTCAACGTATACATTGGCGAGGACTGTAGTAGATGCACGTTGTAGGAGAGTGGGAAATCTGTGTTTCAAACACAATCTGGTGGCAGTCTTGGCTTTGGGGTTGATGAACTCTAGTGGTCTGCTGAGAATACATTTTGAAGGTTTTTCCTTGAAGTCAAAAGGACGTTAGGTTAGATACCCAGGTGATGGCTAAGTGGCTACTAAGGGCACTAAAGATAGCACAAGGCAGTTGGGTTCTTGGTGTGAAACATTTGAAACTCTAGAACTGATCAGTCTGCAGAATCTTCACTATAGGTGGCTTTTCCAGGGAACTCGAGTTCACAATAGCTTTTTTCTTTTTCTTTTTGAGGCAGCCTTGCTATAGAACCCAGGCTGGCTGCAAATTTGCCATCCTGCCTCAGCCTCCTCAGTGCTGACATGATACACATAGTCACTACACGTAGCTTGTTGTCTACGTGTGTGTGTGTGTGTGTGTGTGTGTGTGTGTGTGTGTGTGTGTGTGTACACATGTGGGGGGTGCATGCATGTGTTTACACGTATGTGTGAAGGCCAGAGATTGACACTGGGTTATCTCCCTCAGTTACTTTCCACCTTATGTTTTGAGATTAAAGTCTCTCACTGAACCTGAAGATTGCTGTTTCAGCTAGGCTGGCTGGCCGGCTAGCTCCCAGAATCCACCTGTCTCCCCTATTCCTCCTAGCTGGTGTTACAAGCATGAGTGACCAGCTTTTATATGGGTGCTGGAGATTCGAACTCATGCTTGTACAGCAAATGCTTTTACCCACTGAGTTATATCTTCCATGTTCTCCTATGCTAAATCTTTTTTTTTTTCCAGATTTATGTCTGTGAGTGTTTTACATTCTGTATTTGCACCATATGCTTTCAGCACCAGAAGCCAGAAGAGGGAGTCAGATCCTCTCCAACTAGATGGTTGTGAGCCACCATGTGGGTGCTGAGAACTAAACCCTGTTCTTCTGCAAGGTCAATACGTACTCAGTATGTACTGAGCTGCAGCTCCACCTTTAGTTATTTCTATTTCTACTTTTTAAATTTAATTTTGAGATTTTATATGTCTGAGTGTTTTGTCTACATCACATTGAACAGTACCCATGGAGGCATTGGATCCTCTGGAACTGGAGTTACAGACAGCTGTGAGCCACCATGTGTATGCTGGGACCAAACCCAGGTCCTCTGGGACAGCAGCCAGTGGTGAGCCATCTCTCCAGCCTTCCTCTATTTCTATTTCTAACAGATGAGAATGTCACATCTTAGACAAAATGGGTGGGGTCTGTGCTCTGTGCCCAGGGATAGCATCAGGGTAAGGAACAGACTGATGATGGGAGAAGGTCTTTCTGTATGCTGCAAATATGTGTTGCTCTGATTGGTTGATAAATAAAGCTGTTTGGTCTATGGCAAGGCAGCTTAGAGGCAGGCGGGAAATTTAAAGAGAGACAGGAAGAAGGTGGGGGAGAGGTGGGAGGGTGGGAGAATGGGGGGGGGGCATGGGGAAGTGGGAAGTTAGGTGGGGGAGATACCAGTGAGCTGCCCAAGGAGCAACATGTAATGGGATGCAGGTAAAGCCACAGAACATGAGGCGATACATAGATTAATAGTTATGGGCTGATTTAGGATATGGGATCTAGCTAGCTAAAAGCTTGAGCCATGGCCATGTGGTTGTTATAATTAATATAAGCCTCTGTGTGTTTACTTGGGGGATGTAAGTGGGAGAGATTTGTCCCCACCGCCGGCAGGCCAGGACACAGGAAATCTTCCAACTACAGACTGAAGTCACCCAGGACACAGGTGAGGAGGAGCAAAGTGAAAGGTAAAGGGCACCAGTGACGGGTGGGTGCAGGGAATGAAGTGTAAGAACATGTTTTCTGTGTTTGGAGAGGTGGTTTAGGGCACTAGGCTCCCACGGAGTGCACATATATACATTGAGGCAAAACACTCATAGACATAAAATAAAAATAAATCTTTTAAAAAAAGGATCCTGTTTCCCCTCTCACTCAGAACTTGGCTAACATGGTGTTACCCACAGCAGGTGTGGGTCTTATTTTGAAAAGGAACCAGACTTTCCTCCTAGATCAGAAAGCTTCTGAGGTCCTTGGTTTATTGTTCTTGTTACAGGCTCGGTAGGACAGGCTGTGTGCATATGCTGCCTGATGTGGCCCATATTTGGGAATTGCTTCCCCTCAGCAGGAGAAGGCAGTCCAGACGATGGCTTTCATCCTTTAATGCACAGGGGCCAAGTCACCTTTACTCACCCTGAGTTATGAGACAGTTGGCGGTTGTTATGAGGCAATGCAGGAATTTCATCAGCTTTTCCTCCTTAATCCCTCTTTCATGAGGAGGAGACTTTGGCAAGAGAGAGGAAAATCCAGAATATTAGTGAACATCAAGCTATGCTACAAGCCAGCAGTATAAACAACAGAATTATTGATTTCTGGGCACACTTCATTCTGGGACGAATATGCTCCCCCAATGATGCCCAGTAGGTTTCTGCCACTGGTTTTTCAGAAAGGAGTTATAAACTTGGGGGAGGATAGAAAAGGTGGGTGAAGGCCGAGGGTGGTAGCAGAAGCAAAGAAGAGCAGTGAGAGAGGTCGAGACCCCAGATACCTGGTGGGTGGGAAGACCTTTCCATCATCTTCTTGACATTGCTTATTCATAGGCATCCCCTACTGGCACATCCCCCTTCACTACTGACTGAGTCACATGCTCTGCTACAGACAGTAAAGCATCGCTCCCCAGACAGAAGGGCAAGTACTGAAGCCTTCTCAGGATTGAAATCTGATTGGGGTGCCCCATTCAGGATGGGTTTTGCTGAGTGCCATAGAGAGCGGGACCAGAGCATGCTCTTATGAAGTCAGTCAGGTTTCAAACCTCAGCTTTGCATTTCAGAGGTATGAAAAGTTTGATCAGTAATGTAGCTTCTGTGAGCCTGGGTTTCTTCAGCTGTAAAATGGAACCGGTAACTCCTAGATCTCTCAGGGGCTTGTGGGGATCCATTGAGGTAGTTCAGATAGAAGTATTCAATAAATAGTTCTCATGGTTGAGATGAATTTTTGGGCTGCCTTTCTGGGTGGGTTTGGTAGGCACTCTCAATGTGGGCTGCCCGCTAGAATCACTTGGAAAGTCTCCACCCTGTATCCCAGACCCATTCCATGTTAGGAGCTCAATCAGAAAAATGAGGTTGCAACTCTGTGGTGGGAGTGAGGCCAGGATATAGTCGCAATATTTTAAAGTGATTGTAAGGTGCTGATTCATAATTCCACCATTACCAACTCAGAATAGGTGTGTACCATTCCAGTCCAGAGCCTGTGCCAGAGAGATCAACATGTTGTAATCTCTCCTTGCAGAATTAATGGGACAACGAGGTTCATGTTATGAGGCTATTAAAAAAAACCCAATGTGGTAATCCTCGCTAGGTCAGATAAGGTGTTGGGAAATAAGGAAGTGAGTAGAGTACTAGATGGTGAGTGGATTTGCTGGAGGCTCAGGGGTCTGGGAGCCCAGTGGGCATCTCAGGTTCACAATTTATCCAAAGACTTAAAAGACAGAGTGCAGGGCAGTCAAGTGTCCCAAGAACATGGCATATTGACTCTTACTGTGGTGGGAAGCAGTCAGGCAAAACAGTGAGCAGGTACTAACGAGTCAAGAAGGAACCAGGAAGAGAGGGAAGGGTATGGTGAGGAAAGGTGCTGCCAGGGACCTGCCACCTCACAGATACGTCATCCTGCAAGTGTTGGCAGTGTGGTCATCATTGACACAGCCTCCATTCATCAGGTGATGAGTATACCAAATGCTAGGCAGTCAGCCTCCTTAGCACTGGCATCCTTGCTCCTCCCGTGGACAGTGGCAAGCACTCAAAACGGACTGCTCTACCAAGTGTGAGCTGCTTCTGTCTCACTGCGTCCGGAACATCAAGAGTGGTTTTGCTGTCTCCTCCCTCCTCTGCTCAGCTCTGGTTCTCCCAGCGGGTGGTGGTTGTGGGCAGTGGGTGATAATGTGTTAGTTGTGTGTACAGGGGTGGGTAGGGATGTGTGAAATGGGAAGGAAAGAGATAAATGTCAAAGGGACCTGATGCTTAGATCCTGCATGTATCACCTTCTGTGCCCCTGGGTTTGCCATTTAAAAAAAAAAAGGTAAATTTTAATTAGGAGCAGCTTGGTAAGCAGGGAGAGAAAACAAGTTAGGTGAGTTCAGTCTACGATGGCATCAGATAAGAATCTCCGCCATAATGACAGAGCTGCCACTCTCCCAGGCTGCTCTAGTCCCTGAGTCTTGGTTCTTTTCCTTAGGCCTATCTTGAGTTGCTACAGATAACTTCTATTCTGATTTTATTTCTGTCCTTTCGCATGCAAATGAACGTATTTCACCGGAGGCATCGCCTTGTTTTAAAGTCTGGGTCATTCTAACCTTTCACCGATTTGTATTTATCTTTCTCAGAAGACTGCCTTATTTTAAATTTTTGAAGGTTGTATTCTTTTTGGATACATTTTTGGATTTTTTCTTTTTTGAGAGACAGAGTCTCACTGGTAGCCCTGGCTAGCCTGGAACTCATTTTGTAGATCAGGCTGGCCTTGAATACCCTTTGCCTCTTAAATCCTGGGATTAAAGGCATGTGATACCACACCCTGCTAAGGATAATTCTTAAGTCCCTAATTATTAACAGTGCCACACACATAAAACTCCAGTGTTAGCATTCATATCCAATGAAGTAATATATCATTTTATTAAAATCATACATGTTCAGAGAGACTAATATTTATGATTTATACCTTGTTTACCTCTTAAACAAATTCAAGACTATTTCTAACCCAGGGTGGCAATGTAAACATGAATAACTGACATCAGGTCTTGGTGATGACTAATCAGAATGGATTGGCATCAGAAATAACCATTATTGCCATTGTTACAGGCATGGAGCTGAGTCCAGAGGCAGACATTTACATTTCTAGATTCGCCAGGCAGTCAGTGGTGGCACACACCTTTCATCTCAGCACTTGGGAGGCAGAGGCAGGTGGATCTCTGTGAGTTCGAGGCCAGTCTGGTCTACAGAGTGGGTTCCAAGACAGCCAAGACTACACAGAGAAATCCTGTCTTGAAATACCCCCCCCCCCAAAAAAAATCTAGATTCTTGTGCCTCTTTTCAGTAGATTATACAGAGACACATGGATAGTTACAAGAAAGAAAGTAGTTTATTGAGAGAGGTTCACAGGAGTGTAGAGGTGTGCCTGATCTCCAGTGGCCTGTCCCAAAGAGGGCAAGAAGGGAAGAAGGGTAGGGCGAGATCCCCAGGCAGTAACCTGTCAAGGGACATTCACTGGTACCTACCTCTCCCAAGTTCCTGCACTGTGGGCTCTTCACTTTCTCCCTTGGCACAATGAAGCTTAGATAGATAAGGGCTGCCAGTCTTTTCGCTTTTCCTGCTATTCATATGTTAATCTCTGGAATCTTCTGCACTATTCCAGTCTCCTGCCTCAGTACCAGTTCCTGCCAGATGAATGCCAACTCTCTTATATGTTAGAACATCTATACTATAGTGTCATTGTGGCTAACTCAGAGAAACACGTATCAACACAAGTTTTGTAAGCGTGCTCATGGGTGTGAGGCGCGAGTGTGTTTGTGTTTGTGTGTGTGTGTGTGAAGGTCTAAAGGCAGAAGGGACAAATGGCTGTCTGTGGTGCCTATTAGCATACCTTAGTGCATGCTGGCCCCCAGGCTCCCTCAGTATCACAAGTACTCAGTACACATTTCAGAGAACATGCTGGCATCCTGGCTCTTCTCACTCCCCCCCCCCCCCGAAACTTGTCCAGCTCATGGGCTTCCCTCTCCCCCTCCCCCCAGCTACTCATTCTCCTTATAACCCTGCTATTTCAGCCATGCTCTCTTTGTCTTCCTCTCTAAGGCTCGTCCTTTCTCTCTCTCTGTCTCTAATCCCTCCCTTCATGCTCCTGCTTCTCTCTTGGACAGGTCCAGTCAGCTGGCCATGTTCAGTCTACTACTTTCTCTCTCTGTTCTGGACTCTTCCAGATGCCTCTGGCTGTTCTCTGTCCCATATCTACAATAAAAACCTTCTCCTTAACTGTATCGTGGAGCAGTCATGTCCTCAGTTTATATAGTGTGCACATGTGTGGCACACGGGTGTGGATGTGTGTGGATGTCTGTATATGGAGCCCAAACGTTGACATTGGGTGTCTTACCTTTTTGTTTGTTTTGAGACAGGGTTTCTCTGTGTCCTGGCTGTCCTGGATCTTGCTCTGTAGACCAGGCTGGCCTTGAACTCAGAGATCCACCTTCCTCTGCCTTCCAAGTGCTGGAATTAAAGGCATGCTCCACTACTGCCCATCTTGCCATCTTATCGTTTAAGACAGGGTCTCTCACTGGACCTGGATCTCATTGATTGCCTAGACTAGCTAGCCAGTGAGTTCTGAGAGCTGCTTCTGTATACCCCCCCCCCCCTAGAGCTGGGGCTACAGACACATGTGAGTGTGTCCGACTGTGTAGATGGTGCTGCCACAAGCTAACGTCATTGAGAGGAGGGAACCTCAACTGAGAAACTGCCTCCAGGAGATCAGGCTATAGGCAAGCCTGTAGGGAATTTCTTAGTGATCCAATGGGGGAGGGCCCAGCCCATGGTGGGTGGTGCTGTCCCTGGGCTGGTGGTCCTGGGTTCTATATGAAAGCAAGCTGAACAAGCCATGGGAAGCAAGCTAGTACGTAGCTCCTCTCCATGGCCTCTGCATCAGCTCCTGCCTGCAGGTTCCTGCCCTGTTTGAGTTTCTGTCCTGACTTCCTTCAGTGATGGATTATGATGGGGCAGTGGCAGCCAAACAAACCCTTTCCTCCCCATGTTGCTTTGGCTACGGTGTTTACCACAGTAGTAGTCACCCTGACTAGGACAGGTGGGTTCTGAGGATCTGAACCCGGGTCTTCATGCTTGTGCATCGGCCTGAGCTTGCACCTTACAGACTGAGCCATCCTTCAGCCCAACTGTCTCCTTCCTCCCTTCCTTTTCCCCTATTATCACAGCATCTGGTGCTGGCACATGTATTCCTTTGGTTTGCAAAATAATCATTTTTTCATCAAACTGAAGCAGCCACTGATTATAACACACTGAAGAGCCTGATTATAACACAGGTCTTTATTTTATGTTTCACTGAGAAGGAAAAAGACTATTTTTCAATTAACTCACAACATACCAGCAAATTACAGGACAAGTCCAATTTCTAATTTGTTAAAACAGAAAAAAAATAATCCATATTTTAGGTTCTATGAAATATGATGCACAGTCCCTCAGAACAGTGGAGCCTACCTTTCTGTATCTGTAGACTCTTAATTTCCTGCTTCAAAAGTCCTTATTATGATCTGAGCTTTAAAAATAACTCAGAGGTATAAGTCGAGCAAGATCTTGCTCATCTGTGCAAACAAAAAAGCTGATCTCAGGAAAGGTGAGAGTTGAGTGGTGGTTACCAGAGCCTGGGGTGGGGGGGAGACTGGGGGAGGTTGCTAAGCAATACTAAGTGAATTAGATAGATCAAGAGGGTGTGCTGTGCTATCCTATAGCAGAGCTAGCCTATAGGCAACAATAATGTACTGCACTGGACCCAAAACAAGAAGAAAGGAGGTTTGACATTTTGCTTTGAGGGAATAATTAATGTTTGGGGACACAGATAATGTTCAACCTGATTAGAACACTACCCAGTGAATCCATATATGAAAACCTCATATGGTAGCCCATTAATACATATGATTTTTTTATGTTTTTATGTGTTATATAAGTAAATGAAGTTCTTATCATGGATGGGCAGAAAGAATGATATAGAACAGTACCTAGGAATCTCTGACTTCTCTAGAAAATTACCCTATGCTGAATTGTTCCCTAAACTGACATGCCTGCTTGAATCTTTTCTTTCCAGGACTTTTGTATCTGAGGTAGAAGTGCAAGTCCTCCCTTTGGGGAGGAATTAGGAAAAGTGACCAAGAGTTGGGTCCAGGAGAGGGAGGTGAAACCAACCTGCCCTGAAGCAGGATTGATGGTGCCCAGTGACCCAACACTGGACCGGACACATTTCACTCATGTGATCGAATTATTCTTCACTCATGCTCTGAGCAATGGGTTGCTCCTGCCCTCCTCAGAAATATCAGGAAATTGTGAGGCTCAGTAGCTCCCCTTCTGTCAAATCCAAGGCAGGTGGCAGAGTAGAGACTCCAGTTAGCTACCTTGGCCTTTTCAGCCAGGTGTAACTCACTTGTAATTCACATTCATTCAGATGGCTTTGAAATTTAAAAAATTATAAAATATACATAGTGAAAAATTAGCACATGTAATTACTTGTAAGTGTGCAGCTCAGTTCATGTTGTATAGGGAATTTCCAAACTCTCCTTCTCTCATAAACAGGACTCTGTACCTGGGACCTATGACGCTCTCTCCCCAAGCTCCCTGAGAACCACTGTACCACAAACTGGATTATTGTAGGTAGCTATGAGTCGAATAGTGTGGATGTGTCTTTTGTGATTGGTTTCTTACACTTAGGGTAATGACTTTAAGGTTCACAGAAGTGCACAACAGAGGAGCTTTTAATTTTACAACTGTCTTTTTCTTGTAATTCTGGCTATTTTACTTGATTATTTTTCCAATATTTCTATTGCCCTTTCCTGTAAATGCTTTGTTCATTATCTTTGGTGTTTATTCTCTTTTTCCTTTTTTTAATTACTAAAAATAAGCATGTCTATAGTTAATAAGAATGCATTATATTCCACCCCCTAGATGGAGTTTCTCTGTGTAGCCCTGACTGTCCTGGAACTCACTCCAGCTAGGTGTGTAGGCCAGGTGTTAGAATTCTGCCCTCACTCCAGCTACGTGACTGCACATGTGCAGTTCAGGAGTTAAGCAAAGGGTCTTGCGTCTTACATCATCAGTGTGCTCTGGCAACTACGTGTGTGTGGCACGGTCATGCAATCAGTGCATGTGTGGTGTAGCTCCATGCTGGGAGCCCTTAAAAAAGCCAGATGCAAGCCGGGCAGTGGTGGCACTTGCCTGTAATCCCAGCATTCGGGAGACAGAGGCAGGTGGATCTCTGTGAGTTAGAGGCCAGCCTGGTCTACAGAGCTAGTCCAGGACAGGCTCCAAAGCTACAAAGAAACCCTGTCTCGAAAAGCAAAAAACAAAACAAAACAATAAAGCCAGATGCAGACCCCACACTCTCTCTGCTTGCTCCCCCTTCCCCCCATCTTTCTCTCTTTGCTGTCTGCACGTGCTCTTTCCCAGGCATGGTCCTCCCCCACCCTCTTCCTCCTAATAAAGCTCTCTGTAACTAGGTAGTTGTGGCCATGGCTCCATGACCTTTCTGTGGTAACCAGTGGCGCCATCAGCACCACAGGCTGCTATCAGCGCTACTTATCATTTCTTTCACCAGGCTGGCCTCAAACTCAGAGATCTGGCCTGCTTCTGCCTCCCAAGTGCTGGGATTAGAGGCGTGCACCACCACATGGCTATAATTTTTGTTTAAAGATTTATTATACTTTTATTTTTTTTTATTTATGTCTATGTGTATGTCAGTCTTCCCCACCCGTGTGTGTGTGTGTGTGTGTGTGTGTGTGTGTGTGTGTGTGTTTTCAGGCACCCATAGAGGCCAGAAGAGGGCATCAGATCTCTGGGAGTTGGAGTATAAAATTTGGGAGCCACCTGACATGGGTGGTGGGAACTGAACTCAGATTCTCTGCAAGGGCAGAAGGAGCTCTTGACCCTGGAGCCATTTCTCCAACACCAACCTCCTCCTCCTCCTCCTCCTCCTCCTCCTCCTCCTCCTCCTCCTCCTTCTTCTTCTTTTTTCCTTTTGAGGTGGGGTTTAATTCTTAGTCTGTGCTGGCCTTAAACATTTAATCTTCCTACCTCCACCTACAGAATGTTAAGATTTCAGGCATCTTCCACTGCACACAGCTCAGTAACTTTGTAAAGTGTGCTCTCACCAAATACAGACTTTCTTTATCCATCTTGTTCACTTCCAACCTCTAATTCAATGTTGTATATTTAGATCGAGTATTTAAAAAAAATTTCTATATGAGAAGAACTCGTGATATCTTTCTTGCTTGCTTCATGTACTCTAATGTCTTCCAGCTGTAGTCACTTTGCTTTAGCTGTTGGGATTTTATTCTTCTTTAGGCCAAAGAATAATATTCGTGTGTATACACACCACATTTCCGTACACTTCCCTCCACCGGCATGCACCTCAGTGGCTGCGTGTTTCAGCTGTTTAGAGCAGAGCGGCACGAACGGGGGTGTGCAGGGTCTCTTTGCTATGCTGATGTCAATGCTTTGGGACACGTACTCAGCAGTGGCATGGCTGGGATAATGCGGTAGTTTCCCTTTTCAGGAACCTGTGTAAGGTTCTTCACTGTGGTTGTATTAATTTACCATCCCATGGACAGAGAGAGAGAGAGAGAGAGACAGAGAGAGAGAGAGAGAGACAGAGAGAGAGACACAGAGAGAGAGAGAGAGAGTGAGCTGCAGGAGGAGTGTTTGCAAAAGACAAGTTTCAGTTGCTCTCAAATCTTAGAGATTAATAAAGCGGCCAGAAAGCCTGAGGCCGTTCTTTCACTTCCTTCTCCTCTGTGCGGTAATCAAAGCAGGAGGCAGTGCCATTGTGAAAAGAGATTGCCCGATCAGGTCAGCTCCAGTTTCAACATTATCTGTAGAAGAGGGACTATCTCCCAGAAAAGGAATCTAAATTCTTCTTCTTCTCCAAAGAACAAGGAGTAATAGGACTTTTGTTTAATTCTAGTTTAATTGTGAGACTTACACCTACATTTACAGGATGAAAGCTCACTCTTAATTAAAATGTTTGCTTATGTTTATTTATTTATTTCTGAGGCAGAGTTTCACTGTGTAACTCTGACTGGTCTAGAACTTTCTATATAGACCAGGCTGACATTTTCACAGAGATCCCCCTGCCTCTGCCTCCTGAGTGCTGGGATTAAAGGTGTGAGCCACCATAGCCAGCCATTTTTATTTTTTAATTTGTGGCTTTCCTAACAAGTATAATTGCTTTCTTTACACTCCCTTCCCTCAACCCTTCCTGTGTTCCCTAGCCCCCTCTTAAATTCATGATCTCTTTTATATTTATGTTTGTTACAGACATTTCAATATATAAATAGGCACAGTTGAATTTTATATAAGAAGACATTCTTTGTTAAAGATACACATGAAATTCACTCACAGCATACTTCTCATAATTGCTGTTCCTTAAGATTGCTAATCTTGGGGCAGGAAGGATGGCTCAGTAGGTAAGGCTCTTACTATGCAAGCTGCAGGCCCTGTGTTTGGATTTGAAGCATCTACTTAAAAGCCAGATGTGGCAGTGGGCTGCCTATAACCCCAGGGCTGGTGTGTGTGTGTGTGTGTGTGTGTGTGTGTGTGTGTGTGTGTGTGTGTGTGTGAGATCCCAGGGGACCCTGGCCAGCTAGTGTAGAGGAAACAGTGAGCTCCCGGTTCACTCAGATCCTTGTTCAAAAAGTAAGGTGGAGAGTGACAGAAAAAGATATTTAAAGTTGACCTCTGGTGTCCATGCATTGATGAGCACACTACACACACAGGCTGTTAAGATTCTGCCGTCACTCCAGCTGCATGACTGCACATGTGCAGTTCACGAGCTAAGCAAGGGGGTCTTACATCTTACATCATCCATGTGCTGCGTAATTGCACAAATTCGGTCATGCAATCAGCGTTATTTGTGGCGTAGCTCTGTAAGTCCACTTGTGCATGTGCACCAGAACCCTTAAAAAGCCAGACACAGACTCCTCCTCTCTCCCCACCCCCCACCCTCTCTCTTCGCTTTGCTTTCTGCACGTGCTTTTTCCCCAGGCCTGGTTCTTTTGTTCCCCACTTCTGCGTCACTTACCATTTTTTAAAACTACATAGGCATGTGTACACACACACATACACACATTCACAAAGGCATGTGTGATATGAAGTCACATGTCCACACGGTTGGGCTTGCCTGGCAGACTGTCTAGTTATTTCCGGTTCAAAATAGCCATTTCCGGGTCAAAACATCTAGAGTGACTAGGACTCCGTGGCTTTGCATGGTTGCGTAAAGCGTGCATGGTTGTGTAAAGCGTGCGTGGCCATGTAATGTACGCGCATGTGTGGAGTAGCCACATGAGTTCCTGTACGCATGCGTGGCCCACCCTTTATAAAGCTGGTGCCATCTTGCATAAGTCTCTCTTTTACTCTTAATCATGTGTATTTGTGTCACGTCTCCTTCTATCCTCTCTCAATAAAACTCTTCTGTGGTTTTGTCATGTTTGGGATGTTTTCTCGCAGGGTAAGAGCGCCAAATAACTAACAATGTGTACACAGACACACAGACACACAGACACACACAGACACACACACACACATACATACATAGGCTTGTGTACACAGATACACACAGAGAGGCATGTGTTCACTGACACACACACACACAGAAACAGGTTTACACACACAGGTATGTCTACATATACAGAAGCATGTTTATACACACACACACACACACACACACACACACAAATACACACAGATTATTAATTAGATACAGTCCAGTTTGGTCATGTTTTTCCTGCTTTTGTTTGTGTAGCTTACACCTGGCAAAATGACCTACTTGAAAAATAAGAGTTTCAGTCCAGACTTTATCTCTGAATTTATTAAGCAGCAGTCTCCAGACCTTCCTTCAGCTGGCTTTTCCCACAGTAACTGTTGGTTAAGTGGCCACGCTCATGGCTGGTGCTGCCTGCAGCGGCCATGCCGATGGAGGAGAGTGCTGGATGTTTTGGTGATGGAAGAGTCATGAGCCATGGTTACCTTTCTAGAGCTTTATTGGGAGACAGAGGGAGAGGAGGGAGGGAGGGAGGGAGGGAGAGAGAGAGAGAGAAAGAGAAAGACCATGCAGAAGAGGGAGAATATGGAAGGAGAGAGTGTGGAAGGAGGGAGGACACAGAGAGAGTACGCCTGCTTTTTAGGCTGGGACGCTGTCGCAGGCTGGTGATGTAATTAAGGACATAATCCTTACAGTAACCACATTTGTTTTTTGTTAGTGTGCCGTAATAGCCACACCTCCACTAGTCTTTATTCTGAGCTATGAATTTGCATATATTACAGCAGAGTCTTGCTGTGTAGTCCAGGATAGCCTCAAACTCTTGATTATCCTGCCTCAGTCCTGTTAGTCTCCTGAGCGCTGGGATTATGGCGTGCACCATCATGCTTTTGGTGTCTTGATGGCGAGTGTTAGTTACTCTTTGCAATTGTTTGTGGTGTGCCTATGAGGGCCCTCCAATGAATGGATGAATGCATGCTGAAGTCTTTTGATGGCTTGAAATGCCTGGGAGATTAAGCCCTCTATTCTAGTGCCCTGTGACCTGTCTCACTCAGTGTTGGCTCCAGCTTCTTGGAACCCGTTCAGTCCCATCTAACCAAGCCCTCCTCTCTGGTTTTCCTTCTCACGCCCTTTCCCATTACCGCACTATTTCCTTTTAACTGACTCCTCTGCACTCTTGACCCCCCTGGTCTGAGGAAGGTCCTTTCAGTGTGCTCAGGGAGCCATCTGATATTTCCCTCACCACAAAGTTTTCTTTCAATTTATAATTTCTCTGTTGCCATCAGAGCCTGAAAGACAGGTTGAACTAACAACAGAGTGAACAGAACCAGAGTACCTCAGAGGCGACCCCTCTCCATAGCGCATTTCCTTTGTCACAATGACTGAGCTAGAGAAGGCCAGCAATCGTATCTTGGAGATCATTTTTCCCAAAGCTAGATTGGTTGGTGATAGGAGGGCCGGCCCTGGCCTTCTGCACAGCTGCCTTTACTGCCTCATTCCAGACTTCTAAAGCCTGGATGGGAGATTGTACCACACTGCCAGAGTCAGAAATAGTGCAAGCAATTCCTTTCGGGATTAAAGGCATTGTGATTCTAGACTTTTCTGATTTATGAATATCATCAATTAGACAGACCTAATTCGTCTAGGCTGAGGTGAGGTGCAGCAGGCCAGATCCCTTTCAGAGAGATTTATGGGCTTTCTTGCTCAGGTCTGTGAGGCAAGCAAGGGAATGTTTGCAAGGCAGTGCTGGGTTGGAGGCTGGGCTGCTTCTGCCCTTGTTGCTGGGAGACCACATAGGTGTGGCTCCCTCTGCCTGAAGGAGAGTGCAGGAGGAGACATTATGTGTCTTAAGCAATTTGTTTTGAAGATTCTCATGCTGACCCACAACAACTTTTTTGGAATGTATGCATATTGGCATGTTCACATGTGTGTGGGTTCACATGTGTGAATATGTGTAGGCACATGGTTGACTCAGCAGTCTTTCTTGATTGCTCTCTACCTTACTCATTGAAGTCTTTCAGTTGAGTGCAGGGCTACCTGGGCTAGCCAGCTTGCTCCAGGGACCCCTGTCTCTGCCTTCTAAGCACTAAAGTTACAGGCAGGCTGCTAGGCTCACCCAGCATATATGTGGGAATTCTGAATTCCCCAGCAAGAGCCACATTTCCAGTCCCACAACAGTTTTTACATGCCCAGAGGTGACAAAAGGTGGTTGTATTCCAAATGAAATTCTTTTCTTGGGGCTTTGGATTCTATACAGCATCCAGGAGAGCCTGACTTTAAAGGTGGGCATCTCTGGGCTGTCCTTGTTGTTGGCAACCCAAAGAACCTGTTCTGCAAAAGTCAGAGATAACTTCCTCCTGGTGTTGTGATGAGGGAAGTGTTGTTTGCTTTTGCTCTTTTGATTTAACCACACACGGAGGCTTATTCTTAATTATTAATGTCTGGCTTAGCTTGGCTTAGTTTCTAGCCAGCTTTCCTTAACTTATATTATCCCATCTGTCTTTTGCCTCTGGGCTTTTCTCTTTTCTTAGTTCTGTAAGTCTTACTCTGTGGCTTGCTGTGTAGCTGGGTGGCTGGACCCTGGAGTCCTCCTCCTTCTCTTTTCTTACTTTTAGATTTCTCCTTCTCCTTCTCCTTCTTTCTCCTTCTGCTTCTGCTTCTGCTTCTGCTTCTGCTTCTGCTTCTGCTTCTGCTTCTGCTTCTGCTTCTTCTGCTTCTTCTGCTTCTTTTTGGTTTTTTGAGACAGGGTTTCTCTGTGTAGATTTGGTGCCTGTCCTGGATCTCACTCTGTAGACCAGGCTGGCCTTCAACTCACAGAGATCCACCTGCCTCTGCCTCCGAATGCAGGGGTTAAAGGCATGTACCACCACTGCCTTAGATTTCTCCTCCTATATATTCTGTTTGCCAGCCTTTCTCCTGCCTTGCTATTTGGCCGTTCAGCTCTTTATTAGACCATCAGGTATTTTAGACAGGCAAAGTAACACAGCATCACAGAATTAAACAAATGGAACATAAACAAAAGTAACACACCTTAAAGTAATATTCTTCAACAGGGAAGAGTGTTGAGAAAAATTGCCAGGAAAATCCTTGTAGATTCTGCTTCACAATAGCCTAGTCTTCTCCAGCCTTGCATTTGCCACAAAAGTTCAAAGTCTTCAGGGAGCTGCTTAACGTTTGTTCTGAAGACAGAGGAGGGTAGGGCACTTCTCAGTTTGGTTTCCATATGTACTTTCCTTTCAGTCAGTATTTGCTTGAATACCAGAACATTAGGAATGGTGGAGACCGTGAGTTTAGGATCCCCCTCTTTGTTTCCTTCCCTTCCTCTCTTGGGACTGAATGAAAGGCAGTCAAGTTTCCATGGGTCTTCTAGACTAGATATTTTGATCTACCAGAGGCAGGGGTTTTAGATGTGGGTCACTTTCCTTCCCAAAAAGATGGCCTTTTAGCTAGAAGGGATTATTTTGGGCTGGAATAAGGGATTTTTAAAAAATTTGTTTATGAAGGGGAAAGAAGGTTTTTCACAGAGATGGCTATGAGGAAGCCTCTCTTGAAGGCCACTCAACAGAAACTTTCTAAGCTCCATGATTTTTTCTGTGATGACTACAGAAAAGAGAAACTGAAGTCAGTGGATTTCATGGAGGGTGTTCCTAAGCTACCTTCAGAGTGAGTAAGTTTTGCCAGGCACCTGTTTTGAGACTGAAGTGTCTGTGATCTTAAAAGACTAAAGCCTGGACCCCTGGATAGAGTTTGAAGGGATAGGACATTCCTTGTGTAAGTGAGATCTTCCATTGGTTTCCAGTAGGTCAGCATCTGGGTCTGGACCTTGTCTTATTTGCCGATGTAACAGTTACCTGTATTTTTTAAGTCCTTCCACTCACTCTCCACTTCTCAGGCATCTCCATCTTAGATTAAACCTGAGAATCACGAAAAGAAAAGACCAAATCTGTGATTGTCCAATTAAAGAAAGCTGTGTTTTGGGGTGCATCCAGGACTGGCCAGTTGGCAGCCTCATCCTTGGGATTTGAGAGAGCAGCCCTGCTAGGCTTTGAACTTCCTTTTATAGGAGAGATAAGGTGTTCACAGGGGCAAAAGAGTTGGGAAGGAAGAAGGGTGAGGATATACGTCATGTGGATGGGGTTGCAAGCAGTTTATACCAGACCTAAGAAACAGGAACTTAATTACAAATAAAAACCTTGTTTTGCAAGGACTTAACATAGGAAGAACAAGAACTTATTCTTTAACTAGGACTTAACACAGTGCAAACAGGAACTTCTTACGAATTACAAATAGAAACCTTAACTTGCAAGACTTAACATAGGACAAATATGAACTTACTCTTTAACTGTCTTAACTGCTAATAGAACCCTTAACTGGAAAGGTATATTTTTCCTGTTCTGGTTTCCCATTACCTTGCAAGGTATAGTGTCCCTGGTTTGGTCTCACACAGGACTGACAAAGTATGATGCTTTTGGATGTGGGCGGGGCCTCCAACCACATTTACAAGTCTCCCAGTGGTGCTTAAAGAGAAGTTTAGAGGATACTATGGCAGTGGATCTAAACCTGTGTGGGTCATGACCCTGGTGTTGGGGGGTGTCACATATCAGATATCCTGTGTATCAGATACTTACATTACAATTTATAACAGTAGCAACATTACAGTTGTGAAGTAGCAATGAGATAATTGTAGAGGAGCTGTATTAAAGGGTCACAGCATCGGGAAGGTTGAGATCCACTGCCTTGGGCCTCAGAACTGCTGTCCTACCTGCAGTCTCACAGCCTCTGTGTTGTTTCATCTTTGGCCCAGTGGCTGTGCCTTAATCTACTGCTGATTCTGCTGTAGAATAATCCTTCACTACACTATGAATATGTATTATTTTCATTGGTTAATGAAAAGCTGACAGGCCAGTAGCTTGGTTGGAAGTTAGGCAAGAAAATCAAACTAAGGATGATGGGAAGGAGAAGGGCAGAGTCAGGAGTCGCCAGCCAGCCAGAGGAAGCAAGATGAGAATGTTGTACTGAGAAAAAGTACCAAGCCATGTGGCTAAACATACATAAGAATCATGGATTAATGTAAGTGTAAGAGCTAGTTAGTAATAAGCCTGAGCTACTGGCTGAGCATTTATAATTAATATTAAGCCTCTGTGTGGTAATTTGGGAAGTGGCTGCTTAGTATTTGAGAGTTGCTGAGGGTGGAGGGACAGAAACTTCCTATTATGTATGGCACCCAACATGGGGCAGCTTCCTGACTCAGCTTTAGTGGCAAAAATAGGCAGCTCTTTTAAGAGGCTCTAATACCAAATACTTAAATGGAGTTTATGAACAGTTGGCAATGTGCTACTCAATGGCAGTGAGAACCCAGAATCTCCTCAGAGTTGGGGCAGTGAACGTGACTCTGCCATGAAGCTGAGCCCTTAGGGAACCAGGCAGGACACAGCCAGCCACCAGGACAGAGGCAGAGGTCCTAGCCAAGCTGCTTAGGAGTTTCATGTGGTCAGCAAAAGATAGAGATATACAGTAAAGACAGATTCAGACCAAAAAATCCCCCTCTAAGTGGGTTACAGTGATTTTAAAAATATACATAGGCTTGGGAGAGAAAAGAAAAAGGGTAAAGAATGTCCTTAAAAAAGAACTAGAGTAATAAAAATCTAATAATTCACATAAAGATGGAAAATGCACAGAGAGTCTGAATACTGTATGTTATTGTGTTGTCGTTAAATTTTTTGATGGCTAATGAACAAATAAATGATAACTGCTGAGAGACATTTGACTATGAAAGATGATAAATTAAACCAACCTATGTATTTAAAAATATCTTGACTTCAAAATTTAAGTCAAAAGATATGCTGCTTTTGGGGAGAAGTTGTGTTTTTATTTCCACAGGAAATGAGAGGTTATGGATTCATTCTGGGTTAAGGAAAATCAGGTTTGATTGAGGAATACCCCCTGAAATCCAAAATACAGACATGGAAAAATAAACTTAAAGTAACTAAAAGACACCAAACATATATTTTACTTGCTTAAACAAAAATTATCTTTGGCTGGCTTATGTACAATACACAGTTTATATTTGTGTTAATGCAGATACATATGTTACCCTTAAAAGTTTATATATTTTCAGAACAGGGGGACCAGACATCAATAAAAACAATGGCCTAGATGATTCAACATCTAAAACAACTTCAAGGATACTGATTGAGATGATCAAACCTCACAGAATTGCATAGCTAAGACTTAACAATTATCCTAAATCTTCTCAGGGTCCCAAGAAGATTACCAATGCCTCCAATCAGCAGGAAGTAGTCTAGAGAACTATGCCCATATTGCCAAAAAATAGACTATTGAATGTTTGTCTTTGCTTAGGGGGTTGGTTATAAATTGTTATTGGTTGTAGTCAATCTCTTTCTAAGAGAAGAAAGAGGGATATAATATAAAAATGAAGGATAAAAAGGTAAATTGTTGAATTTACTTTAATCCAAAAACAACTGTTAATTTCAAAATATTGTATATTGGAATGGATTTTAGTTTGTTGATACAAATTTAAAGTTAATTTTGTTATATGTATATTTCTACTCTTGTAGAATAGCAAATTTATATCATGTTAGCTAGGTTTTCTAGACAGACAATCTTCCAACACTTCAAAGACCTACAGAATATGACATTTAAGATGTTTTAATAACTTAAACTTTTCTTGATGTGAGACATGTCTTCTCCTGGCAGCACTGATCTACTCCTGAGAGGATGATGGGCACTGAAGACACTCCATATGGAGTTTGTTTTCCTTTTGGAAAAACTGGCCTATTGGGCGAGAGACTGCTCTTGCCTCAACTGCTGACGGTAAGTATGCTGTCCAATCTGGACACAAAGAAAATCAACTGCCAAACTTTGCTCAGACAAGGTAGGACAGTCCTTCAGAATTTCCTGCTTCACAGGAAAGTCTATCAGATATGCTAAGCCTGTAGGCCAGAGTTGGATACCCCAACATTGCAGAGGAACTTTGGGTGACTGTCCTGGTAGCTTGAGGTCCCTATCATTATGTAACATTTTACCCTTCTGGGGTCTTTGATGGAGTTGAAGACTAAATAGTTATAGTTTTCCTTAGTCATAATAGAAAGTAAATTAGATACAAAGCTTTAAACTCACCAAGATAAGATAGATAATTAAGTATTTTCTCTAATTTTGTCAAATGCAAGTGGATTAGATAATGTTAGAGTAATTCTTACTTAATAACTGTTTTTGACATATATAGTTTACTATATTAAGATTAAAACTTTCCTTTTTCATTAAACAAAAAGGGGGAAATGCTGTGGAATAATCCTTTTCTACACTATGAATATGTATTACTCTCATTGGTTAATGAAAAGCTGACAGGCCAGTAGCTGGTCAGGAAGTTAGGTGAGAAAACCAAATTGAAAATTCTTGGAGGGCACTGGCTCTGTTGCTGCTGCTAAAGGTAAGCTTTAACTAAATCTCTATCATCCTATTTATAAAAAAGACTCAAGTTTCAAAGGCTGGGGTGAAAATCTGCTAGCTCAGAGAGGATGAGTAGTAACCAGCTAACTTTCTTTCTCCTTACTGCCATCTCCCTAAAAGCATGTCCTTTCACTCTCCCAAAACAAAAAAAGCCAGGCCACTCAAAACCCCTCCCTACTACTTCTGGGGTGCCTTTCTATCTTTTCCAGATGCCCTATGATGCTCTATAATTACTTGCTGTCAACTCATTGCTAACTCAGACTCCCTACCCAAGGTTAATTTTATTTAATTAGTGCAAATGATAACTGGGGTTCACAGTGTGATGGAATATCCCCTAACATTTCTGCTCTTAGCTTCCCCCTAAAGTTGCCTCCTCCTCATTGAAGTGACCTCCTATATCTCTCCTTGTGCCCTTCTGGCCTGTACATTGTGGATTTCCTTGCCCCACCCTAGGATCCACCTGCTAAGTAGTTTCCTTACAGAGGTCAGGACCTGTGAAACCCTGTTCTCTATCTCTCAGCTCCCTCCTAAAGTTTCCTCTCTCCCAGTGGAGCTGCCTGCTTTGTCTCTGCCTTAGACCTTTCTTTCCTCAGGTGGAGATTCTTCTGCAGCTTCCCTATGCCTCAGTCCATCTGGGCCACTATGCACTCTCTTGGAGCTTACGGAAATTCTCTCCAGTAGAGTTTCATATTTCAACCCTTTCTCTCTTCCTCTGTGAACTCAGATTTTATTACTACACACAGCTTGGCCTCAGTATAGATCAATGGCCAAAAATTGGCACACTTGATTTCCAAATTCTCACAAATAGTAACAAGTGCCACAGCACAAATAAATGATCCTAGAATCTCTTACACCCAAGCTTGCTCTGCTCTGCTCCTTCTTTACTTCCCACTCTTTAAAATAATTTTTGTTTGGTTTTGTTTTTCCAGACAGGTTTTCTTGTATATCCCTGGCTGTCCTGGAACTCACTCTGTAGACCTGGCTAACCTTAAACTCACAGAGATCTGCCTGCCTCTGCCTCTCTAGTGCTGGGATTAAAGGTGCATACCACTACCACCACCCATCTCTTAAAAATCTTTTATCTTTGAGGTTTCTTTGTGCTCTTCTCTCAAAATATCTCTTCAGATTGTCATGGAAACTCTATCTCAGGATTTGTAAGTTCATTGGGTATGGTTAAAAAAAATCTATAAATAATCTGTAACAAAAATTTGGCTTAAGACAGGCAGTGGTGGCTCATGCCTAGGTAGTGGATAAGTTGCTGTCATCTTAATGGCTACAGAGGCCATTTGGATTATACCTCCTGCTGTGGTTGAACCCTCTCAGATCTCTGATGATATTGACTGACAGTAGCTTCAACAGCAGCAAGCTTACCAGCTCCTCCCACAAGGCTGAAGCTGCCTTCTCTTCAAATGTAAAAATCAGGCCTCAGGCCTCACTTTCCTAGAGCTACAGGGTCTCCAGCTGAGGAAGACGAACAGTTGACCTCACTAACACACTCTAAAAGGAGATAAATTCACAGGTGCTTTTAACTCAGAATCATGTTTGGGTTTCCAAGCTTTTACTATGACTCAAAGGTGTGAATCTACTGTCTTTCCTACAATGTGAATTTCAGTGCAGATTACAAACAGTGGTAATGCTAACATATCATCTAACACTTTTATCTCTTCTTATAAACTTACAAAAAAATTTCTTGTAAGCTTCAGGGAATTGACTTGAATCCAACTCTCTCAGGTCAAATGGACTCCAGATACATACTCCTATGTTTCCCCCCTGCCTGTCCCCAAGGGTGGGATCTCTCTCCTCTGCCCTGGTCTTGGGACTATCCTCCTACAACTACCAGTGCCATAGCCTGGAAGTTGTAAATGTTCACCCAAGATAAAAGTTTTTTCCTAAACTCCTTCACTTTACCTTCTGTCCCCATTATATTTCTGTTTCAGCAGATTTCCCATTAGCTAAAGATGGCAAAATTCTCCAAACTCACCAGCCCAAGTGCTTCTGATGGCATTTCCAACCAGCCCAAGCCTCTGCATCCTAGATGTCTCCAGAGCAGCTAGTCCCCAAGTGGTCCAGCCTCACAGACTGCTCCTACAAGGCTTGCACATCCCAGCTGGTCCTGCAGACTCTGGACAGCAAGCAAATCAGCCTGCACTTCTCTCTCTCTCTCTCTTCCCAGTCTTGGCCAGCATTCCAGCTGTCTTGGGTCCCCAACAGTGATGCCCCAATGTCAGCAGGAAGTAGTCATAGAAAAGATGACATCATCCCTTATCATTTATTATCAAGGGTTTCTATTGCTGTGAAGAGACACCATGACCAGGCAACTCTTACTAAGGAAAACATTTAATTGGGGCTGGCTTACAGTCTCAGAGGTTTAGTCCATTCCATAGTGGGGAGACGTGATGCTGGAGGACGAGCCGAGAGTTCTACATCTGGATTGGCAGGCAGCAGAAGGGGAGAGCAACATCAGGCCTGGCTTGAGCATTTGAAACCAACCCCACCCTCAAAGCCCACCGCCAGTGACGCACTCTCTCCAACGAGGCATCCTAGTAGTGCCATTCCCTATGAGCCTGGAGGGGTATTTTCATTCAAACCCGTAGCTCTCAAACCCAGGATAAATGGCTAACCGAAGTGCCTATTTAATATCTCAAAGTGGACCTGGCTGCCAGGTTCTCCTAGCATCCCTCAGTCCCTACCTGTTAAAAGGTATGGCTGGCCTCCCTGGCCTCCCTACCCCAAACTTCTCCAGTCCAGAGGCTGGGCTGCCCTTT
Source organism: Onychomys torridus (assembly GCF_903995425.1). Classification (NCBI taxonomy): domain Eukaryota; kingdom Metazoa; phylum Chordata; class Mammalia; order Rodentia; family Cricetidae; genus Onychomys; species Onychomys torridus. The sequence goes on along the minus strand of NC_050456.1, from coordinate 23,616,548 downwards.
TCTGGGATGATCTTCCCAGCCTTCCTTCTCCCCTCCCCTTCTCCCCTCATGGCCTGGCTCAGGATCATGTTTACTCTGAACTCTCCCAAACGTCCCTGCCTCTGGCTATGCCCTCCTTCCTATCTACGATAAATCTCCTCACCATACCTGGGAGTAGTCATGTCCTTCCTTTTCTATTTCTTTTTCCATTCAGGCAGTTTCTTTACTGCACCCTCCTCACATACACATGGGAGCAGAGTCAAGAAGATGGTGACAGTCTGACTGTTTGACAGCTTGTCCCTGGCTGAACTTGGCTGCTCGTGTTGGACTGAGACATGGCTGTTTGTTTCTCCTAAGATCAGGTTTTCAATTTGCTGAGATGATTTAAACGTGCAGGAAATGAGAACCTACCAACTCAAAGTCCTAAGGCAGCCTCAGGCCAACACCATTGTGCTTATGGAATGTTCTTCTGACACATCTTTTTGTGCATTCTTTTGTCGGTAGATATGAAACAAAGCTGTTAAGGGTGCAGCCTTTAAACACCTGAAAAACAGGTTGTGGTGAGCAGGAGTTTTCTGGTCTTACCTGTGTGAACCTTCTTATCTCTGCCTCCCTCTCCTTCTTCCTGCAAATGTGCTTTGATATGTTGTTTGTAGCTGTGGCTCTGTTTGTTGCCTGTGAGGCTAAGAAGAAACTTGAAAAGTCCTGATTGCACACAGCCCCTAACAAAGGTGCCCCTGAGCTGACTCAGCTCAGGAGCATCCAGGAGACAGGACCGGGTGGAATAAACTGTGCAGGGGGGAAGCAGAATTTCATTGGTAGAAATGGAGAACATGTGGAGAAAATCACAATGTTGACAGAGACCCCCACAGAGAAGTCTGTGCTCTTCATGTGAACTTTAGTTCTCACAGTGGTATCCTACATGTGATTATCCTTCCAAGATGTCACTTCCACTTAGCTGTTGAATATCATATCACCATCCCACCAATCCCTTGCTAAAGCCAGATCTCTCCTTTTTCTCAGATCTGCAAAGTTTGGAATTTTCCATTTAAAGACTTAGTAAGTGTGGGCACGGCTTGTCCTTCTGGCTCTCAGGCCCTGCTGAAAGGAGCATAGTGTGCTGTCTGAGACTGTGGGGTCTGGGTTCAAGTCTTTATTCTACCACCGACGATGATGGTGATGTAAGGGAGAAATGAGACGATGCCCAGAGAGCACTGTGTCCTGCCTGTGGCATACCCCACTGGAGACAGCTATCTTAATTTTTAAATACTCATTAGTCATTCATTAGACATTTTGTTGTAGAGTCTTACTCAGAAATGGGATCCAAGCCCTGGAGCTAATTACGTTATCCCGATTTCACATTCTATGAGACTCTACAGACGCAGCCTCCACCCGGAGGAGTCACAGGGGGCGGTGGGGAGAAGGCGGTCTAAGATCCCATGCTTTGGGCAGATCAAGGGTGTCTTACATAAAGCAAGATCATTTCTGCTTCCAGTAAGTCTAAATGCTTCGTCAAGCACACTAAAGAACAATAACAACAAAGCAAAAGTTTGCGTCTTGAGATAAATTAGAAGGGTCCTTGACTGGTCCTTGATTTTCAAGTTTAGAAATAGCAGTGTTTCCTGTGGTCTTCCCGCCCTGAGCCAGTTTCTCTGTTGTTTGATGTCTGCAGTTGGAGCAGGAGCCTTGTGAATATAAGTCAGGAGTGAGGTACCCTTTTCTTACCACCTGTGGACCGATGTGAACTTTATAATTTCTGCAAGACTGAATGTTTTCCTTCAAGTCTTTGTTACAGTGTCTTATCTGAGATCTTGCTTCTGTGGCTTTAGTTACTCACTGAAAATACTGTGAAAAATTCCAGACATTAAAAACAAAAGCAAGGCACTTTGTAAGTTTTCAATGGCCCAGTGTTCTGGGGGGTATGATGAAATCCTGTGCTGTCCTGTCCTGTTCTCCCCTGGGATGTAGATCACACTTCACCCAGGGCATCACATGTGGTAGTCATCATCTTAGTTATCAGACTGACTGTCACAGCGCTTACTTCAGGAGCCTCACATAGCGGTCTAATGCTATGTCTCAATGCCATGCCCTTCACCTTATGGCATCGCACTAAGCACCTATTGGAACACCTCATACTATCATAACAAGGACAAATACAGCTCACTAACTTGTTCCAAGAGACAGACCACATTCACAAAGCTTCTCTTATAGATACTGTCATAATTATTCTTTTTAAATGAGCTGCTTTTAATCTTTTTTGTAGTGGATAGCCATCCCAGCATTGGCCTGGAAGTTCCAACCCCCATTGAGGCTTCAGTAATTGTAGTTAGAGTTTTCCTGCCTGGCTCAGTCAGGACAAATCTCTCACCCGCCAGTCCCACAGCCGCTCAGACCCAACCAAGAAAGCACACAGAAACTTACATTGTTTACAAACTGTATGGCCGCAGCAGGCTTCTTGTTATCTACTTCTTCTATCTTAAATTAACCCATTTCTGTTAATCTATACTTTGCCACATGGCCCATGGCTTACCAGTGTCTTTACATGTTGCTTTTCATGGCGGCGGCTGGCGGTGTCTCTCCCCAGCCTTCTACTTCCCAGAAATCTCTTCTCTCTTGTCCCGCCTATACTTCCTGCCAGGCCACTGGCCAATCAGAACTTTATTTACACAGAGCGATATCCACAGCAAGTAATGGTCACGCCCACAAGGCGGGGTGGAGGGGGGAGCGGAAGACCGAGGATCAAGAGGAGGTCTCTCTCTTGGTTCTGGACGCTGGAGGTAGTCTGAGCAGAGTTCTCCAGAGAACACCGCCGGACTGCACTATACCTTTGCCAGACCCTGCAACCTACCCCTTCATTTGTAAGTTACCCCACAAAATAAACCTCCCTTTTAACTACGTGGAGTGGCCATAATAATTTCACCAATATCTGGCACCCAATGTGGGGCACGAACCCACAACCCTGAGATTAAGAGTCTCATGCTCTACTGACTGAGCTAGCCGGGTGTCTTACACCTTAAAACTGACTAACAAATTTTGAGTAATTCTTGTAATATGGCTGACAACATTACCTCACAAGAATTTAAAAACCTTTTTGCCTGTATGATGAATGACATTTTCCTGGAAATATACGACCTCCCTAAGACATATCTGGCCTGTACCATTTTGACAATCATTGTAATAATTCACACAGTGTTCAAACACTGGTTTAATAATAAGAACAAAGATGAGTCATTATTGGGACTGATACAGGCTTTAAAAGATAGCAATGAAGGCTTACAGAAAAAGATTCTCTTTCTGGAATCTGCTGGCCAGGACTTACATAAAAATATTCTCTCTCTGGAATCTGCTAACCAGAATTTACAAAACAAGCTTGTACCCAAAATTGCTTTTATTGATAATAAATATGAGTATTTAATGGATAGAACACTAACTCTCCAGAGTGAAGTTGTAGTTACTCAGACCTATATAAGGAAGAAAAATTATCATTACTTGATAAGATAAGGTCCATGGAATCATGTGTTTCAGAAGAACATAAAAACTTCCATGATTCCATGAAAAATCTGGAATCCCTTACAAGAGAGGAGGTTTACTCCCTGGAACAGACCCTAGGTGCTCGTTTACAAGCCCTGGAGGAAACTCTCAATAAACATGACAAGGGACCTAATAAGCAGAAGGGCAAGACCATACAGGTTGTAACATCTCCAAATGGCTCTCATACAATGGCTTATCCTACTATCATCCATGAGAAGCCAGCAGATGACACATACCCTGAGCCATATATGACATATACATTACAACCAATTTCAACAAAGAACTTTAAAAATATAAAGGAAGCAGTAGTTACATATGGGATACACTCCACATATGTAAAACAGATGTTAAATTCGTGGTCTACCTCACAAAGAATCATTCCAGATGACTGGCATCAGTTAATCTCAGCTGTTCTAGAATATAGCCAGCAGTTACAGTGGAAAAGCTGGTTGAGAGAAGAGGCAAGAAATTTAGAACAAGGTAAACTCAGAGGTTTTGTGATCTCCCAAGATCAAATACTTGGTGAGGGATGTTTCGCTGACAGGAATGTACAAGCCATTTATGATGAGCATACAATATCCCTATGCCGTACAGCAGCTCTAAATGCTTGGGAAAAAATTCCAGAACCTGGAAAAGCAACTGAGGTATACACAAAGATATTTCAGGGACCGCACGAACCCTTCACTGATTTTTTACAAAGGCTGAACACAGCTATAACAAAAGCTGTATCAGATAAAGGATTAAGAAAAGTATTAACTGAGTCCTTGGCATTTGACAATGCTAATGCAGAATGCAAAAGAATACTTACACCATTAAAGATCAGATCAGCTCCTTTGGAAGAATGGATTCAGTATACTAATGGTGTTGAATCTCTTAACTACAGTAATGAGGCTTGGATAGGAGAGACAAATCCCAGAGGCGAAAGAAGGCCCTGTGGTACCAAATGTTTTAAATGTGGTACCAGGTCATATAAGTAAAAACTGTACATTGGGTAATCCTAGAAGTAATACTCCTTCTAGGAATAGCCTAAACAGAAGACCCCAACCACCTCCTGGATTATGTAGAAGATGTGGCAAAGGCCAACATTGGACCAGTGAGTGCAGATCAAAAATAGATATACGAGGCAACCTTTTACTGGCGGGAAACACCTCAGGGGGCCTCTTGCAGGCCCCCAAATCAAATGTGGTAAGAACATTCCCAGCCACTGTGGAAGACATTCCTCTCCAGGACAACTGAATAAACAAATGCCTAATGTAAAAACCAATACTGCAATGGATGATAAAACAGCTCTGATAGATGAATCACAGTTTACAAAAAACACAATAAAACAAATATTTTGGCAGACTTCCATAAATGAACAAAGACCAAAGCTTAGAATTCGAATTAATGGCTTGGTTCTGGAGGGCCTGGTAGAACAGGTGCAGATATGACTATAATTACACCAAAATCATGGCATCCAAATTGGCCTCTTCAAGAGGTAGATGTCTAACTTTTAGGAATTGGCACCCTATCTCAATTAAAACAGAGTTCAAGATGGGTTGAATGCATAGGGCCAGAAGGACAGAGAGGAAGTCTGAAGCCATATGTAGCAAATGTAGCAGTAAATCTATGGGGCCAAGATCTGTTACAACAGTGGAATATCCATATTAAAATTCCTACACTCTCAGAAAAGGAATACAGGCCAATGCATGTTTCTAGGAATAATATCATAACATGCTATAAAAACCAGTCACCAACCATTCAGGCTGTACACAAACAGAGCACAACTGCTGTTGAACTCTCAGAAGTACCAACTGCCTTACCTTTAAAATGGCTAACTAATAAACCTGTCTGGGTTGGACAGTGGCCTTTGACAAAAGAGAAGCTACAAGCTTTAGAACAGCTGGTTCAAGAGCAGTTAAATGCTCAACACACTGAAGAATCTACCAGCCCTTGGAATTCTCCTGTATTTGTTATTAAAAAAAAAGTCTGGTAATTGGAGAATGCTGACAGATCTGAGAGCTATTAATAAAGTAATTCAGCCAATGGGCTCCCTACAGACTGGGATGCCCTTGCCCTCTCTGCTACCCAAAGAATGGCCTATAATAGTTATTGACTTAAAAAGACTGTTTCTTTACCATACCATTACAAGAAAATAATAGAGAAAAATTTGCCTTCACAGTTCCTAATTATAACAATTCTCATCCAGTCAAGAGATATCAATGGAAGGTCCTCCCACAGGGAATGTTAAACAGCCCTACCTTATGCCAATACTTTGTAAAAAAGCCATTGGAGATAATTCATGTAAAGTTTCCACAATCCATAATTTACCACCATATGGATGATATCCTATTAGCTGATCCAAAGTTAGACACATTAGAAAGCATGTTTGAAGAGGTAAAAAAAGTTTTGTCTCGCTGGGGACTGCAAATTGCTCCTGAAAAAATTCAAAGAGGAGATTCTATTAATTACTTAGGATATAAGATAGAGTTACAAAAAATTAGACCCCAAAAGGTACAACTGAGGAGAGATCAATTAAAGACTCTTAATGATTTTCAAAAGTTGTTAGGAAGCATTTCCAACTTATTGGGTATCATGGGAATACCCAAAGATGGACTACAAAATTTGGCTAATACTCTAGAAGGGGACAAAGAATTAAATAGTCCTAGAGAATTATCAGCCGAAGCTGAGAAGGAATTGGCTCTAGTAGAAAAGACAATTCGAGAAGCACATGTGGATCATGTGGATCCAGAACTTAAATGCATTCTTGTCATATTCCCCTCCAGACATTCCCCCACAGGTATTTTGATGCAGAGGGAAGATATTATATTGGAATGGATATTCCTACCACGTAAACCAAATAAGAAATTAAAGACTTATATAGAAAAGATCTCTGATTTGATTCAAAAAGGTAAATTAAGACTTCATCAGTTGACAGGAATGGACCCAGCAGAAATTGTAGTACCTTTAACTAATGAGGAAATTTCATCACTATGGAAAGATAATGAAGATATGCAGAGAGCCTGCAGTAACTTTTTGGGAGAGATTAACAACCATTATCCCAAAAGCAAGAGAATAGAATTCATAAAGAAGACTGAATGGGTCCTTCCTCACATTGTACGACACAAGCCAATTTCTGGAGTACTCACATTGTATACTGATGCAAATAAATCAGGGAAAGCAGGATACAAATCAGGAGACTTAAGTAAAGTGGTACAAAGTCCATACAGCTCTGTACAAAAGGCAGAACTGTATGCCGTTCTTATGGTACTGATGGACTTCACAGAACCCCTCAATATAGTCACTGACTCTCAATATGCAGAGAGAGTTGTTTTACACATTGAAACTGCTGAATTTATTCCTGATAATACAGAATTAACTTCATTATTCATACAATTGCAGGAAATCATCAGAAAAAGGGAACATCCTATATATATAACACATATCAGATCCCATACAGGTCTGCCAGGACCTCTAGCACAAGGTAATGATGAGATTGATCAGTTACTAATAGGTAATGTGCTAGAAGCCTCAGAATTTCATAAGAAACACCATGCAAATAGCAAAGGTTTGAAGAAGGATTTCTCCATTACTTGGCAACAAGCTAAGGATATTGTGAAAAAATGTCCTACTTGTTCCTTCTATAACCAAACTCTATTACTTGCAGGGAGCAATCCAAAAGGTATACAAAGAAATGAAATTTGGCAGATGGATGTGTTTCATTTTGCAGAATTTGGAAGATTAAAGTATGTACCATACCATTGACACCTATTAAGGATTTCAGTGGGCAACTCCTATGAGTTCTGAAAAGGCTGATTCTATGATTACACACCTATTAGAAGTTATGGCCATCATGGGAATACCTGTACAAATTAAGACAGATAATGCCCCAGCATATGTCTCCAATAAAATGAGACAGTTCTTTGCTTATTACAATATAAAGCATGTTACAGGTATACCACACAATCCCACAGGCCAAGCAGTCATAGAAAGATCCAATTGAACTTTAAAGGATTTGCTAAATAAACAGCAACAGGTAACAATGACTCCTAGAAATAGACTGCATAGTGCTTTATTAACCTTGAATTTTCTCAATGCTGATGAGAAAGGAACAACAGCTGTGGAGAGACATTGGATGACAGACAAAACTCCTGAGCTAAACCAACCAGTTTATTTCAAAGATGCGTTGACCTCAGAATGGAAACCTGGATATGTCCTATGTTGGGGAAGGGGTTTTGCTTTTGTTTCCACAGGAGAAGAAAAGCTATGGATACCAACAAAATTAATAAAAATTTGATTCGAACAGGAGAAACCCCTTGATGAGGAGAAGTAAAAGATCATCCACCAATGTGACATCTCTTCAGGTTGTAAGAAAAATTTAACAATCAAAGGTTGGGGTAGGGTTCTGTTTTTGTCTTTCCAGGATAATGGAAATACCCATCTTCCAGAAATCATAAGGCCTTGGATATCCGGATGTTTACAGCAGAAAGAAATAATGTATTGGTACCAATCTACACAGGGTAAAATATCACTGTCTAACATCTATATCTCTATCAATCTAGAATAGTTGTGGTTCCAATTTAATTATAAACCAAGCTGTCTTTGGAGATGGAATTGGCTCACTCCTTCTCTAAACCCAAGCATATTGATAAAAAAAAAAAAAAGGTTGAGAAATTCTTCAGTCCCATATCAGAAGATCCCTCTGGTGTGAGACAGAAGGAAACCAATTATAAGGGACCATTATCTTCAAGATTCTAATTCTCTCCATGCTTATTCTTGATTTCTTGGAATCCTTTCTTACATGTCATGACATCTTTAAATCCAAACCTTCCATTCTGATAAAAAATAAGTTTTTTCCAATAGCAATCTCTGAAGTCTCCAGAAGGAAGCTGGGACCCCAACAACAACAACTCTACCCAATCCAGAATGATGCCATGGTAATCATCATCATACTACACTTCTTGCCAGAATTTCAGACAATCTAACCCATTACTCTGAATCTACAGTTAGTCTAACTGAGATTTAACTATCTGAGCTTTCTCACAATACCCAACAGAGATACCATCGCCCCCTAAACATCAGGAAGCAATTCTAAGAAAATGAAGCCCCTTATCCCTGAGGTTTCATATTTCTCAGGATTATGGATAATGGTTCTAGGGTTGGGGGTGGAAGAAACTGTTAAACTCAGTACTCTCCTTAAGGAAAGAAAATATGTCTCAAAAAAAAAAAAAAAAGGGAAAAGAAGAAATGGAATGGATAGGTATAAGATATTATGGTAGACTATCATATACATTAGTAAACAAATTTAGTAATATAGCAGCCTTTGCACTGTTATGAATTCTTATATGTTGATACAAATATAAACTTTTTATATTCCTATTTAAGATAATTTGTATATTGATACAAATACGGAACTATGTTTGTTATATTGTACACATATTTTTACTCTTATTTGAAATGTTTGTATATTGATACAAATGTGAATTTATATCTGTCATACTGTATGTATGTTCTACTTCTGTTTAAGAATTCTGTATACTGATATATATTTAGGATTATTATCATATTGCATATCGCACTATACATTCCTACCTCTGTTAAAGATATTTTGTGTATTGTCACAGTTTGAAGTCATTGTCCTTTTACTGTACATTTGCCTACAGATTGTTTGCCTTATTTATAGGAAGCCTTAGTCTTTAGGTTGTTTAGGTAGATAAGACTTAATAGAGTTATTGTCACCTATGCTTGTCATCTCTATAATTATGTTAGTTAGGTTATCCAGATTTATAAATACATAGGTCAGATGGACAGGTAATCTTCAAACACTTCATGGACCTAGAGAATATGGCATTTAAATAACTTAGAATTCTGTTGACGTGAGACACAATTGCTCCTGGCAGCACCAATTTGATCCCGAGAGAATGTTGGGCTTCTAAGACATTTCCATTTGGAAGTTTGTCTTCTTGGCACAAAATGGCATACTGGGCAAAGAACTGCCCTTGCCTCAACTGCTGACAGTACAAATGCTGTCCTTTCTGGACAAGCGGGACACAAGGAAAGCACCCACTATACTTTGCCAAGACAGGGTAAGATGGTCTTTCAGAATTCCTGCTTCTGAAAATGGTCTGTCAGATACTCTAGGCCTGTAGCCAATTTGAATGCACCAACGATGCTGAGGAACATTAGGTGACTGTCCAGGCTGCTAGCTGTCTCTGTCTACTCTTGCAAGACTCCCGAAAGTTCCTTGCGTCCTTCTCCCATTTCTCAGGTATTATTATATTCCTTCTCAGGTCTTTGATGAGGTTGGAGATTAACAGTTATAGTTACAACTTAGTATATATACATATATAATATCTTAGTTAGAATATATTAAGTATTAGACTCAGGTTCTTTAGGATAGGACACCTTTTGGAATGATCTTTGTAACATGCCACCTACCCATGCTCTAGACTTCCCTGGATTTTACTATGTGTTTTTTGCTTGATATTGTTTGCACTTATTGTAATTCCAACTTATCTAAGTCATTATTCCTCATTACTCCTGGACAATATTTGATAACCATCTCTTTGTATATAGTCTTGTATTAGGTTAGAACTTTCTTATTTAGACAAAAGGGGGAGATGTAGTGGATAGCCATCCCAGCATTGGCCTGGAAGTTCCAATCCCCATTGAGGCTTCAGTAATGGTCATGCCCACAAGGCAGGGTGGAGGAGGAAGCAGAAGACCGAGGATCAAGAGGAGGTCTCTCTCTTGGTTCCAGGACCCTGGATGCTGGAGGTAGTCTGAGCAGAGTTCTCCAGAGAACACCGCCGGACTGCGCTATACCTTTGCCAGACCCTGCAACCTACCCCTTCATTTGTAAGTTACCCCACAAAATAAACCTCCCTTTTAACTACGTGGAGTGGCCATAATAATTTCACCAATACTTTTTTGTTGTTGTTGTTTTTTTTCGAGACAGGATTTCTCTGTAGCTTTGGAATCTGTCCTAGACTAGCTCTGTAGACCAGGCTGGCCTCGAACTCACAGAGATCCATCTGCCTCTGCCTCCCAAGTGCTAGGATTACAGGCTAGATACAGTTTCTTTATGAGAATATGTTTGTTTATCCAGGCTTTGGAGTGACTTACCTTATGTTCAAAGCTGTAGTTGTGGGTATTAGGTAGTGCTTCTCAGGCTGTCTTAGGTCAGCAAGTACAGAACAGAGGTGATTTAACACATGAGCAATGCATTTAGGGCAAGAGAAATCAAACCGTATCTTGGCATTTGGTGACAATGGAGATGTACCAGTACTTCATAGAGAGGCCAGAGGCAAGAGAGTGGGCCATTGAAGTCCACGTGATGCTATGAACTCAAAGGCATTTTCGTCAAAGCAGCTGTTCCATAGTCAGGGTTTCAAGAGTGTCCTTCCTTGTTCCAACAGAAAAACATCCCTATCTCATTGATTTAAAACAATTCCTCCTTCTACCTTTTTTGTTTGTTTGTTTGTTTGTTTGTTTGTTTGTTTGTTTTTTGAAACAGAGTTTCTCTGTGTACCCCTATCTGTCCTGGAACTCACTCTATAGACCAGGCTGGCCTTGAACTTGGACATCCACCTGTCTCTGCCTCCCGAGTGCTGGGATTAAAAGAGTGAGCCACCACTGCCAGGCTTTTTTTTTTTTTAAACTGATTTTACAGTTTTATTTCATTTATAAACTTGTTTTAATTTTATGCTGTGGGCCAGCACATAATTGACTTTTATAATTCAATAAAATTTCTATGGTCTGTGTGATTTAATGGTGGCTGTGGGATTGAATAGTCAAAGTAAAATGCAAACACGTTAGGAGGAGCTGTAATGATGGGGATTTGTACCATGCTTTATGTTTGTACATATTAGTGTGGCTGGTGTCTTGGCTCCAACAGATAAAAACAAAGTGGGTTAATACAAATAAACATCTACTTCTCTGTCTTATAGCCCCACCCAGTGATTCAGGAGCACAGACTTGAGTTTCTCCCAGCTTGTTGCTCTGCCCCCTAGATAAGCATTCTTAAAACTTGGGGCTGGAGAGATGACTCAGTGGTTAAGAGCACTGTTGCTCTTCCAGAGGACCCAAGTTCAATTCTCAGTACCCATGTGGCAGCTCACAACTGTTTGTAAAAACAGTTCCAGAGGATCTGACACCCTCACACAGACGTACATGTAGGCAAAATACCAATGTACATACAGACAATAAAAATGAGTAAATAAAAAAAAAAAGAGTTTCTTAAAACTTGATGTGAATGAGAGTCACCTAGAGATCCTGTTGAAATGAAGTACTGGCTTCATCTGGTCCAGGATGGGCACTCGGAAGGCTGTCCTGCCACGGCCTGCATTGCCAACAGTGAGGTTGGTGTTATTATTTTAAGATGTGCTACTTTTGTTCATGTTGCACTTGCTTAACTCTGTGAAGCTGTGTTACTGTGCCGGTCTAAAACACCTGATGGTCTAATAAAGAACTGAATGGCCAAAAGCAAGGAAGGAGAAAGGATGGGCGGGGCCGGCAGACAGAGAGAATATATAGAAGGAGAAATCTGGGAGGAGAGAGCTGAGATCTAAGGTCTAGGAGCCAGAGAAGGAGGAGGACTCCAGGGGTCAGTCACTCAGCTGCACAGCAAGCTATGGAGTAAGAGTAAGATTTACCGAAGTAAGAGAACGGGAAAAGCCCAGAGGCAAAAGGTAGATGAGTTAATTTAAGGAAAGCCTGCAAGAAACTAAACCAAGCTAAGGCTGGGCATTCATAATTAAGAATAAGCCTCTTTGAGTGATTTATTTGGGAGCTGGGTGGAGGGCCCCCCAACAAAAGAGCAAAAACCCCAACAACAATATCAAATGCTTCCTTGAAAGAGGAAAGAGGATGGGTGGGAAATTTATGAGACCAAGATGAGAGATTGCAGAGAGACAGCTTCAAACTGACAATAGTTTGGCCACAATTTTTCCATTTTATGATGGTTTGGAGGCCATATACACACAGTAAAACCATGCCTTAAAACTCAACCTTTGATCCTTTCCAATGCTGGTGATTCTTTCTCTCGATGCTGGCCGGTGGCTTGATCCACGGCCTCCAGTGAAGCCTTTGGAGCAGGAGGGGAAAGGATTAATTTTCTACAGTGTGCCCTGTTGCCAGGTTTTTTTTAGGATGTTGGATTTTGTTTCCCCATGTCCTATCATGTCTACCAAACTCCCATCTGTGCCTCCTGCTGTGTACACTGTGACAAACACCCATCTGTGCCTCCTGCTGTGTACACTGTGGCAAACACCCATCTGTGCTTCCTGCTGTACACACTGTTACAAACTCCCATCTGTGCCTCCTGCTGTGCACACTGTGCCAAACTCCCATCTGTGCCTCCTGCTGTGCACACTGTGACAAATTCCCATGCAGCTGGCCTGCTTTCCCCTTGCAGTTCAGTATTCCACCAATTACATGGAAATTCCAATACTTGGCTGTAAGTAGGCTTTGTGTGTTGGGTACTTTTGCCCAGATGTAGGCTAATGTGATTGTTCCGGTCATTTGTACGAAAGGCTAGGTGGGTCATGCTCTGATGGTCAGTAAGTTAGGTATAATAAGTGCATCTTCAACTTAAGCTAGTTCCAACTTGCTGTGAGTTGATTGGGAATGTGACCCCATTGTGTAGATGTAACCGTCTTGTTAAATAAGAAACACAGAACCAATTGCAGAGTTAAAAACCACGAGGTAGGAGCAAGAGCAGAAAACCTTACCCTTCACTACTTCTGCTGTCCTTCCTCTCCGCAAGAAACCTACTTCTGTGTGTCCTGTCTTTTTTATAGACTTTCTGTTCTGTTTTTTCATTGGTTGTAAACCCAGCCACATGACCTCCTCGTCACTGCCTGTTTGTACAGACCTCCAGGTCTTCTATGGTTGCTATTGAGATTAAAGGTGTGTGTCTGCTATGCTGGCTGTGTCCTTGAACACACAGAGATCTACCTAGCTCTGCCTCCCAAGTGCTGGGATTAAAGGCATGCACCACTACCACCCAGCTTCTTCTCTGGCTTGCTCTGACCTCAAGGCAACTTTATTAACATACAAATAAAATCACATTTCAATACAAATAAAATATCACTATACCATTGTAAACGGAGGAGCATCTGTATAGTCTCTTCGTTTACTTCTCCATGGGCAGAATGTGGTCACATGACCATGCCCAGTTGCAAAGGAGGCTGCAAAATGCAGGCACTAGATAACATGTGAGGACTTTATTAACTAAAGGGAAGACAGGGAAAATGACTATCAGGGAACTATTAACAGTCTTCCCAATGTGTGTGAGTTCGAGCATTCCTTCTTGGGGGGCAGTCGTGGAACTGAATTCAGGATCTTGCAGATGCTAGGCAAGCACGCTACCATTGAGTGACAAGCCGCTCTTTTAGAAGTTTATCTTGAAAGCATCTCATTAGTTGACCAGTAAGGACCTGGAACTCCCTATGTAGCTTTAGCTGGCCTTAAGCTTGTGATCCTTGTGATCTCTGTGTCCTTTCATCCTCTTTGTAGTTCACAATTTCATTTGATAATAATGCCTAATAATAATAATAATAATAATAATAATAATAATAATAATAGTAAATAAGATGGCATTTGTTAGTGTAGCAGGCTTTCTTTTGGGCCGCCAACCAGTTCACAAATCACGACACATATACTTATTATTAGTTATGAATGCTCGGCCTTACCTTGTGATTGTCCCACTAGCTCTTAGAACTGAATTTAACCTGTTTCTCTTCATCTATGTTTTGCCTCCAGGTTCTTTTTTTTAAACCTTTTTTTTCATTCTGTATGTCCTACTCTGTGTCTGTCTGTCTGGTGACTGCCTGGCTGGTCCTCGGTGTCTCCTTCTCTTCCTCCCTCATTCCCTCTCTCCTCTCCCAAGCCTAGATTTCTCCTCTTCCTTTTCTCGGCCTGCCAGCAGCACCTGTCCTTTCTCTGCCTAGCTACTGGACAGTCAGCTTTTTATTACACCCATCAGGCGCCTTAGGCAGGCAAGGTGAAGTACATGCAGCGCATCTTTCCATAGTTAAACAAATGTGGCATAAACAAATGCAACGCACCTTTACATAGTTAAAGTAATTCCCGAAACATGCGAATGCTATAATTTCCTTTTATCTGGACAGACATTTTCATACACTGGATGTGTGGCATTCCTTTGTCCTTCTCTGTCAATTATTCTCACTCTAATTAGAGTTCATTGATAAAGTTGAATTCCAGGGCAAAGAATTGTCCTGCATAGGCTGAAATCTTGAAAATTCTTGATTTCTTAAGGACCCTCAAAAGACAATGCCACAAGTACACTGGCAACTCTCTGGAACGTCTCAAACCTGTTTTGTTGATTGTGAGCCACTGAATTCATCATCAACCCATGCCACTTGGGTTTGCCCTAGAATCTGATCCGTGTAGCCACAGCCAACTATGGTTTTGTGGGCCCTGCTCTGAGTTTTCAGGATATAACAACAATAATAAAACACTGTCTTATTTATTTCTCTAATCACCCCATTGACTCATTTACCTAATAGACTTAGTCACTGAGTTAAAAATAACTTACATGTATGAAAAGGCAATGCTCTATAAATTTTCTACTTTGCATGAAAAGTCTTTGTGATGGCTAAGCTTGCCAACTTGGTGAGATTTATAACTGCCTAGGAGACAAACATCTGCGTGTGTCTGTGAGGGCATTTCCGGAAAGGTTTAACTGAAGTGGGGAGAGCCACCCTGAATGTGGGCAGCACCTTGCGCAGAGCCCTGGACTGAATAAAAGGAAGAAATGAACAGAATGCCATTATTCATTCCTGCTTGAACACGACGCAGCTCCCATCTCACGTTCCGCTGTTAGGCCTTGCCCACCATGATAGACGATACCCGCTAACTGTGAGCGCAAACCAACCTTCCTTACGTGGCTGCTTTTGTTTATTTTGTCACAGTGGTGAGAAGAGTCACTGATGACAGTATTAGCGTTTAGGAAAACAAGCACCTTTGCTTTTACCTCTTCTCTCTATTTCTGTGTTTTTCTTATGATGTGCGCTGGTTAGTTAAAGGAGGGAGTACATTGGCCAAGAGACAGTGGTCAGCCCAAGTCTGAAAGGTGCTTAATCCCTAGCGCTTTTCCTGTTCTTTGTATTCTGTTCTCTTCTTTCCTGTGAGGCAGGCTTCTGTGCCAGTGCCTGTAACTTTATCACGGCAAAGAAATGTAGTGTGAAGAAGGACCTTTCACTGCACCCTGGATGCAGTCAGCGGTCAGTATTAATTTATCATGACGGTTGCTGTGGTTCCAAGGAGTGCCTGATCTAAAGGCAGGACAACAATTACGACAAGACAAGAGAAAATATTCAAATGGAATTGCAAGAAATTCATCAGCCACTGAGTCCTTCTGTGTCCCAGGACTTGCAGATTCCACTTTGGGTATCTTTTCTCAGAGCTGTGTTTTACAGAATAGACTAATCTTCCTGGTCTTGCCCCTGGCAATTGATAAGAGAGGGGATTGACAAAGTTGCTGATCATCCTCTCTGGGAGTAGTGCATGGGAGACAGTGTACCATGCATCCTGTCTGGGAGTAGTCTGACCTGTAACCCTAGGGTAAGATGGTAGCCTTTCTGAGCCTCAGTTTCCTGTATCTACAATGGGGCTGATGATACCTGCCTCATGCTGTGGTTATGATTACATTGTATTGATTCTGCTCTCACCCCAGACCTCAGTGAGCCTCCCACATTCAGGACAAGGCCAATTTCTCTTTGAAAACGTCTGTTTGTTAAGTTGCCCCAATGGCCTGGTCAATGGACTAAGAGTTGTGGTCCCCTGGCCACTGACCCATCATTATTAAATGGCTCTGGCTCTGGCAGTTGCTGAGGCTGTCATTTTGCACTGGTATTGATTTACCGTTTTTTTTTTTTTTTTTTCTCCAGCCCTTCCTTGGAGCTGTTGATACCAGTCTCGGGCACTAGATGGAGCCATTTGACTATCAATGACTTCCACAGACATCCTGCTCTAAAGAGAACCCAGAATGCCTGGCGTGCATCAATGTAAGCCACCTGTTTGGGCACATCAATGGGCTCCCTTTATGGTCTGTATCTCTGTCTTTATCATAGGAAGAATGCAATCCTTCAAAATCACCCAGAAAGTTTACCTATTTGATTTAGTTCTAGAATACAAGAGAGCAAGAAAAATAGCGAGTAGATTCCAAAGGAAGCCACACATTTGCCTGACATTGGACAATGAAGGGCATGAGAGAAAGTCAAACAAACATGGTTACTAAATGCTTAAAGGACAGTCAGGCAGCGCCACAGTGGGCTCTAACAATGAAGGCTTTCTAGGGAAGGTGGTCAGCGGTTACTGTTCCCTGCTACAGAGGAGAATAGTACAGAGATGGACTTGTATGATCACATGAGAGAAGGTCAGTTGGAAGAACTTCTAGAGCCAAGAGTGTGCGATATAATAAGGAAAACTATAAACAAAATTCAGTGTTAAAATTATGCGAGGTTTCATCATAGCTAGTGTGAATTATTTCCCATCCAAATAGGAGAGTGAGGAGTCTCTTATGACAGGTTATTTGAAACTTGGCAGGGCATAGGCTGGAACAATGATCTTGCAGCCCAATAGCACAGGCTAGGACTGGATCTGACTTACCCAGCACAACAGTGCTTTTAAAAGTGATTGCACATTTTTATAACATTAGGGATCTATGGGAGGCACTAGAATTTTCGGTTGGCTTCTGAAAACTTGTATTGGGGTTGGGTTGTAGCCCAGTGGTACAGTGCTTGTCTGAAATACCTCCACAACGGCCAGGCTAGAGGAAGGAAATGACCACAGATCTCTTTCTTAACATTTATTCTTCAGGTTATTACATCTTCCCTTTGAGCCTACGGGTGCACAAGTTGCTGGAAGTGCCTGAGAGTCTGTGTGGACCAGACCACTGGATATGGGAGCAGACAGCTCTAGTCCCTTGTCCTGAATTAGAGCAGCTCAGAGGCAGAGCTGACTCTCTAGCATTGTCCTGTAGCAAACACATAAAGCCACCTTCTCTGGGACTTTGAGATGGATCTTGTACGTGGCTTCTAACTGATCCCATGTGATCCCCGACTCTTAATCATCACACCCTCATGTAATCTCCTCTCCTGAGTGTCGAGTAGGCAGGGTGACTTGTTTTTGATCAATAAGTTATGATAAGGGTGATGGAGATGTCAATACCATAGGTTACAGAAGCCTGGGACCTTCCAAGTGTTTGCAGACCGTCACTTTCCGACCTTTCACGCTTTGGGGGTAGGGGTGGGGACAAAGTACCTGGTAATGAAGAGGACAGTCTTTGGCAACAACCTGGAAGGAACTAAGTATGCCAACCACACTGAGCTCCTTCCCAAGGTAGACCCTCAGATGAGACTGTAGACCCCGGGCCAACACCGTCACTGTCACCTTGTAATGGACTACAAAACAGAGGACCTGACTTAGACCTAGCTGCATTTTTGCCCCATAGCAACCAGGACCCTGTTTTCAGTGGCTAAAATCACTTTGAGATCATTTGTTTTATGGGCAAATACGGTGGTTCCCCTTGCCACTTGCCTCGCTTCTCCCGTTCTCCCCAGGTTCTCCTGGGGAGACCTTTATTTTTAAAAAGCCCCCTCCCTCCTGCTTGTTCTTTCCTCACACATGGATCCACCGCCTGAGGTCCCCTCACCATGGGGCCTGTCCCCTCTGTCTCCTTCCTCCAGTGGCACCTTCTCTTTCCTCATGGCTCCCACTGCAGGATGACAAAGTCCGTTTGTTCCCCACGGCCCCTGTCCTTTCGTCTTCACCAAGCAGTGCTCCCATCTTGGTTGAGAGGAGCAGGTTGCTCTCATTATTTTCTTCACCTCTGAGACGTCATGCTGTCAGACTGTGATCGTCATACACTTTTGTGACTGGAAGCGGGCATTGCCTTTAGGAGACCCTTGTAGCCTGTGATCATTTGCTCCTTTATAAACACTCACGAGACACAACGTTCAGAAATCTCCCTGAGAGCGTGAATGAAGAGAAAGGAGGCAGCTTGAATTGTGGCTGATAAAAAACTTGGCCATATGGGCACATAGTTTGCTTTTCTAGACAATGATAGCATTTTAATAACCAGATGGATTGTTAGGTTAGAAAGAATGTTGGTTCTATCCTAGTGGACTTCAAGTGGTTCAGATTTGGAACAAACTGATTTTCTTCACTCCCCATCTGTAAAACAGGAATAAAAGTAAGAATACGTAGCTTGTAGAACTTGTGGTAGATTAATGGTGGCTGGAAAGGTTTTTTTTTTTTTTTTTTGAGCTGAGGATCGAACCCAGGGCCTTGCACTTGCTAGGACACCCCTCTTATTGACAGACAAAATCCATGGCTGTTTTCCTAGATCTTAGATACATTGACTGTTTGGCTGACAGAAGATGGAAGAATATACCCCTTTCTGAGCCCAGTCACAAAAGACAGGCAGCATCAATTTCTTTTTCCTGGGAAAAAACATAGCCAGAGATGGCCATGCTGGAGTTTGAGTATTAGCCGTCTCTGCAGAGCATAGCCCTCTACCTGTCATGTTGACAAGCACACAAAGGAAGCCATCTTGTAGTCACCAACCAGCCTACCCAGGAGCTAATGTATCAGTGTCCTCATGGCAGCTGATGCCTTAGGGAACAGAGTCTGGTCAAATCTGTGACTCGCAGATCATGAGACATGATCATTGCTGTAAGCTGGCCAGTGAACAGCAGCAGACAACTGGGAAAGAATTTTGTAGCCGGGAGTGGGCTGTGATCTAAGGGCTATAAAGCATGCGTTTGATATTGGCTTTGTGACTGGGCCTAGGTTAAAGTGGGAAGACCTGGATCCTGTAAATGATGCTAGAAGCCTACAGAAGAAGTGACTGGTGAAACATGGAAGGCTAGGGAAACTGGAAACTATGATCCTTGAAGACAATTGATGTCATGTTACAGTCACATGGAAAACAGACAGCCAATCAGCAGGGTTGCCTAGAGACATTTCCTGACAGTGTTCAAGGTGCCAATCCAATCCAATCCAATTCTTTTTTTTCTGTTTATGATAAGTCATGGATAAAAAGATTAAGCTTAAAAAAAAGAGAAATTTGTGGTATTCAAACACATTTTAAAAAGGAACTATCAAGGAGTTTTAAGATAAAAGTGAGCCCATAGTCACGGTCAGAGCCAAACCCCATCTGAGTTGTATTTTGGTGCATGTATCCGTGTGTGATGGAAGGTTTAAATGCTGTAATTTACAGGATCCAGATTTAGCACACAATTTGATCTTACATGTTGGCCATAGCTTTCATGGAATGTTAGCGGAAGTCCAGGTAGGAAAACCAAACAAAAGTAACACTTAGTTGAATCACTTTGTTAGAAAATTATAAGAAAATGCTCATTGAATTTTCCCCATCATTAGAAAGAAAAAAGAAATAATGAAAATTGACAATAATAATGCAGAGAGCGAATTCTCAATTTCAATTTGCCTCGCTGAATGACACCTCTTAGATAGTTTATGAAAGGTAAATTACATTTGAAATGAAATCTTTTAAATGGGGTGGTTATTTTGCACACCTTAAAAATACGTTCTCTGTATTGGTGGTGGTGGGTTGGGTAGAAAGATGAATTCTGAAGGAGTTGAGAGAAAAATAATTTCAGGAGGTAATGGATGAACTCGGTCAGGAAGATTAATCAGGGCAGTTGCAAGAGAGTGCCACATCCGTAACTGGAGTAGAGCTAAATATCTGATTGTAATTAAAACTTTAGCTTTCTAATGGCTGCATGAAAGATATTTTAATAAACGTGAAATGCACTTTCTAAATGGCATGCTAACTTTTAATGACTTGGGTGTTTTGTTTGATTAGTAACCTGGACTGTTAAATTAAAGCCAACTGCAAGGGCGTGATAAAATATTGATGGTTTCAGGCAAATGAATTGGGGAAGTTATGCTTGACAGCCTCTTTGTATCATTAAGGATTTTAACTGGTGGAAAATATATATTGCTGGTGCTTAAAGACAGTTAAAGGGAATCTTCCTGTTTATACGACCTCGTTTTAATTTTACAGTAATAATAAGGGGGAAACCTGAATTATTCACAGATGGTTGGTCAAGAGAGGTCACTTAATTAAAAAAAAGTGTTATTTTAATTACACCTGTTCACATTCCTGGAATAGGAAATTAAATATTTGGAGGCATTTGATTACCTCTGTTTCACAGAGTAGCTGACTTCTGCTGACTCGTGTGAAGAACTGAGGCTGTTGTGTGGAGCTTTTACTTCTTGATAATAGATTGCTTTGCTTAAAAAAAAATTAAGATTTAAAAGTAATCATTTCATTGAAAGCTTATAAATAATACAAGAAGAAATGATATAATTTTATGGGCATATGTGTACACATACATACAAACACATTACACACGTATCAAATTTTTGGAGATTTTTTTTTATGTGTATAGATGTTTTGCCTTCATGTATATCTGTGTACTACTGGACATGTAATATCATTGGATTCCATAAGAGGGCATCAGATTCCCTGGGCCCTGTAGTTACAGACCATTCACGGTCAGCTGCCCTGTGGGTACAGGGAATCTAACCCTTGTCCTCTAGAAGAGCAGCCAGTGCTCTTAACTGCTAAGCCATCTCTCCAGGCCCTGCATGTATAGTATATCTGTACATGCAAGACAGTTTCTAGTAGGATATGAAGGAAGATACAAGTAGTATTCTAAGGTAGCTACATCTCTGTTAAGACCTTAGCTGTGTGAAAGAATAGAAAAGGGAAACTTTGAGAGCGTGGAGGAATTTGGAGGAGGGTGTTAGGATGATGGTTCCAGGTAGCTGAAGTACTATGGACCTAGATACTCCCTTATACAGAAGGAAACCATTCGTATCATCTCAATTAAGAGGGCTTTGTAAAGTCTGAGAAGAATCCCACCCCTCACCACAGGCAAGGGGGAGATGGCCCTGATGGCATGGGCCTAGGAGAGCTGACTCTGCCCCTTACCTAAGGGAGAGGGTCCAGTGGCCCCATTGACCAGTTCAGCTATCACCCAGACCCACATCCTGGCCTTGGGTTGGCCCACCCTAACATCTACCCCATCTGTGACCTGCTGGAGTGCATGAAGGGGCCAGTCCTGTGGAACAGTAGCTGCAGGATCTCCATGACTGCACAACAGCAGGATATCCAGTAGGAGTTTCGGTGAGGGTCCAGTGATGATGGTATGCCAGAGGCCAGAGGCCTTGAACCTGACCAATGACTCACTGCAATGAACATTTGTGCGTGGGGCTGATTGGACAAAAGGGTGTACTGTGTGACATACTACAGCTCTCAACGCCACTAAGGATGAATGAATATGCGTTGGAAAGATGGAGGATAGAGCTGTTTTAGTAAATTAATTTCTTGGGGGGTTCTTTTGGGGGTATGCTGCAGAGAAACAGATATGGAGGGACTGGGGTGGTGAGTGGAATTGGGGTGCATGATGGGAAATTCTCAAAGAATTAATAAAGAAGCCAGGCAGTGGTGGTGCACACATTTAATCCCAGCACTTGGGAGGCAGAGCCAGGTGGATCTCTGTGAGTTCAAGGCCAGCCTGGTCTCCAAAGCGAGTTTCAGGAAAGGCTCAAAGCTACATAGAGCCTGTCTCGAAAAACAAAAAACAAAAAACAAACAAAAAAAAAGAATTATGTTTTTAAAAAAGTATGGGCAGAACACCTAGGAGAGTGACAGGATAGCCTCTTGAGAGGGGCTGGCTCTTTTCTAGGGTGTTGTTGACCTTTGGGTGCTTCAGGATTATAGATGGTTTGGGGTTGGAAGGATCCAGGACAATTCTCATGCAAGTATGCATGGTCACACAACATTCTGATTGATTTGCAAGAGGCTGAATATAATTAATTCATGTATTGCCAGTTACTTGTGTTACTCTGAACAAATTTATGTACCTTTCTGGCCCACTTGCTGTAAATATGCAAACAATTTATTCTATATCAGAGTTATTCAGATTAAGTAATCCTTGGCTGCTGTATAATATTACATAAAGTTATAAAACTTTAAAAATATTTCTAGGGCTGGAGAAATGGCTCAGTGGTTAAGAGTACTGCTTGCTCTTCCAAAGGTCCTGAGTTCAATTCCCAGCAACCACATGGTGGCTCAAAACCACCTGTAATGAGACCTGGTGCCCACTTCTGGCCTGCAGGGACACATGCAGACAGAATACTGTATACATAAATAAATAAATAAATAAATAAATAAATAAATAAATAAATAAGTAAATAAATAAATAAATCTTTAAAAAATATTTCTAGTTGGTTGGACTTATTTTTGACACAGCTTTTTTTTTTTTTTTTTTTCCCCGAAACAGGGTTTCTCTGTGTAGTCCTGGCTGTCCTGTAACTCACTCTGTAGACCAGACTGGCCTTGGACTCAGATCCACCTGCCTCTGCCTCCTGAGTTCTGGGATTAAAAGTGTGCACCACCACCGCCCGGCAACAAAGCTGTTTTATTTTTGTATGTTACTAAGTAGAATAGCAGCAACAGCTAAAATTTATTGAGTACATTCTGCCTAGTGTATTTAATTTCTTGTGACGCTCTACAAGGTAGGCTAAAATTTTCAGGTGAAGAAATCTCAGAGACATTACATACCTTTGGTGGTAAATGACAGAGCCAGAAATTAAATCCCATGGCCGTAGGAATATATAATTTGACTGCTAAAATAGAAACCCAAATAAAATGGCTTAGACAAAGTGGAAGTCAGTTCCTCTCGCATGAGGGACTGGGGATGAGCAGGTGTGCACATGTATTCACGTGGCTGTGAGAGGCTCAGATTCCTCCTGTCACGTTGCTCTGCTGTCTTTAACATGCAGCTCCTGTTGTGTCTAAGAAACCATTTCAACTACTAGCATCTACCTACATTCTAGTCAGCAGGAGGGGAAAAGGCCAACATTACTATGTACTGTAATCTGAACATAGATGATGTATATCTAGATATCTTATACATGGGGAGCAATCTTATTCTTTTGGTTTTGAAATTCTATGCATCAATTAAAGTTGTTTAGTGGCTATACCATGTTCATTGGTCCTATAAACGTATATACATATAATAAAACCATAAAATCCCTATTCTGTGCCATACAAAATATCATCTAGATTTCGATCTATATTTGAGCTCACTAGAGTTGCATTTTATATACTGAGCTTAATGTCTCCACCATCTCCTCTTAAATCATGCTAACTCCCACGTGTCTAAGTATGCTGCTGCTTTTCTCTCAGGCTCCCCCTAAGGGATTTTGACTTACGTATTTATTATTTCTCTATTTTCTCCACTATCACGACTGTTATCAACATGGTGTGGACTTTGCCCCTTCAAGTGTCTCTCCAGTTTCCATCTTTTTACCCCTTCTCTCTGCCGTCCCCTGATTCAGATTCTCATCTTTTTAAAAGATAATCAATAATTATTGTGTGAGTGTGTGTGTATGACATACATGTATGTGGGATGGGTATCATGTCACGGCATGTGTCTGGAGTTAGAGGACAACTTTATGAAGTCCTAGGGATTTAATTTAGGTCACCAGCTTTTGTGACAAGTGCCTTTACCCATTAGGCTATCTTGCCAGCCCACTTAGGCTCCTCCTCCTCCTCCTCCTTCTTCTTCTTTGAGACAGGGTTTCTCTGTGTAGCCCTGGCTGTCCTAGAACTTACTCTGCAGACCAGGCTGGCCTCAAACTCACAGAGATCCACCTGTTTCTGCCTCCTGAATGCTAGGACTAAGGCATGTGCCACCACACCCAGATAGGCTCTGATGTGGAATAATCTTCTTGTACACTGTAAAGATTTGCCACTCAAATTGGTTTAGTAAATCGCTGATTGGCCAGGTAGCCAAGCAGGAAGTATAGGCAGGGTGACCAAACTAAGGATGATGGGAAGGAGGAGGGTAGAGTCAGGAGTCGCCAGCCAGACACAGAGGGAGCAGGAGATGAACATTCCATGCTAATAAAGGTACCACCCTGTGGGAAAGTATAAATAGAAATATGGGTTAATTTAAGTGTAAGAGTTAGCTAGTAACAAGCCCGAACTATTGGCCGAGTATTTATAATTCATATTCAACCTCTGTGTGTTTATTTGGGACTGGGGGTTGGGAAAGGAAATGTCTGTTTACATATGGCATTTCAATGTGTGGCCAAAATTGTCACATAAAACCTGACAAAGTTTAAAAAAGGATTCTAGACACATGAGAACAGAGTCAAGCATGGCTTCTTGATAGCTGCCCTTTCTCTGGTGGGCTCTGTTTGTTGGCAGTGAGCAAAGGCATGGCTCCTTTAAGAGAAGGCTTGTTGCTAGCAGCAAAAATGGGCATGGTTCTTTTAAGAGGCCCTGCTATCAAACACTTACATGGTGTTTGTGAGCAGCCGGCTGCATGCTACTCATTACTCAGTGGTGGCATGGACCTAGAAACTTCCCAGACTTGGGGCAGTAAACATGGCTTTCAGAGCTGTTGATAAATATGCCTCCACCACAACACTAGCCTCTGGGGTTGGGGTTGGGGTGGGGAGCCAGCACCAGCATGCCATGATCTAAGTTACACAGCAGTTTTTTTTGCTCATGCATACAGAAAAGGTTACAGATGCACAATAAGGACAGATTCAGACAAAAAAGAGCCTCTAATGCATCACAGTGTGTTTAAAAAATATATGTAGGCTTATGAGAGAAAAGAAAAATTGTAAAGAAAGTCCTTAAAAAAGAAATAGAGTTATAAAAAATATAATAAGCCACATAAAGAAGAAACTACATAGAGAGTCTGGATTGTTTATATTATTGTGTTGTCTTTAAAAATTTTGGCTGCTAAAAGACTTTGGATTATAAAAACCACTATATTAAACCAACACACACACACACACACACACACACACACACACACACACACACACACACACATATATATAATCTTAACTTCAAAATTTAAGTCAAAAGATATGTTACTTTGGGAAAGAGGTTCTGCTTTTATTTCCACTGGAAATGAGAGGCTTTGGATCATTCTGGGTTAAGAAAAATCAGGTTTGCTTGAGGAAGACCCTCTGAAAAATCTCTGGTGGGAATGCATGGCCCAGATGATACAACATTTCAGCGCATCTCTGTTGCAATTTCCTCTGAGTTTTGCAACCAGAATAGCTTCAAGGCTGCTGGCTGAGATGATCCAGCCCCACAGACTACTCCAGTCAGGACTTGAACATAATCCTAAATCTTCTCAGGGTCCCCAAAGATTACCAGCACCCCCAATTAACAGTCTAGAGAACTATGCCCATATTCCCTAAAAATGGATTATGGATGTTTGTATTTGTTTAGGGGGTTTGGTTACAAATTGTTAATGGTCATAGTAAAAAAAAGGCTCAACAAAGGAGTTAAATTCAGAGATCTCTTTCTAAAAGAAGGGGGATGTGTTATAGAAATGACAGGATAAGGGGTAGATTATTGAATCTACTTTAATAAAAAAAACCCAACTATTAATTTTACATATTTTACATTGGTATAGATTTTAGTTTATTGATACAAATTTAATTTGTTATAAACATACTTCTACTCTTGTTTAAGATATTATGTTTATGGAATTCATTAAAAATGTAATGTATAATTAAGCAATACATACTAATAGTCATCTGTAATAATCAAACTTATAGTAGTGTTAGTCAGGTTTTCTAGGTATACAGAGATATATTTCAGATAGATAGGTAATCTTCAAACACTTTAAAGACCTATGGAACATGACATTTAAAATATTTTAATAACTTAGACTTTTCATGACAATGAGACACACCTGCTCCTGGCAGCACCAATGTACTCCAGAGAAGATGATGGGTGTCAATCTTTTTTTAATTAAGAAATTTTTTTATTCATTAAACATACCAATCGCAGATACCCCTCTTCCCGCCTCCCACCCCTCCAGACTCCCCCCAACCCAGAGTTTGTTTTCTTTATGGCAAAAGCTAGCAATATGGACAAAGAAACTGCCATTGCCTCAGTTGCATACAGTTACTATCCAAACTGGACCAGCAGGACACAAAAAAAGGCAACTGCCAAACTTTGCCAAAACAAGATAGTCCTTCAAAATTTCCTGCTTCACAGGGAAGTCTGTCAGATATGCTAGACTTATAGGTCAAAGATGGATGCCCCAACATTGCAGAGAAACTTTGGGTGACTGTCTAGGCAATCTGGTGTCCCTGTCATTAGGTAACATTTCATCATTCTGGAGTCTTTGATGGAGTTGAAGACTAGATAGTAATAATTATAATTTTTTTTAGTTATAATAAAAAGGTAAATTATATATAAAACTTGGGACTCACCAAGATAGGATAGATAATTAAATGTTTTTTTTTTCTGATTTTGTCAAATACAAATAGACTGGATATTCTAACTGTAATTCTTACTTGATAACTGTTTTTGTTATGTATAATATTACTATGTTAAAGCTAAAACCTTTTTAATTAGACAAAAAGGGGAGAATGCTGTGGAATAATCCTCTTGTACACTGTAAAGAGGTTTAATAAAATTGGTTTAATAAAATGCTGACTAGCCAGTAGTCAGGCAGGAAGTATAGGTGGGGTGACCAAACTAAGAATGATGGGAATGAGAAGGGCAGAGCCAAGAGCCGCTAGTTGTAGAGGGAGCAGGAGATGAACATTCTATGCTAATAAAGGTACTGTCATGTGGCAAAGCATAAATAGAAATATGGGTTAATTTAAGTGTAAGAGCTAGTAACAAGCCTGAGCTATCAGCCAAGCATTTATAACTCATATTCAGCCTCTGTGTGTTTATTTGGGATCAGGCAATTGGGATGGGAAACATCTGTTTACAAGGCTCTCATACTTGGACTGCCACAACGTCTTCCTGAGGATTCTCCTACCCTCTAGCTTGTGTCCTCTCTCGTCTAGCTTTCATGCTGCACAGGTACTGAATTCATAGTCTATGCTGTCACCTGATGTGTCCATGAGTGTCTCATTGGCCACTGTCTGACCTATTGTTTTATTAGACTCTTTGTCTTAACTTTGGTCAAAGCCTTTCTTACATTTGTTCTCCCTAATTTTTCCAACAATATTCTCCTTTACCCCCAAGCACACATCTATCTCCTCCTGTGCAAATTTCTCAACTCCCTGTTCAGGTTTTGTTTTTTTTAAACACTGTGTAAACCAGGCTGACCTCAAACTCACAGGGATCTGTTTGCCTCTGTCTCCTGAGTTCTAGGATTAAAGGTTTCTGTGCAGTATTTCTTTAGTTCAGGCCTCTCTCTTGCTCTCCTCTACTTTCTCTCCCTCCCTCCCTCCCTCCCTCCTTTCCTCCCTCCCTCCCTCCTTTCCTCCCTCCCTCCCTCCCTCTCTCTTTCTCTCTCTCATTCTCTCTTCATTCATTTAATCAAGAAACAGTGCTTGTGTGCCCATCATATGCTGGTGCCCAGGGAAACAGTTGAGCAAACCAAGAATCAGTCCCACCCTCATTCAGGTCCCACCCTCATGCCGCTATGATCTGGGATAAAATTTCCTGGTTTCAGCTATACCTCTCCTGGGTGTGTGCCTGAAGGACTCTAAGTCCGCACTCTGCTGAGATACTTTCAACCCATGTTCATTGCAGCGCTATCCCCAATGTCCAGGAAATGGAACCAGCAGAGATGTCCATCAACAGATGAATGGATAAAGAGTGTGCTGTATATATGCATAATGGAATTTTGTGACTCTGCATGGAATTAGAAATCATGTTAAGCAAACTGTGTCAGACTTAGAAGGACAATTACTGATACATAACTAATTTACACCTATATATGTGTGTATGTAAATATAGGTATATATATATTGTATATTTATATTTGTGTGTAGATATATGTATATATACTGTGTATATAGATCATGATAGTAGAAAGAAGATCCTGAGAAGAGAAGATCTTTTAAAATGTTTATTTTTGTTCGTATGTGTGCCTGTGTGGAGGTGTGTATACACATGTATGTGGGGTGCATGTGCTCTTAGATGTGTGTGGAGAACAGAGACAGGTACTGGGTGTCCAGCCCTATCACTCTCTGCCATGTTCTTTTGAGGCAGGGTCTCTCATTGGACCTGGAGGTAGATTAGTGTCCAGCAAGCCTCAAAGATCCTCCTGTCTTTGTCATACACAGCACTGGTTTATAGATATGTGCTGCCACTTCTGGCTTTTCATGTGGGTGCTGGGGACTTGGGGCCTCCTGCTTGCACAGCTGAGCCACCTCTCCAGAAGAGCTTAAGGGAAATGAGAAATAAAGTGATGGACTATAGAGGCTAAGAAAGTTGAAGGGGGCCGGGCAGTGGTGCCCAGCACTCAGGAGGCAGAGCCAGGCGGATCTCTATGAGTTCGAGGCCAGCCTGGGCTACCAAGTAAGTTCCAGGAAAGGCACAAAGCTCCACAGAGAAACCCTGTTTCGAAAAACAAAACGAAACAAAACAAAAAAAAAAAAAAGAAAAGAAAAAAAGAAAGTTGAAGGAAGAGTGAGCTTAGGGAACCAGTTGGAGCAGGTCAGGAGGGGGCGTGGTTGGGAGAAGGGAAAGCATGGGAACAAAATATAATGACACTGTTTGAAGATGCCATAATGAAACCCATTACTTTGTATGTTAACCTGAGACATTAATTTAAAAAGTTCCTGGGGCATGGGAGATGACTCAGTGGGCAAAGTGCTTGCTGCAGAAACACAAGGACACCAGTTCAAACCTCCAGCATCTATGTAAAATCTGGGTGTGGTAGTGCATGTCTGTATCCCCAGAACTGGTGGGGGTGGAGATGGCCAACCTAGCTGATGTGATGAACTTGAGGTCCTCACTGTGTCAGAAAATGTGAAAATGGGTGCTTACACATACGTGTGTGGTTTCCCCCCCCCCCCCCCCCCCCAGCACACAGACACAGGCCTGCAGGAACAGACAATGCTTCCCCAGGTCTGTTCTGCTCATTTATGCCGTAGTCTGTTTCATCTGCCTAAAAATTCCTGCCATCTGCGTCCATCACCTAAGGCTCAGCTCCAGCCTAGCTGCTTCCGGCTCTGGCCGCTTCACTGCACTTTTTTCCTGAACACCTTCAGTGGGGTTTCCCAGCATGCTTATCCTGCTAATTGCTCTTTTCTACAGTGAGCACATAGTATGAGACTCTGGAAAGGCTGTCGGATCTATATTGTATTTGTATTTATATACATGTATAACTGTTTATAGACCCCCCACCCCCCATCCTGTAAAACCTTTGACTTTCTAGGTATTTCCAAACTCTCAAATTCGAAACAGTAGGCTTGCTTTTGTTCAGCCTGTTGTCCTTTCTCAGACTTCACATTTCCATGGCTTCTTACACCACAAATATTCAGTTAAGGTATCTGATGCATTTAGAGAGTCATTCTCCATAATAGCAAGGTTCTAGTGATGTCATAACCGTGGCTGTATACCCAAAGTGGGAAAATGGTGGCCTGAGGGAGCTTGAGAGGATACGGACCTGGGACAAGTTTCTGGTTAGCCCTAACCACAACTCTCTGTGATTGCTTAGTCATACCAGCTAGCTTTGTGAATTGCTCAAATCACACTTACTGACTGTCTTAGGGTTTCTATTGTGATAAAAACCCCGCGACCAAAGCAACAAAGGGTTTATTTGGCTTACACTACTCTATCCCTGTTCATCCTTGAAGGAAGTCAGGGTAGGAACTCAAGCAGGGCAGAGACCTGGATGCAGGAGCTGATACAGAGGCCATGGAGGAATGTTCATTCCTGGCTTGTTTTCCATGGCTTACTCAGCTTTCTTTCTTACAGAACCCAGGACCACCAGCCTGGGGTGGCACCACCCACAATGGGCTGGGCCCTCTCCTATTACTAATTAAGAAAATGTACAAGCTTGCGTACAGCCTGATCTTATAGAGGCATTTGCTCAGTTGAGGCTCCTCCTCTCTGATGACTCTGGCTGTGTCAGCCTGACATGAGACCACTCAGCATACTGGGTGTGTGATCGTCCCAACCCGCCTTCTATGGGCATAAATGTCTTAATCTCTGAACTACAATATTCTCATCTGTAAGATGGGGATGCAGTTGTTAGAAGCATGGTTAAATGAGATAATATAGGAAAAGTAACAGAACTGTATTTGGTATATGGAAAATTAAGAAAATAATGTCATCTAAGAAAAGCTAGCTAGTCAGATATGGTAGACATGCCTTTAATCGCAGCACTCAGGAAGCACAGGCAGGAGGAACTCTGTGAGTTTGAGGCCAGCCTGATCTACACATTGAGTTCCAGGCTAGCCACAGCTACACAGTGAGACCCTGTATCAAAACCAAAACAAAACAGAAAAACAAAGAAAACAAAACAAAACAACAACAACAACAAAAACCCTAACGAAACAACAAAAAACTGAACAAAAAAACACTGACTAGGCTCCCTTACTAAATGATTCTCCCAAACACCCAGTCATATGTTTAACACTCAAATCCAGACTTCAGGAAGCCTCGAAGCAAAGCGCTGTAGGTCACACTCCCGGAGGGCTGTCTTTGCTACACCCCACCATTGCCAGATAGTAAACTTTGTAACACTCTCCACTCCCCTTTGACCTGACGTTACCACTTGAGATTACAGTTTATTGATTCATGGTGAGAGATGGTTAGGTAAGGGGAAGCAACTAAGTAGCTAGACAGACAACCGGGTCAAGGCCCTTCTAGCCACCTGCATCTAAGCCCCAACTTCCTCCTGGTTTGGAGCACAGCTTGACCCACACTAGGAGACAAGAACACACAGCTTCTCTAAAGGTTTTATGAATGGGAGCGAGGAATGGAGGCCAGCCAAAGACAGCAGCTGGCCTATTCTCTTGGATCATGCAGTATAAATCCTTTTGTGGCATACGTTTGGAGACTGTCTGGTCCTGTGCTATAAGGGTAGGTGTTCCCCCACAACCCTCTGACGCCTGCACCTGCAGCCCACACACAGTGGGGCACAAGGAGTACAGGTGTATGAGCAAGGCCTCTGCCACACAAGGGCCAGTTCCAGACCCACTGGGAACACCCAGTATAGCAGGTCTGTGGCCAAACTGATGTCCATGGTGGACCATCTGAGGACTTGTACAGGCCCGGTGGAGGCTCGGTGCCACTGAAGCCTCAATGCTGGACAGCAGAAAGTGTTAGGTTTCTCTCTCTCTCTCTTTTTAACCTAACAATCTTTAAAGCTGCCAGCATAGGGTTGGGGAATGTGTTCTGAGTTATTGTTTTGTTTTGTCCTAGAGGCCCATCAGAGTACTTTGAGAACGACTTTTGTTGTACCCAGAGTCCCCTAAAGACCACCAAGAGACTGAATCCTATGCAAAAGCAAAGCGTCTTCGTGTTGTTAGTTAACTCAGGACCCTCCTTCCTTCTGATGTGGTAGCAATGGGACAGGGTTTTTAAAGTAAGAGAGGCTTGGGGGTCTGCAGACTGCATAGGAACAGACTCAGGATTGGTTTACGTCAGTGGCAATTCATGTTAGTAACTTTTAACTAGCTAGGGTTAGTGGGGGATTACAGTTACCATTTTTGAGCAGGCCTGGACAAGTCCCAGGCTTTGTCCTTGAGCTGCCGTGGAGGCTGGCTGGCCTAGCGTGTACTGATTGTGGGGGCTGACTCATTGGCCCAGGCTGTCACATTGACCCTTGCCCTAAGCCTCTAAGTAGGTGAGGGGTCTCAGACAGTAAACAACTGGCTGAATCTTGAGCGGTCAGAGTACGTGCAGAAAGGCAGCTACTGCAAGGACTGTGCCTTTTGTTCACGGCCCTCCCAGAAACTGCTTGCTCATCTCATGTCTGAGGAAACTGAAATTGAGGCCTGACCTCTGAAAGAAGACTGAGCAGCCTGTTATGGTGTCTGTTTGGTCCTTTCACTTTGGGCTTTGAAGTCCGAACCATTCACTTCCAGTTTTCTTCTTGCTAACATATCCCTCCGTGTTTCCTAGACCTCTGCTCTTTTCCTCCAGGCTGGGGGCCTCCGCTGTGGAGGTGTCAAAGGAACCACAGCAGAGGAGCTGGGGCGGGGCTGACTGGGCACCAATGCGCGCCAGGGACTCAGCAAAGCCCTGAATGGTACCTTGGTACAGGAAGTTAAGCCTACCCGTCTTCTGGGGGCCCCTTTGTGATACTGCTTTTCTTCGGCTGGTTGGATTAGTTACAATTTCATCAGCTTCTCTTAAATGGTTTTTCTCCTGTTGTCACACCGTGAAAAAAAGAGGCTATCTCTTGAAGAGGCTGGCCGCCCCCACGAAACAGGAAAGAAAAGGCTCTTCATGCCCATATTGTGGAAACTTGATTTTCCTCCCAAGCTGAAGCCAGTGGGATGGTTGTGTTTCTGAGCAAACATATCTATGTTGTTCAGTGATTTTATTAAGAGAAAAATATAAGACACCCCCCCCCCCCCCCAGTCTTTCTGTGTTCTGTGTTTGGTGTATCAGGTTTTCTAAACCTGGCCAAAGCCATGACATCTCAGAACCCGCGCCAAGTAGGAGCAGCCAGGAGATTCTGACACCCAAGCAGCAGGGGGCAGTGTGACACAGGTGAACAGAGGACCTTGGGCAACCGTCAGCAAGGAGGCTGCTTGAGACAAAGGCAAACCGGCTAAGGGCCATAAATCTTGCATGCTGAATTCCTATGCAAGAGACAGTCGTGGTTGTATATCGTAATTAAACGTGCAACTAGAACGTAACTCCCTCACTGATGACTTCCTCTTAGTGGCCTCATTTCCCATGGAGTGAACCAGAGACTGGTTCCTGGCTCAGTGTGGATTGCAAGGCTTTCTGGGGTATTCAGCTCCACCTTCCCAAATACAACAAAAAAGTCAGTCAACACCGCATTGGCACCAAGCGTTCCCTAACTGTCTTTATGGAACCGCGGCTGTGTGGCTGTTTAAGGAAGGGATTTGATGGTTGACTCCAGTATCTCCAACCCCTGGAGGCAGTAGGAGGAGAGGAGGGCTGTGGTAGCAAGGTAGGTATTTACTATTTGCCTAGGAGGTTAGAAGTGCAAAGCGACGGTGTTGGCAGGGTGGTGCTCCCTGTAAACCCTGTGTGTGCAAGAGTCCTTTCCTGCCTTGTATGAGCTTCTGGTGGCGGAGCATGGCTTGAAGCAGCACCTTTTCATTCTGCTCCTCTGTTTTCCTTACTGTGTCCTCTGTTTCCATGAAGTCCCCTTGTAAGGACACCGGCTCCATTCAATAAGTGGTCTATGGTTCTTCAGCATGACATCATCGTGACCGGCTACATCTGCAAGGACTCTTTCCAAACACCATCACATTATGGGCCACTGGGGATTAGGCTTTCAATATATCTTCTTTTTGGAGGGTGCACGAATTAACTCATAAAAGGTCATAGATTTTTTTTTTTTTTGAGTCATTTATACTTACGTTTATACGTAGTCACATCAGGAAGAAATACTTAGGTCTATTACTGTATTTGTGTCTTTAACTGATCATATGGCTATTGCTGGTATTCAAACAATTTTAAGGACATTTTTTATTAACATGTATTAATGATACAAAATAATAGGCCTCACTATGTGATTTTTATATATACATATAATATGGCTTGATTCTACTTACCCCCATGCCTACCTACTGGTTCCTTCTACCCCCAAATAGTGGGAATTATTATTGAGGTGATTCACCCCCTCCAACTTCCCCCTTGTTGCTCACCTCGAGTGACATTGTTTAGATGGGGGAAGGGGTTTAATCTCATTTTTTGTAAACTCTATCATTTACTCAATTATGTTGGGAGTCACTGTTTATTTAGAAGCTTAAAATAGCTTCTGCATGAGTAGGGACTTGAACCCTGGACCCTCAGATTAAAAGCCTAGTGCTCTACCAGCTGAGCTATCCAGGGTCTCTGGAAAGAGACTTAAATACAAAATGTTCGCAGTGTGTACCTGTTTAAAAACCTCCAGTGGTTTCTCTTCACGCTTGGGATTTGAAGTCCTAACCCAGAACTGAGTGGCCTTAAGTATTTCTCTACCCTTTCACACCCTGTAACATCCTTTCCTCCTTAGACTGCTCCTGCACTCCTCTCTGCCCTGCTTGGCTCACTCCACACGGGCCCCTGCCCTCACTGTTCTGTTATCCAGGTGGTTTCCCCTCACCCCTGCACGGCTTCTTCCTCATCTCCTTTAGACTCTGCTCAGTGAGAATGACACGCTCTCTCTTTTTATAGCGTTCTCTCCCCTTCTCTGAGAGTTTGTCAAGCGTGTTTGTTCAGTATCTGCTTCCTCTACCATTATATGATTACCATTGGGGACTCTGTTCAGTCTGTTGTTAAGCTCTTCGTGACTAGAACAGAGCCTGGAACATAGCAGGTTCCTCATAATTATTTACTGAGTGAATTAGAAATGCAGATAATTTAAACTTCAATCCATTTCCTAAATTATATTGAATAGTAATAAATCTACCAGGTACTTAGAAGAAGAACCTGAAACCAAAGATACAAGAATATTAATATTTGATTCATAATAGATTATCCTAAATAATGTTTAATAATATGTTTTGTAAAATAGCTATTATTATAAAATTGGCAATAGCTGCTGTTTTTCACTCACATATTTTGTGTGAGAGCATATTCTAAGATCTTAATTTACATTTTTAACTTTTTTTTCCCCAGGCAGGGTTTCTCTGTGTAGCCCTAGCTATCCTGGAACTCGCTGTGTAGCCCAGGCTGGCCTCAAACTCAGATATCTACCTGCCTCTCCCTCCAAGTGCTGGGATTAAAGGCTTGGGCCACCACTGCCGCCAGCTCGCTTGCACTTTTTTTTTTTAAATGTTCAAGATACTTCTCTTTTTTATTCTCTTTACTACACAAGTGAGGATATCAAAACAAAAGAAACCTCAATAGTTTGCCAGATTGATACAAGTGGACACAGAATTCAAATCCAGATCAGGCTGAGTTCATAACTGTGCTAACACTAGCTCTGCCTGTCTGTCTATCTGTCTGCCTCTCGTTTATTAACTTACCCTGCTGTGATGAGAACTTACCTCTTACAGAGGACTATTTCAGGCTTCAGGGAAGTTTTTCAAAGAGTGATTAGTTCTGTGGAAGACACACATATGCATACATGATAATTGATTATTTTAATAGAAAAATGGATAGTACCGAGAGTTTGCACACACCTTCCCCTGGTCCTATAATGATTTTCTTTCTGATTAACATCTTGCATTGGTGGCTCATTTGTTATAGTTGATGGACCAATATTGATGCATCATTATTAATTAAGGTCCACAGTTTACCTCAGACTTTGTTCCTGTGTTGGACATGCTATGAGTTTTAGCAAATGCCTATTGTCAGGTATCCAGCATTACAGTATTATGCAGAACAGACTCTCCTCAAAGGGTCTTCCATATGGACGGATGGCTTGTTTCTTATTACTGAGCAGTATCCCTTTGAATGTATGAACTGCAGTTTGTATATGCAGTCTCTTTCTTGGGAGCTTGGAGAGATGGCTCAGTGGTTAAGACCACATGCTGTTCTTGCAGAGGACCTGAATTCGATTCTCAGCACTCACATCAGGCCACTCATAACTGCCTGTAACTCCAGCTCCAGGTGATCTGACACCCTTCAGACCTCCTCCTACAGAGACACACACACACACACACACACACACACACACACACACACACACACACACAGACACACACACAAAGGAAAAAAAAGGGTACCTTGATTTCTTCCAAGTCTTGGTAATTATAAATAAAGCGGGTACAAACATTTGTAGGCAGGCTTTTGTAGACATCAGCTTTAAATCATTTTGGTAAGGCTCTATGTCTATAATCTCTACGAGAGACTGCCAACCAGCCTTCAAAAGTAGCAGTTTGTGTTTCTACCAGCAATAAGGGAGAGTTCCTTGTTGAGTTTCGGTGATGTCAATATTTTAGGTTTTGGTCATTTGAATAGGTTTGCAGTAGCATCTCCTCATTGCTTTAATTTGTACCACACTAATGATGTATAATCTTGACCATCTGTTTCTGTACCATTTGTATGTCTTCTTTGGTGATCTTCAGGTTTTTTGCATAGTTTTTATTTGGGCTGTTGAATTTCGCATTAAATATTGGTTCTTTGTGATTTTTGGATACAAGTCTTTCATCAGTATGTGTTTTACAAATAATTTCCCCCAGCCTATGCATATCTTTTTGGTTTCTTTTTTTTTTTTCTTTTTGGTTTCTTAAAAGAAATCCTATTTTAAAAATTCAACTGGAATATTCTGACAGGTAAATTTTGTTCTTATTCATTAATTTATTTCAAAGGACTTATGGAGCCGGGTGGTGGTGGCGCACGCCTGTAATCCCAGCACTCGGGAGGCAGAGGCAGGTGGATCTCTGTGAGTTCGAGGCCAGCCTGGTCTGCAGAACTAGTCCAGGACAGGCTCCAAAGCTACAGAGAAACCCTGTCTCGAAAAAGGACTTATGGAGAGGTAACAAGTCACATATAGCTTGACAAATCATCATTTTTGAAAAAGTAAAATTAAATACAGTTGAAAAGGTCTGTCTTAAAACTTATAGGCTAGTAGAATATTATGTAGTGAATGTAGGAGTTGTATTTATGTATGTGAAATGTAGTTGAAATGAATGTAGTTGAAAAGAAATTTGTCTTTCTTTTCCTTCTATTGAAAATAGCTTTCCCCCCCCCAAATAATATGATTAGAGTTTCCCCTCCCTCTACTCCTCCTAATTCCTCCCCATCTCCCTCCCATCTGGGTCCACTTCTTTCTGTCCCCTTAGAAAACAAACAGACATCTAAAGTGTCTTAGTAACTGTTCTACTGCCGTAAAAAGACACCATGACCAAGGCAACTCTGAAAAAGGAAAGCATTTAGTAGTGGTCTTGCTTACAGTTTCAGAGGACTAGTTGGTTATTGTGGTAGAGAGACCATGATGGCATGCATGGCACTGGAGTAGAAACTGAGAGCTACATCCTGATCTGTAGGCTGCAGGAAGAGAGAGAACTGGGTCTGGCATGGGCTCTTGAAACCTCAAAGCCCCAGTGACACACTTCTTCCAACATGGCCCCACCCTCCTTATCCTTCTCAAAGAGTTCCACTCCCTGATGACTAAGCATTCAATTATATGGGCCTATGGGAGCCATTCTTATTCAAATCACCATGGGATAAGAAGGGGTAGTAATAAAATAAAATATAACAAGATAAAACAAAAACTAACATAGTGGATTGGAACAAAACAAACAGAAGGAAAAGAGCCCAAGAAAAGGCACAAGAAATAGTTGGAGACACAGAGACCCATTTGTTCACATACTCAGAAATCCTACAAAAACACTAAACTGGAAGTCATAATATATATTCAAAGGACCTTTAGGGTAAAAAGAGAGAAAATGTATATAAATAAAATAAAAGTAAGATAAAATTAAACAAACAAATGGAAAAGCTCTGACATGACATTATGTGACAAAGAACCTTCAAAGATGGCATTGAGTTCATTTTCTGTTGGCCATTTATTGCTGGGTGTATGTCCTACCCTTAAAAGTTGTTTGCTTTTTAGTCTTTTGGGGACCCATCACTCAGCTCCCAAATAAATCACACACAGAGGCTTATTCTTAATTATAAATGCCATGCCTTAGCTTGGCTTGTTTCTTGCCAGCTTTTCCTTAACTTAAGTTAACCTGTCTGTCTTTTGCCTCTGGGCCTTTACCTTTCTCTATTTTGTATAACTTTCTTCCTTACTCCATTGCTGGTTGTGTAGCTGGGTGGCTGGTCCCCTGATGTCCTCCTTCTCTGGCTCCTAGATCTTCCCTCTCCCAGATTTCTCCTTCTATTATTTCTTTCTTCCTGCCAGCCCTGCCTATCCTTTCTCCTGCCTTCCTATTGGCCAGTTCTTTATTAGACCATCAGGTGTTTTAAACAGGCACAGCAACACAGCTTCACAGAGTTGAACAAATGCTACATAAACAAAAGTAGCATACCTTGGGGCTGGACAGATGGCTCAGCAGTTAAAAGCATTGATTGTTCTTTCAGAGGACCCGGGTTCAATTCCCAGCACCCACATGGCAGCTTACAACTGTCTGTAACTCCAGTGCAGACAAAACACCAATGCACATGAAATAAAATAAATAAATTAAAAAAAAGTAGCACACCTTAAAATAATATTCCCCAACAAAAAGTAGTTTGTTTCCCTTGTGAGTCTCCTTTGGAGAAAACTAAAATTTCATTTGCAAGTGGTTGTCTGTTGGTTTTAAATAAGCCAAGCTTTTTCTCATTGAGGAAAAGTCACTAGGCATGACAAAACCCAGTCTCAGAGCTGTATTAGGAGGAGGTGGAGAGGACAGAAGAGATCGACCAGGCCTGTGGAAGAGACACTCGAGGAGAAGGGAAAGAGGGGGAGGAGGAGAGAACAAAAGAGAGAGGAAGAGTCTGTGACCGGCTTTTTAAGGATTCTCCTGCACATGTACATGTGGGCTTACAGAGCTATGCCACACACGCGCAGATTGTGTGACCACACTACGCGCATTACATAATCACTCAGTGCACAGATGACGTAAGATGTAAGACCCCTTACTTGGCTACTGAACTGTGCATGTGTGGTCATATAGCTGGAGGAGTGGCAGAATCCTAACATCACCAGTTAGAAATAGCTTCTCAAGGTAGAGATGAAGGCATGTGCCCATGTCTCCTTTCAGCTCTAGGACCCCATCTGGTGTAGACCTGTGCAGGCTCTGTGCATGCTGCCCCAGTGAGCTCATATGTATGTTGATCCTGTTGATTAGGGGACCTTGTTTTCTTGGTGTCCTTCATCCCCCTCTGGCTCTTACATTCTTTCTGCCTCCTACTGTGGGGATGGGATGGGGGCTGGTCCCTGAACCCTGGGGGGAGGGATTTTATGGAGACAGCCTGTTTAGGGCTGAGTTTTCCAGGGTCTTTCACTCTCTGCATAATGTCTGGCTGTGTGTCTGCTGCAGGAGGAAGCTTCTCTTATGATGGTTGAGCAAGACACTGATCTGCTTCCTTGGCTGGAGAATGTATTTGATTCTTGATCACAAAAGAAAGGAGAAACTGTGACCCTTTGTGTTAAAAATGAAATTAAAGTTTGAAGATATGAAATTATTTTTTGAAGAAAATATCTGCAATAATTATGAGAGACAGAGGTTAACAACCTTCCTGTATATAAAGTCCTTAATATTCAGTAATTCAAAATTAAGACCACAGTCAGGGGCAAAGACATTAACAAAAGATTTATAAGTGGCTAGCATACCTTTAAACACACTCAACTTCAGTGACAGAGCAACCAAATTTAGTGTATACAATACCAACCAAATTTAATGTATACAACAGCATTTCCACACATCACATCTGCAAAAGTTGCAGACTGAGGCTCATCTTTCCTGGCCATAATGTCCTTCCAAACACTGCTCATTAACAAAGTGGTACAGCCTTTTGGGAAAACAGATAGGAAAAATGCATTAACAGTTTTGGAAAAAAAAACAAAAACAAAAATGAAAGCCTTTGACCCACAGTTCTTCTTCGGGGGATATGTCTCAGAGAAATAATTACAAGTGTAAATAAAGATTTATTTACAATGATGCTCTCTGTTATTCATAACTGAATAGCAGAAATAATAGTGAATTTTAGATCAGATATGAAACAGAATATTTTGCAGCTTTAGAAAATGATGCACTAGATGAAGAAACATGAAGAAAATTTTGGGGGTGATAAAATTATTCATGAAACATGTCTTAGCTTTAAAAACTTTTTCTTAGCTGGGTGGTAGTGGTCCATGCCTTTAATCCCAGCACTTGGGAGGCAGAGGCAGGTGAAACTCTGTGAGTTTGAGGCCAGCCTGGCCTACAGAGTGAGATCCAGGACAGCCAGGACTGTTACACAGAGAAACCCTGTCTTGAAAAATAAAAACAAACAAACAACAAAAAACCCTTTTTCTGAGATTTGTTTATATATATATGAGTGTTTTGCCTGCACGCATGCCTGTGCCTCATATATATGCAGTGCCTGTGGAGGCCAGAAGAGGAGTCACATTCCACGGAACTGGGGTTACAGATGCTTGTGAGCCACCATGTGGGTGCTGGGAACCAAACTCGGGTCCTGCTGAGCCATCTCTCCAGCCTGTTGTTCTACATGTTGTCAGAGCTCATTGTGCTCACATCTAAACATAGTGAATTTAAAAGCTTTGATAAACCCAATCTCCCAAAAGTTAGTTATGACCCCTTCAACCAATGATGCTTGTTGAGTACCTTAACACTTCTTCTGTACAGAGTTAAATGAGTCAGAAGGAAAAACTATATTAAGCATTAATGATTATTGCCCTGGGGTGGGGTGAGGTTGTGAAGGCAATATAGACTCCATCTTAGGGAAGGGCCACCATCTTAGACCACCTGCTATGCTCAGTTCCAGGAAGGACCTCAGGAATGTGCCATGACAGATATGTAGCAGTATCCTCCTGCAGACATTCTGTCTGCAGTTTATGGCCCTTGAAGATATCCAGATAATCCTGCTGAGCAGTCCAGATGATCCTGCTGAGCAAGTTGTGGTTCCCTGCCAAAAGTATAACCCAATAGTTTCAAATGTGGTTTCTCGCTGAAAGTCTAGACCAATAGTTTCAAAAAATCACCTTGCCCAGCATCTCTTCTACCTAATCCCAAGTTGCCAAAGCGTGTAATGCCTGGCTTATGGCTTTTCCCTACAAAAGCTTTCTACCCCTGGGCCGGTGCCAACCACCACATTTCCCATCTGCCTGATGGTGGCCCAGGTTGAACCTGACAATAAAAGGACCCTTATGTGCTTGCTTTGGAAACTGGCTCCTTGGTCTCTGGGGCTTTCGAGAAATGGGTACAACAAGGTCACAAATGGCTGTTTTTATCTGTGTTTTCTATTTTCTTTCTGATGACTATATCATACTTAATAATAAGGAACATTAAATATTTACACAAAAATTTTAGAAGAGTTAAAAATATTGTATGCCTTCAAGGATGTGAAATGTACGGAACAAACTGCAGGTACTGCAGGTTAGACCTACTAAAATAACTACAGTGCTATTTACCTTGGTTTTTTTTTTTTTTTTTTTTTTTTACTCCTTTAGGATTTTTCAGATTCAGAAACTCTAAAACAAACAACAAAAAGAACAACTCCACAAAAACAAACAAACAAAAAACCCAAAAACTCTACAATAAATATTAACTATTGTTCTGGTGGGAGCTCCACCTCAGCCCCTGGCGTCCTGGCATCCATATACCCAAAGAGTCTGGAATGTTCTAGTGGAAGATCCACCTCAACTCCCCTCTCCATCTCTTTCCCCAAACCTGCCCCTTCAAAGCCAGCAAAACACGCTCCTTCCCCAGAGAGATTCAAGACCACTCCCACAGGGTATATAAGCTGCATCCCAGAAAATAGACATGTGGTTTTCTGGTCTCTCATCCCAGTCTCCTCTCTGGGGGGGTTGGAGAATCACCCAGGATGTCTTTACCCACTAAACTTTTTCGAATTTGGTCTGATTTGGTTTGATTTGGATTGCTGTGTTGGTGGAGAGGCCTATTGGGGTGCAAAAATCTTATCAGCTATAGATATAATAATTTAAGAATCCATAAAAATTTGAGATGATTTTAGTACTTTATATGTAAAAAATTCACTTTGTTCTCTGACTAGCCAGTTGTGAGATATAAGATCTTGTAAGACCCAAGAAAGCTGCAAGAGGTGGCGTGTTAGGTGGCCTGTTACAGGAACTCGTCCCCACTGAGATTAGCCGGATGCTTTCTGTGTCCTCAGCAGAAGGTGGGAAACCACCTCCAAAAATTTCACTGAGTTTTGTTGAACTCTGTTTCATCCTGTGCTTTTGGTAGCTGCCTTTTCTATCTTGTAAGCCAAGAAGCACAGATCACCGGAGCGGGAGACCATGGGATATGTATAAGATGGAGACCTCCTGACTTTTCTTTTCTTCCCTTCTGGTAGAGGCAGGGTTTGTGATGAGACTCAGTAGGAGAGAATGTACAACTGGGATGCACAGATGTAAAGTTGGGAGTGGAGGAGTTTCTATTCCCCATACCTGCTAGAAGTATCTTGGCCACGAGAGACCTCTTTCCCCAAGGCCCCTGTGTCGACTAAAAGGATAGCAGTTCTTGGTAATCGTCTCTTAGATAGCTCCTTGAATCTAGAAGCTAGTTCTGTACATTTGATCCATATAAAATTGTATTCAAGCTCTTGAGAAGAGTGGAGGAGTTGACACACTCTGTGAGGGTGTGCCTTCTTTTTCTTTTCTACAGATTTTAGAAAACAGAGCCTCACTTACAATTTTGAGTCTTGGGCCAGAGAGATGGCTCAGTGGTTATGAGTATGTAGTACTCTTCCTGAGTTCCATTCTCAACTCCAGTGTCAGGTGGCTCACAGTTGTAACCCCAGCTCCAGGGGGACCAGAAACCCCTGGTCTCTGCAGACACCTGCCTGCATTCATGTGGACATCTTTTTTTTTTTTTTTTAATTTATTTACTTTTATTTTATGTGCATTGGTGTTTTGCCTGAAGGTCAGATCTCTGAGTTACAGACAGTTGTTAGCTGCCATGTGGGTGCTGGGATTTGAACACGGGTCCTTTGGGAGAGCAGTCAATGCCCTTAACCACTGAACTATCTTTTCAGCCCCATGTGGACTTCTTACACACAGGAGCATGCGCGCGCACACACACACACACACACACACTCACACACACACACACACACACACATAACAGAAAATAATAAAAGTTAATCTTCAAAAACTTTGAGTGTGGTCTTTATTTATACAAATTGTGGTGTTTGTATCACTTGGACGATTTCAGTTGTGGTACATGGATGAAGATTTCTTAATGGAATGTGTTTGCATTAACAGTCAGGAGGCTATAAATAGCATACTGAACTCATGTCTTGAAGTTTTATAAAGGGAGTCAGTTTGAAGAACAATATTAACAAGGACTCTATCAGGTGAATAAGGCAAAGGTTGGAGGTGAATGTGAGGCCTGTGGTGCTATTGGATGTAGCCAATATTGTCTAGAGAAAGGTCTGCTTGCCTTTGTAGATATTCTGTTCTGATGAACTAACAGACTCTAAAGCATTTTTAGGACCTGGTGCTCTTTGCCTGGATAGAGCCTGGAGCTCTGCTCACAGTCTTGTCTTCACCCAGTTGGAGCTGGGATCTTGGGGACAGCCTGAGGGGACCCAGGTGATAGGAGAAGAGGTCTGGGGATCCGAGAGCCATGAGGCTCCTGTGCTATTGGAGCTGGATTCTGAGTGACTGCACAAGTGGCATGATGAGGTTGATGCTCCAAGAACCACCTGTTCTTCGTGTATGGGAATCACAATCCATTAATGAAATGCACTTAAGTGTGTCAGGAGCATGCTCAGCTGTGTCAACAGCTGGAGAGCAGGAAGTGGGCCCAAAGAAATGAGCAGCAAGAGGAACTGCGACAGCATCTTACACCAAGTCCTTAGCCTTCAGGCATGCCATCTGATTCCCACATCTAATGGTCAAGGATCTATATCCAAGTCATTATTCTGCACATTCAGTGGTGGACTCTGTGGACATGGGACGATGATGTGTATGTAAACTTGCTGGGAAAAAGATGTTAATGACATGCTAAGTAAAAAGGTGGCTCATGAAACAGTACACACACACACACACACACACACACACACACACACACACACTCACACACACACTCACACAATTTTTGAGCCTGGGTCTCTCTTTACATAGCCTGAGCTGTCCTGGAACTCACTATGTAGACCAGGCTGTCCTTGAAC
This sequence comes from Onychomys torridus, assembly GCF_903995425.1. Classification (NCBI taxonomy): domain Eukaryota; kingdom Metazoa; phylum Chordata; class Mammalia; order Rodentia; family Cricetidae; genus Onychomys; species Onychomys torridus. Next base: position 23,572,333 of record NC_050456.1, on the reverse strand, counting down.
TCACAGAGCTCTGCCTGCCTCTACCTCCTGAATGCTGAGATTAAAAGTATGTGCCAGCACACTTGGCAATTGGCAATTATATATTTTCTTTTTTAATAAACTTTTTTTTTAAAAAAAGATTTATTTATTTATTATTATGTATACAGTGTTCTGTCTGCACATATCCCTGCAGGCCAGAGGAGGGCGCCAGATCTCATTACAGATGGCTGTGAGCCACCATGTGGGTGCTGGGAATTGAACTCAGGACGTTTGGAAGAGCAGTCAGTGCTCTTAACCTCTGAGCCATCTCTCCAGCCCTATATTTTTCCATTGGTGAAAAATACACAATCTATGTCCACATAAACATTCTAGAAGGAAATATACAGGCATATTTTTATGACTATTACTTGATAAAGGGATTATGATGGCTTTGTCATCCTTCCACTAATTTTTAAAAATAATGAACATGTGTTGCTTGTATGATCCTTTTAAAGGTTACAAAATTCTCTTTATTCACATATAAGATTGCCTACCAGGAACTTTCTATTTGATTCTGGCAGGGCTGGTTATCAAACCTGTGACTGGGATTTAAGAGAGGGATTCTAGCATAGATTCAGAATTTCTAGCTCCTTTTCTGGGTGGGAATAACTTAAAAATATGATCTTTCAGTAATATCAGTCATTAAATATATACATGTGTAGAAGTACTTTGAATTTCAGTATTCTTTGATGATAACTACACATGTGTAGTCACATAAAACTCTAATGTTCAGTTTAATTAAGCAAACCTTTTGTGAAAACTCCCTTACCACTATGAATACAGCCACTGATTTTGTAATGCCTTAAAATTGTTTTGTGTGAATCAAATAAACATTGGCAAAAAATTCTGTCCTACTAGACATTAACTCTTAGCTAGTCAACCTACTTGGGAAAGCAAATTCTTAAATTGTAGTTTAGATTTCCAATATTTATTTATTTATTTATTTAGAGACAGGGTTTCTCTGTGTAGCCCTGGTTGTCCTGGAACTTGCTCTGTAGACCAGGTTGGCTTTGAACTCAGAAATTCACTGGCCTCTGCCTCCTGAGTGCCAGGATAAGGGCATGTGCCACCAACCACTCAGCTTCCAATTATTAATATTCACTTTGGTGTGAAATTATGACTAAACTCTGTGACTCTGAGGGAGAAAGAAGGACCTGGATACAGGTCCATTCAATGGATATATATCAAGGACTGATAAGGTGTGTGTGCAAAGTTACCAGGGGCTGACTCAGGGCCTGAGGGTTTCTGTGACGGCAGGGCTGTGGGACCCTGGGCAAGCTGCTTAATCTCTCTCTAGGCCTTCATTTTCTTATCTGGAAAACTTAAGCAATTTATCATTATGGATAGACATCTATGCTAGTCCCAAAATACATTCAAGGGATTTCCAATGCAGAAGGAGAAATAGATAAATACTTAACTCTTTCTGATATCAGGCAGCCTGTATATATTTTCTTATGGACCAGTTAAGGAAAGGTGTTATTTTGGGCTGTAATTGGGCAGTGTTGGTAAGCTGAGACCACTACCTGAGCCGTAACACCAATACCCATTACCAACAGCCTCTCACTAAGTTTCCTAATCTGTAGGTTGGTAACATGTCCTAGAGAGGCTGTGAGAAGTAAACGAGACAATATATTTATATATATAAACATTCAGCGCAGTGGTGGGCTCCCCTGTAAGTACACAGCGCTTAATAAATGTTAGCTTTTATTATTAACATTTCTTCCATCTGGGATAATTCTGGTGGGAGGAAAATTTAAGCTGTGTTTTGAAAGATAGACTAAATATTTTTTAAAAATTAAAATAACTCTGAAAGTAACATAAGCAATACATGTCCATTGCAAACAAGTAGGGATAAAAGAAAGATGAAGCCAAATAAGGAAACGCACACGTGTCTGCGGCACAGGGGCTAGACTCTGGTAGGCAGAGCTGCTCAGGAAGCATTTTCAGCAGAGGACCAGGATGGGGAGGTGGAGCAGTATGCTCGTTTGGATGGGCAGGAGCTGAGGTTCCTTTGGGGGCAGGTTGGGAAGTCAGGTTGGGTCCAGTGGTAGAAAGCCTGAATTCTGGCTTTCATCCGGTAGCACTGGGAAAGTATGGACAATACCTAGGAAAGCACAGCTAGAGGAAGTTACTGGTTTGGGGACAGGATTTGTTTTTAAAGGACAAAACCAGGCCAAACTTATCTGAAGATTCTCTTGCGTCTACTACCCTCCCATCCATAATTTGGATCTCACAGTGAAGATAAAATCTTGCACATTTAGCAACTCCGGTCCCATCCCCTGTGGATGTTTTAAGACAGGGTCTCATGTAACCCAGGCTGGCCTCAACTCTTAACCCTTTATGATATGAGGCAGCCTGCTGAAAAATTTAAAGTCACGATTGTAGGCAACTCTTTGCTTGGCAATAGGCTTGACATATCTCTGTAAAGACAGGGGGAGTTCTTTGAATAAACCTAAGAGCATGTGCGATCCCAGACTCTGAATAAAAGCTTTCTTGACAAGGAGATACTTAGAGTCACTAGAATTCCTCTTGGGCTAATGTTTGCTGTGGTTTCTGTGAACAGACAGTAAGTATTTTGGGATGAGAGGAAAACCCCAGGGAGGAAGACGTCCTCAACCTAACTTGTAAGAAACACGGATGCTGTGAAAAGTGTGAGGATTTTAATTTGGAATAAGTGACGAAATAGCATAGAATCACACACAGCGATGAGAGAATGAAATACTGTGTTCAGGGTGGAGTCGTTGATGAGAGGAGCCTGGAGACCTGTCCAGTGTGGTAACTGAGAACCGGGGATTTCCAGAGTTGGCCAACCCGGAAGAAGAACCTGGAGAAAATGTTGCACTGTCCTCGAGATGAGTGATGTAGCTCTCCCTTTTTCACCATCTCCCACAAGGCTTGCCGAGCCTGGATTGATCACTTTTGTTTTTTGGTGTGTGAGGGTTCTTTATGGATGACTGCGATAAATACCTTCCTTGTCCAGGTTTGTGTGAATGGAAACGGAGCCTTCCGGGACAGACCCAGGAACAAAAATTAAGCTTATAGCTGACCCTGGGAACATAGCCATTGCTAGGCTGTGAGTTCTGAGACTTTTCAGTTCCGATAGTCTTTGGTGGGATTTTGGAATTAAAGGGGAAAAGTGTGTGTGTGTGTGTGTGTGTGTGTGTGTGTGTGTGTGTGTGTATGTGTGTGTAAATTGTCACAGGACAATGGATCATATTTTGTTCCTTTGTGGTTACCTAACAAGAAGGCTGAAAAATCCCTCACAAAGGATTAAAAACTCCATTATGCCAATTCACCAGTAGTTAAAACAATGACTAATTTCCCAAAGTCTTAAGAAAACCCCTCATCACAGTAAGGACAGAGCTCCCTCTCAGAGGGGGTAGTTTCAAAGTCCCTACAAGCAGAGACTAAGGACCAGGACCATCCTCCTCTCCTGATGCTCCCCAAAGAGCAGCATCCAGGCTTTCTTGAGGATCATTCAGAAGTCTCCACACTGCAGTGTTCCTTCACCACAGTCCAAGTGGGAAGTATGTCTCTTGCCAGTGTTTTTACATGTGACACAATCTCTATCAACCCCTTCACATTGTTTCATGGTTCTTTGTTCTTCTGTGCGAGGCACAGCAGTCCCCCATGGTGACAAACCTTGTGAAGAGTTTCACTAGGATTCACCACCCACTGGTTCCAGATGTGGAAAGGACAGAAACACTGGGAGAGGCATTTGCTTGTCTGCTTTACGGGCCAAGTCTCAGGTGTCCCCGTTCACCATTGTCTTGCTCCCAGACTCTTCTGAAGCTTGTCTCTCATTCATGCCCACCTCAAATATCCCGTAGACATCATCATTCCTCATAGCCTAGAAAGAAGTCACCAAATGGATCCAGGGACACAGTGTTAGGTATTAGCGGCTCAGCTCGGCTTCACAGGGTCATGGGTCACAGGGGCAATCACAAACTCCTGCGTTTAGTTGATGCTGTTTGTTCCGTATGGAAACTCTCTGTTGAACATGTTTGCTGTGTGTCCAACAGATTATGTAGCTAATCAGAGAGATACCCGCCCCCAGGAATTTTTCTTTTCTACTTTTGAGCTGATGTCTCCTTAGGCCAATTAACTATGCAATTGACTCGTTCCAGCATAGGGACATCCATCCTTACCTCCAGAGTAAGGCTCGTCTTATGCTTCCAGCAAGATAATCTTGTAAAAACTGGTATTGGACATCTCCTAAAATGTTTATTTTTAGAAGTCTAGAAGCCCTAAAGCCTATTCTAACCTATTCATAGGTCATAATCTGTAATTGGAGACCTTCTCTCCAGCCCCCACCCATTTTTATTAATCTATACTTTGCCACGTGGCTCATGGCTTACCAGTACCTTACATCTTTCTTGTCGTGGCAGCAGCTGGCGGTATCTCTCCCCCAGCCTTCCACTTCCCAGAATTCTCCTCCTCCTTGTCCCGCCTATCCTATCCTTCCTGCCTGGCTACTGGCCAATCAGCACTTTATTTATTTTAACCAATCAGAGCAACACATTTGACATACAGAACATCCCATAGCAATAATCTAATCATATTATAGATTCAAATACTTTTTATGGGAGTCTTTACTATTGTATCCTCAAGTTTAGAAGCTCATCTAAGCTACATAGGTCCTTGGGACACACAGAAGCACTTACTTACGTGCTAGAGGGGGTAGGACTTCCAACTCATCTAAGTTCAGACTATTTAGAGTTCTCTCTCTCTCTCTGTCTGTGTGTGTGTGTGTGTGTGTGTGTGTGTGTGTGTGTGTGTGTGTGTATGAGTGTGTGTGTATGTGTATATGTGTGTGTGGGTGTGTGTGACTGTATTATTCTTTTCAGTGTTTTTTTTTTCCCCCTAAGACAGGGTTTCTCTGTGTAGCTTTGCGTCTTTCCTGGAACTCACTTGGTAGCCCAGGCTGGCCTCGAACTCACAGAGATCCGCCTGCCTCTGCCTCCCAAGTGCTGGATTAAAGGCGTGCACCACCACTGCCCAGCTCAGTGTGGTTGTTTTTACAGCTGAGCAACTGAGACCTTAGAGAACATGGGCCACAGAATCAACTAAGCAAGGTTCATAGGGGCTCACAGAGCCTCAAGTGGTAATCATGGAGCCTGCATGTGTCTGTGCTAGGTCCTCTGCATACATGCTATGGTTGTTTAGCTTGGGGGTTTTGTGGGACTCCTGACAGTGGGAGTAGGGGTGTCTCTGACTCTTTTATCTGCTCTTGAGACCCTTTTCCTTCTACTGGGTTGCCTCATCCAGCCTTGATATAAGGGTTTGTGCCTAGACTTATTGTATCTTGTTATTCTGAGTTCAGTTGATATCCCTGGGAATATCTTTTCTGAAGGGAAAAGGAGGAGGAGTGGATCTGGAGTAGAGGGGAGGTGTGTGTGGGGGAACTGGGAGGAGCAGAGGGAGGGGAAACTGCAGTAAAGATGTATTTGTCTGAGAGAAGAGTAAATAATGATAAAAAAGAACCCCCTTGGGATCCTAGGCGTGGGTCCACTATAGGGAACTATTGGGAGATCATGTAGTTTGGGATTGGGGGGAGTTCTTCATTTTGGCTTCAGAGTCATTCTGTTTTTGTTTTTTTTTTTTAAACATGGTCTCACTGTGTCACCCTGACTGGCCTGGAACTCATTATATAGACCAGGATAGACTCAAACTCACAGAGATCTGCCTGTCTCTGCCTCTCAAGTGCTGAGATTAAAAGTGTGTGCTATCATGCTCAGTCAGTTTAACTTTGTAGTTTATATTTTGTGCTCATATAAGAGTTCTGCTACTAAAAAGAAACCTTGAGGGATGGCACGGTGGCTAACCAGGTAAAAGTGTTTGTCACCAAGCCCGTTGACCTGAGTTCAATCCCTAGGCACACATGGTGAAAGGAAAGAACCAATTCCAGAAAGTTATCCTTTGGCCTCCACATACACATCATGGCACATGCACGCTCACTACTTAAAAAAAAAAAAAACAAAACAACAATGATGAAAACTACTGGGTAATTCATCTCCTTTTATTTCCACTTGGAGAAGAAGCCACGGGAGTTGACAGAGAGTCAGTGGGTTGTCCCTGGTATCCCAGAATATTAAATGGAGTTAGCTCTCACATTTAATCTTTACCTCCTAGTAATTTCATTATTGTGGCTATGTATAGACAAATAATTTTATTAGAATTGTTATAGGAACAAAGAAGCAGGTTTATTTCACTCATATTTCCAGAAGAAAACCTGAATTATTTATTGGAGGTATCACCTCTGACCCATGCCAATATCTCACAAGTCTGTACAGTTGTTCGCAAGGGAGTTGAGTTCCAGGTGGAAATGGACGGGACACTATTTCTGGAAAAAACAGTGCATGTTTCTGAGCAGCTAGTCACAGCAGAAAAAATACAGGTGCATGATGAATTTCTAAAAGTCACTCAAACTCACTATGAGCCAAAGACATGTAAATTATAACAATCTATTATGTGATAGAGGTTAGTGGACTAGTGGTGTGGGAGGGGAGGGACAAGGTCAAATCCTACTCTTGCCTGGAGTATAAATTGTCACCTCCTCTTTGGAGGGTGTTGCGTTTGTGTTTCTAGACTTTCAAAACACCTCTCCTTTGATGTAGTAGTCAAATAATTGATCCTATGGTAATATTTAAACATCATTTTTAAACAATGATATTATTTTATCATAAAGTGTATTTCAATTGGAATCTCTCCGTCATGCCTGGCATACACCTTTGGTTTAGTGTTTTCTGTCTCTGGAACTCCTGAGGAAGATTTTCCTTCCACATCCATGGCCAGTATTGGGTCTCATGGCAGCTGCTGATCTATCTCTGGGATTGGGCCACTGGGTAGATTATCAGGGGATCAGAAGAATAATTCAGTCACCGTGTAGCTACTGAAAGAGCTTTTTAGCCTCTAATATAAAAAACAGTCTCTCATGTAAAAGACTTGATCTTAAGGCTGGAAAGATGGCTCAGTGGTTAAGAGCACCAGCTCCTCTCCCAGAGGACCCAGATTTGATTCCCAGCACCCATATGGAAGCTCACAATTATCTGTAACTCCAGTTGCAAGGAATCTGATGTCTTTTTCTGTCTTCCGTGGATGCCACAGTATTAGAGCACCATGCGTGCATATGGTACAGTGATATGCATGCAGGCAAAACCACCCACACACATTAAAAAAAAAAGTCATTTGAGTTCAAGACTTTTTATTTATTTATTTATTTATTTATTTATTTATGGTTTTTCGAGACAGGGTTTCTCTGTGTAGTTTTGGTGTCTGTCCTGGATCTTGCTCTTTAAACCAGGCTGGCCTCGAACTCACAGAGATCTACCTGGCTGGCTCTGCCTCCCGAATGCTGGGATTAAAGGCATGCGCCACCACCGTCCGGCTTTTTAAATTTTTAGAAAAAAATTTTTTAAATATCTTATATTATTTTCTTTTGAGGGATTCACAGAAGTTAGAATTAAAAGGTATAAATACTTTGTGTTAAAGGAAGAAGCACTTTATGTTAATCATAGCTGGAGATGCTAACTAGGGTAAGTGATACTCAGGTAGGTAATAAGCACTTTGTTCTTATCACTGACAATAATTTAAGATTTTTCTTTTTAGTATTGTCTAGACAGACATACATTCAAAATAAGACACAGTGAAATAACAGATTCTTTTTTTTTTTTTTACAAACAAAATAAAAAACAAACACCACCAAAAAACTTAACGCCCATTTATTCTTAAGCATTTTTTTTCAGTAATTACTGAATGAACCGAAATTAGGCCAAACTATAGTTGCACCTCTGTGGCTAGGGTGAAGTGAACATCTCTTCTCACTGAGGAGTTTGCAGCTGATTGTCTGGGTTTGTGTGTCTGCTGGTTTCTCCACTCATCCCGTCTCTTTCAGGTTATTTTTTACCACCTACCACTTCCTGATGAACGGAGGAGCAGCGGAGGGGAGATAAGACGGAACTTAGTTAATTTTGCTTCTTATTACCGACTGGTTTAAGAGGGAGATTGAAAAGCAACAGGAAGTTAAAACAGCCAGAAGAGGGATGTAAAAATATCTCCGGTCTCGTTATCTTTCATTCAGAGGCTCCGATGATTTAGTCATCCGCAATCAGATTCCCGCCACGGGAGCGTTAGTCACGCTCCGCCCTTTTGGGGAGAGACAGCAGCCATGCTAATGCTCAGCGGAACTGTTTGCAGTGCTAAACAAAATTAGGATTTGAAAGGAAGGGGAAAGATTTGTGGGCTAGCCTCTAATGGGTGAAGGCCTTGCCACCAGGTGTGCTAGTTAAGACCGGCTCATTCTCTGGTTACCTTTTCTCACTTACCTTGAAAAATTACAGCACCCCGGGCTGGCCCTTTAACACAGACCTCTACTTGCATTTATGGAATTGACGGGACCCATTGATGAATTTGAAGTTCCGCCCCCTTGAGAGTCGGTTGAGATTTCTCTCACATATTTCTTAAGTTTTATCTTAATCTTGTATAAAAGATAATCTTCGGAAATTCTTTCCTCTGCAGACGACTCCACTTTCCCATAAAATACACTTGCAAATAAGTCTGAAGATTTTTCACCACAACGCCTGCAGCAACATCCGTGATAAATCCTTTCTTGGCCTCAGCTTTCCGTAACCTTCTCCATCCCTCACAATGACACACACTTTCTCTCATTCATCTTTTATTACAATTCAATATCGTGCTTGAATATCATTAGCTGACGCTCAGCATCCCTTTCTTTCTTGTGCTCTCTTTTTTTTTCTCTAAAGGACAAACTACTGTTGTTGTGCACATTTCATCTGGAAATTGACTCTGGTGTTATAGGTTCTAATATATTTACACAACAGGTACAGAAAGGTATTGGAAAAAAGAAGAAATATTTTTAACATCGTAAACCTCTAGCAAAAATATGTGTGTAATAGAATCTGGTACTGTGGTATTACACACATTACATCTGTCACTGTGACTTAGAGCCTTAGTTTAGCTGAAAGAAAATCTATAACCCCAGAAATGCAACAACGCCTGAGTCACAGTTCAGGGTAATAAATGTTTTTCACAGAATACTGTAATCTATATTTCCAAAGCTGATGCAACAAAGGAATTTCTACTAGAAATCTTTCAATTTCATGGGTGGAGGCTCCAATGAAGAAAGAAACAGAGATGGGGGGGGGGAAGTATTTAGAAAAAAAACTTGATACAGTTGAATGATGTCATGGACAAGCCTTAGCCTCCTGCCTAGGGGATTCCGTTGTTTGTTTATTTGTTTTTCTTTTTTACCGGTAGAAAATGAGATAGATAGATGATAGATAGATAGATAGATAAATAGAGAATAAGAACAGTTAACGTCATTTGAACAACTTTGAGGATGAACTGATTTCCCTGTCAAGGGAGAGCTGCTCTATGATGGGAACTGGAAAGAGGACTCTGCCTCAAGGCCAGGGGCCTTTCTGCAAGCTGGGGAACAGCCATTGTCTTAGCCTAGGCAGGACTGATAGTCTGAGCATCATTATCAAGTGCATGTGGCTGCCCGCTGTGTTCTCTTTATTTACTTAGGGGTGGTGGTAGATGGAGGAGACCTGGACAGCAAATAGTGGGTTCCATGGAAACACTGAGAAAAATGTGAAAACACGAACATAGTTGTTTCCATTTAGCAAGACTCCTTGTCTCTGGTCATCTTGAATAGCCCCCCCCCCCCCTTTTTAATGTGAGAGCAGGATAAAGAGTACTTTTTTGAGTCCATTTGAAGGAGCATGGGTAAGATCTCTGCTGAGTCTTGGAATCTGATATCATAAGATGGGACTGACAGGCTGGGCTATTACCTTGCTCACAAGCTAAACTCCTACACATTCCTCAAGACCCACTTGCATGCCCCTGTTAGCGCCAGAGGAAGAAATAATTTCTCCCACCTGTTAGCTCCAGAGGACGCTTATCTGCATTCCTTTTATAACATTTATGATATTCTGAAGTTAGTTGTTCACATGGGCAGCAGATCAATTTGCTGAAGTTCAATTCCCCAAAGTCATTTAGCCAAATTAAATTCACCAAAAGTCAATTGAGGAAATCAATTTGCCTAAAGCAAATTTTTCTACTAGTTTGTGATTTATTCATCATAAGCTCCCGATGGTAGGAGCCTTGCCGCACTCACTCTTGGTGCTCCCCCACAACTCAGAGCATATTGCTGGGGGCATTCAAGGGGTTAGTGGATGGTTATTGCTGATTGAATTTAATTGAATATAATTAGAGTACAGATGAAATAGCTTCATATGATTCTTGATTTCCCATATGTTTACCTTTTCCATCTTGGTGGGAAGGTGCAGGCCACACCTCACTAGAGTGTAGAGATCTTGAGAAGCGTCGCAGCCAAGCTGTCCTGCAGGCATATAGTTTGCATAGATTTACAGGAGAAATGTGTCCCTTTATTGGATTTGGACTCTCTGGGCCTCTCAGGAGCTTGCTTGACTGTAACTTCCTAGAAGAATCCATCTTTGTGTGTGTTCTTTTTCCCACCCCTTTCATTTAGTCTCATTGCTTCATTACACATTCATCGTCCTTGGCTAGCCTCGTAGACTGGGAGTCTGTGTCCAGCTAAAATCCACATGTTGTGTTTTAATCCCCATGTGACAGTATTCATAGGTGGGACCTTTGGTAAATGGCCAGATGATAAAGGTTCAACCCTTATGCACGGGACCGGTACGTTTATAAAAGAGACCCCAGAGAGCTCCCATAGATTTTTATTATGAGAAGATGGCTATTTCCAAACCAGAGGCAGATTGTTAACAAACACCGAATCTGCCAGAATCTTAATGTTGCACTTCTGAGCCACCAAACCCTGAGAAACGCCTTTCTGGTATGCAGTCTCTTGTGCTATGGTATAACAGCCTTCTTATGAAGATGAGAAGTCTTGAGAAGCAGACCATTGAAGTTATAAATATCTGCATTTGTGGAAGCAGCTTTGGAACTGGATCATAAGCAAAGTCAAGAAGAATTTTGAGGTACATGCTAAAAATACGGATGTTAAGAATGGTTCTGATAAGGGCTAAGAAAAAAAGGAGAGCTGGGAGTCAACCTGGACCTTAGGGGACGCCCATGTAATGATGGACAGCATGATGGAAGGAATATGGGTGGCAGAGGCCATTCGGCTGAGGTCATAGAAATGATGAGCATGAACAGCTACTTAAAAAGAAATCCACTCAACGGCATATGTGTTCTAGTGTTTTGTGTAAGAATGAAATGGGATGTTTGCCGAAGAAAATCTTTAAACAAAGTGTTGAAAGATTAGACTAACCATTTTGAGGACCTAGTAAATAGTAAAATTGAAGAATGAAAAAATAAATAACTTAAAGACAGAACTATTTATCACAAAGGAATAGGACTTGGGGGCTGGGGTGAGGACTCAGCAGGTAAAGGGCTTTCTGTATAATCACGAGGTTGGGAGTTCGGATCCCTAGCACCCACATAAATGCCTGGTAGGCAAGGCAGCACACCTGTGAGCAAGTTAGCGATGCTAACCAAATAGGTGAGCTCTAGGGCCAAGTGGGGACTCTGCTGCCACATATAAGGTGGAGAGCAAAAGAGGAAGATATTAACGCCAACCTCTGGGCTCCACACACAAGTGCCTGTGTGCCTGGGCATCCACTTATGCCCATGTACGTGTGAATATGCATATACATATGCATTCACACACTACACACATAATATGCAAAAAAGGAACAGAACATAAAGATCTGGAGAACATTTATCCTGTACACAATAAGATGAGATCTGTCACATTTCAGGATGGTATGGCTGTAGGCAGGCCTGCACATCTGGGAAAGAATAAAAGTGCCCATTTAGAGAAGAATCGTAGGGCATAGCTAAATGACCATTTGAGAAGGAGATTTGTTAGCCCTCTTGACAGAAAGCCAGAGCTATTGTTCAAGACAAGGAAACATGATCCTGAAGGCAATTCGGAGATTTTTAGGGCTGTGCTCCTATCAGTGGGCTGGAGTGCAAAGTCCCCTGAAGCAGAGCAGTTTTAATGGGTAGGTCCTCCTTTCTCCTTCATGTAGTCCAGTGGCCTATGCACGGAACCTCATGGTTGGGATCCTCTCAGAGAGCTGTAGCATTTGCTGTGCCCAGCAGACTCAGGTAGGCCTGGCTACCTCTGCCTAAATATTAAAGACCAAGCTCATTTGAGAGCAGAATGGACCCAGGACTAGTGCCCAAACCCTTAGGACCCAGGCAGAATATAACAGCGCGACCTTCCCACTGAGCCATGGGGAGGGTGACTTTATTGTCCTAATGGGAAAAAAAAAATCACAGCATTGAGCCAACAAGGAAAGAAAAAAAAGATTTTTTTTTTACAGGGTCTTTATGTGTGGTCCAGGCTGGCCTCAAACTTGTCACCTTCCTGCCTTAGTTTATACACTGCTGGGATTACAGGCCTGTACCATCATGCCCTACAAAGACAAAAATTATTGAGCCTTAAGTTTAATATTGTTTATTCAACTAGATTTTTGAGTTACTTGGAATGTATCTACCTTTTCTTCCTTTTTATTTCTCCTTTCTGGATCAGAAATGTCTAGGCTTGTCATACTATGGCATTTTATTTGTTTGTTTAATTTAGCATTTGGATGCATGTATAATGTGTGTGTCTGTTTATGTGTGAATGTGGGCACATGCATGTCTTGGCATGTATGGTAAGGTCAGAGGACAACCTTGAGTGTGGGTCCTGGCCATCTACCTTGTTTGAGGCAGAGTCTTTTGCTCACTGCCCTGTATGCCTGGCTAGTTGGCCTCAGAGTTTCCTGAGAATCTCATGTCTCTGCCTTTGGCTGTAGGTGCACTAGAATTACAGATGTCCAGCATCACAGCTGGGGAGTTATAAGGATCTGAACTTTGGTCTTCAAGCTTGAGTGGCAAACTCTTTAACCACTGAGCCATCTCCCCAGCCCTACCACTGTATTTTGAAAACTTGTCACTTGTATGATCTCGCAGGTTCATAATTTTGTCTTAGTACCATGTCCTATGTAGCTTGTGTCTCGGAACCTGGCTAGGGGAAGGGAGGGAATGAAGAAAAGAGAGACACACATACATTGAATGTGGGATCAGGTGGGGCTCTCTAATACCATGACTGCAATCTGGAGCCTCAGGATAGCTATTAGGTATAGCGTAGAGGAAGGGCTAGCTGATTTTGTTAGGAGGTCTCTGGAAGAGAGCAGTCTGGGCTGTAAACATTCAGGAGGAGAAAGCCAAAGTTGCTAGTCTTTGCTGACACAGATCGACCTTCATACACACTCATACTTGGGCCCTGGAGGAATGTTTTGCCACCATCTTGAGCCTGGCCCATATTGCAGAACAGCTTTGCCAATTTCCCATGGGCCAATTTGCCTTGGAGTCCTCGACAGGCCCTGCTTGCCCATGTCAGAATACACATTCACTTAGGATTTCATTCCTGTGGGGCTTCCTCTGCTTCCTACATATCATCAAAGAACATACATTGAGTATTTCTGTATCTGATTTAGATGGTGTTTAGAGGAACTCTAGAATTTTGAGATGTTGTTGGGATGAATAAAGACTTTGAGATGGAACGAGTATATTCTCTACTCCAGAAAGACATGGATTTTCAGGGGCTAAAAATGGAAGACTACACACTTAAAAGGTTTATCTCTTCAAAATTCATGTGGAACCCAATCTCCAGGGTGATAACATTTAGATGAGAAGGTTTCAGGGTCATAATGAGGTCATGAGGGTGGGGCCTTGTCAGTGGGGTCAATGCTGTCATAAAAGGGACCCCAAGACGCTCTCCTGGCATTTCTACTATGTGAGGACAGTGAGAAAGCTTTGGTTTTGTTTTGCATGCACAAATTTATTATTATTAATTTACTTTTGGTCTTTTGAAAAAGTGTTTCTCTGTATAGCCCTGGCTGCCCTGGAATTAGCTCAGTAGACCAGGTTGGCTTCGAAATCCGCCTGCCTCTGCCTCCTGAGTGCTGGGATCAAAGACAATGTCAATCTGATGTGTAATCCTCTACCCTGGAGCTTCCATCCAGCTGCCCTTAAAACAGTAAGGTGCAAGTCCTCTGCTGTCACAGGAGACCTGGAGCTTTTTGGGATTAAGGAGCTACCTTTCGGCCAAGCAGACTCTTAGTATTTTCATTTAAAAGGTCTCCAGTGTCTAGACTCAAACAAGCCATGCAAACAAAAATGTGGGCTCAGTAGTTTAAAAAAAAAAAAAAGGAAGAAAGAAAGAAGAAGGAAGCTTGTCCCGACAATTCAGACTCCACAGACATGGCCAATAGCTCCTCAGTTCTCATCCGTCTTTTACCCATAGTTAGAAAACACGGTGATACAGAAAGCGAAAAACCCCCCAGGAGCTGAGTTTGCCCCATATTTATCCCCAAAACAAAGCCTCAGAATAGTTTTTTTTGGAGATCCCTTCTGTCCACTACTCTCATGTCATCATTTATGAGCCAATACCTTTATCTGGGACTTCCCAGTCCTGAGAATTCTGAGGAATAAGTTTCTTTTATTTTTCAAATATTTTATTTATTATGTATACAGAAGAGGGCACCAGATCTCATTACAGATGGTTGTGAGCCACCATGTGGGTGCTGGGAATTGAACTCAGGATCTCTGGAAGAACAGTCAGTGCTCTTAACCTCTGAGCCATCCCTCCAGCCTGAGAAATAAGTTTCTATTGTTTATTGTTTATATTGCTATTCTATTATAGGCACCCAAATGAACAGGTCTGAGACATGGATGGGGTGACTTTTCTGATCTGAGAACTTCAAACCCACATGTTCTAGTTTCATATCTGTTATTATAATAAAATGCTCTGACAAAAAAAGGGCGTTTATTTCAGATTATAGGCTGTAATCCATCATTAAGCAAAGCCAGGCAGGAACTCCAGCAGGAACCTGAAGTAGAAACCATGGAGGGATGCTGCTTTCCGTTTGATGGGTTTGTACTCAGCTAAATTTCTGTTTTTTAAAAAGAGTTTAAAATTTTAATTATGTAGTGTGTGTGTGTGTGTGTGTGTGTGTGTGTGTGTGTGTGTGTCTACTGAGTGCACATGTAAGTGCAGTACCTGCAGAGACCAGAAGAGTGTGTTAGATCTCCTGGAGCTGGAGTTAGAGGTTGTGAGCCACCTGATTAGTTGAGTTCTTTAATAATGAACATTGGGTATGTCCCTTGAGTTCTTTCATCTCAGACTGGCAAGAAACCTAGATGACATGAGGGCCAGTCAGACCCATGATCCAACTTCAATCTCATCACTTAATAACCATGTGACCTGAGCTCACTTCATTTGTAAAGTGGGGGTGATAGAACCCCCTCACACATACACAGTCATTTTAAGGTAGGTATTATTATCTAGGAACAATGCGAAGCTGTTGAAACTGGGACATATGCCGGGTAAAGTGTGAAAAGCCAGAGTTTTTGGTTTGGGATAAGCGTGTCCCTGGGGGGCACAAACTCCCTTTTGTACATTCTTGGATTTACTGGGGAGAGTTTTTAAAAATGATTCAGAAAAGAACTCTGCAATTTATTGCATCAGAGAGAAGGAGAAACAGGACAGACAAGCTGAAGGTCTTGATAGCTGCTGGAAGGAGGGGGGATGCAAACAGGCCAGAGAGAAAAATCCCATCTTTAATAGAGCAAGTAGGGCTGGTGAGGCGGCTCAGCTGGTAAAGGGGCTTACCCCAAGCCTGGTGACCTGAGGCTGGAGTCCGAGGAAAGAACTGACCCCCAAAGTTGTCTTCTGATTTTCATATGTGCACACGCTCATGTACACACACACACACACACACACACACACACACACACAAGTGCATACTTACATAAATGAAGTAGAATAAATTTTTGAAATGGTTCAAGTATAAAGAAACAGGCTTCAGAGGATGTAGTGGTCAATATTGTCAACTTGGTAGGATCTGAAGCCACCTAGGAGATGCCCCTGGGCAGCCTGTGGGGGATTATCTAGATTAGGTTAATTGAAGTGGGAGACTCACTTTAACTGTGAGTGAAACCGTTCTCTGGAACGGAGTCCTAGACTGAATAAAAAGGAGAAAACGAGATGATCTCTGCATTTGTCTCTCTGCTCCCTGACTGAGGTATAGCGGTCTCCTCAGATTGCCACTGTGCCTTCTCTACCACAACGGACTGTTGCTCTCAGAGGCCTAAAACTTGAGACGTGTCTAAGGTAGGCAGCGTCTATTGCCATGAGGTCATTTTCTAGTTAGCCTTGGGCCAAGCTAGCTTTTGGGCCCTTGTCAATGATACGCTGGTGCAACAGAGGCATGAACATTGTGGGAGTCACCAACCACTATACGATTGGATGTAAGGCCCACTCCATGAGAGGGGACCCATGCCTGACACTGCTTGGGTGCCCAAGGACCCGAGACCAGATAGGCTGTGGGCCTGGGGGAAAACTAAATATTGTGTGCTAAAGGAAAAATGGCAATAAAAGGCTTTCCAGTGACACTGCTGTACCCACAGATCAGTGTCTCACTCAGCTAACAGCAGAGAGATTTCCTCCTGCAGTACATGGGAACTAATACAGAGACTCACAACTGGACAAAGCAGAGACAGTGAGAGACTTTGGAACACTCAGTCTTAAATGGGATGTCTTCATCAAAGCCCTCCATCAGGGCTCAGGCAACTCCAAGGGAGAGGCGGTGGACAGAGTGTAAGCATAAGAGGGGATGAGGGACTCCAAGAAAACGGTGTCTCCCCAATACAACAGGACCGATGCACCCATGAATTAACAGAGACGGTGGCAGTGCGTGCACAGGACCTCCACACGTGTAAGCCACATAGGGTCCCAGTACTGAGACGGGGAAGTGGACATGATCTCCCATCCCTCACCAAGGAGCTATCTACCATTGACAAATGCTTACAAAGGAAAAAATAAACAACTTTTCTCCAATGGAGTCTCCCTGGACATATAAACCACACTTAAGGGCAGACCCCATATGCCCCATAGCAGATGGCCAACACAAAATGGACTTGATATTTTTGTCTCATATTGCTTTGTTTGGACTTCATTTTCTTTTCTTTCTTTCTTTCTTTCTTTTTTTTTTTTTTTGAGCTGAGAATCGAACCCAGGGCCTTGCACTTGCTAGGTAAGCACTCTACCACTGAGCTAAATCCCCAACCCCAGGACTTCATTTTCTTTTCCTGCCCTTTTGCTTGATTTTTAAAAAAAATAGAGCCCTTGTCATTGGTCCATCTTTAACCTTGCAATTTGTCACTCACTAGCGCTTATTTAATCTGAATCTGGCCATGGAAGGCTGGGACTGGAAACGCGCAACACGCCATTAGGAGATTTACCATAGTGTTTGAGGTCTGCTTCTCTTGATAAAAACTTGAACTCCCTTCCTACCAGGGAGTTTTTGACCGCTTGTCTTGCCATTTGTCTCAAAGGAAACTGGTATTTTGATATTCCTGTGTCTCAAGTGGTACCAGGAAGTAGACGGCTATAAAGGGGTCTTCTATTCCTTTTCTTCTCCTTCTCTTTCTCCTTCTCCTCCCCCTCCTTCTCCTTCTTTCTTCATGACAGGGTTTCTCTGTGTAGTTTTGGTGTCTGTCCTGGATCTCACTCTGTAGACCAGGCTGGCCTTGAACTCACAGAGATCTGCCTGGCTCTGCCTGCCGAGTGCTGGGATTAAAGGCATGCACCACCATCGCCTGGCTTCCCTTTCTTCTTGCCAAGCGTTCGTGATCAAACTTCCATTCCACATTATCAGAAATCTGAGCCCCTTACGGCCTCTCACTCCATCTCTGACCCCGATAACACCCAGGCTGAGGATCTGAGGAACATTCACTCCAGCTGTTTCCTGTCATTCTTGCTTCTGGGCTTTGCTGCTGTGTCTGGAGGAGCAGACAGTCTGGTCAGGTCTGGGGAATCCTCGAGGCAGAGCAGAGGCAAGCACGTGAACTAACAGGCACAGTGCAGACTCTACTCCCTGGGGCTGGCCAGTGCTGCAGCATGGAGCTTGGCCATCTGTCAGGATGGCGGAAGAGGCCTGGCTGCAGACCTGTGTCCGGAGCTGCGGTGGCACCACTTTTCCTCACGCATCTGGCCACTATTTGCGGGAAATGTTTTCTCAATTTCCTGCGCCCCTCCTTACTGCCCCTGCCCCCCTCACCGCTGCCCCCCAATCTTTCTTACAGCTCACCAGTTCAA
The DNA here is from genome assembly GCF_903995425.1 of Onychomys torridus. Lineage (NCBI taxonomy): Eukaryota > Metazoa > Chordata > Mammalia > Rodentia > Cricetidae > Onychomys > Onychomys torridus. The sequence continues at coordinate 23,554,155 of NC_050456.1, read as the reverse complement.
ACCCAGGCCTTTATTCTTTCTACCGGTACCGTAAGTGCTTGCTTCCCAACCCCTCCAAGGCTATTACGGTCTTTTGGCGATGGTGCCCAGGAAAAGCCTTTGGGTATGGGTCTCGCTTCCGGTGGACAGGAAACAGTGCGGTCTGGAGACAGCTTAGCGGTTGTGTTTCTGACACTCCTGCTGCACTTGGCCACATGTGGACTCGTTCTCTTTGCTGCCGTTTTCTGAAGCCAAGCCGGAGAGAACACAGCGTCAAAGCCAAGAACCCTTTCTCCTCTTCTGGTGGTGCTCTGGGGTTTTCCTCACATAAATTTATGCGAGTGATTAATTCCACGTACTACACAGCGTTTCTCCATGGGAGATATTCTAAGTTCTAATCCCTGGTGGTATTTGTGTGTGTGTGGGTGTGGGGTGGGGTGGGGTGGGGTGGGGGAGAGTGAGTAGTTATTTTGGCCTCAAGGAGAAACTGATTGTTGGCATAAAAAGGCTGTGTTGCATGGTGAGATGGCTTGGCAGGTAATGGTACTTGCAGCTGAGCCTGGTGACTTGAGTTTGGTCCTTGTGACCCACATGGTGGATGGTGAGAACAGACTCCTGCAAGTGGCCTTCTGGCAACGGTGTGTCTCCCTCACGTCACAAAATAATGAAAGTGTCTGTAGAGGAGATGTAGTCATATGTCCCCAAACAGTAAAATGAAAATCCCATGGTTCCTTTTTTAATTAGTTAATATCGGTGGGTATGCAAATGTGTTCACATACATCTATATTTAACAACTTGGAAAAAGAGAGAGAAGTGGGAAGAAAGCCATTAAATGGCACGGATGATCTCTTTGGCACGAGGTTTGGTCTCCAGATTCCATTTCCCTGGGAAAGGAATTGGAGAGTATCTGGAAGGAATGGCAGGCTCCCGGCCGAGGTCAGGGAATAGACAAGCTGAGTGTGGGACATGATGTTGTTCTGTGTGTATTAGTTACTTTTCCTGTGGCTATGACAAAATGCCCGAGGAAAGTCATGGAAGGAGGGAGCTCCTTTTAGCTCACAGTTAGACGGGACAGTCCATCATGGCGGGGAAGACATGGGGGCAGGAATGTGGGGTGGCTGCACCCACAGTCAAGGTGCAGCGGGAGATGAATGCTGGAGCTCAGCTTGCTTTCTTCTTTTAATTTGGTCCAGGACCCCAGCCCGTGGGACGGTGCCACCCACAATTGGGGTGAGTCTTCCCACCTGGATTAACCCAATCTAGAAACTCCCTGAAACATGCCCAGAGGCATGTCTCCTAGGTGAGTCTAGAACCTGCTGTGTTGACAGTGTCAATCATTACATTAGATGTCAAGGATGTGAGCAAAGAGTATGACACATTTGAGAGGAACTCATAAATTAACTTGAAAGGACTCCATTGGCCAAAGGTAGGATGAGTTGAGCATCAACAAGAATAGCTATTACATTAGTTTAAAAACAGAATTATATTTAAATCCACTGGCATGGAAAATTACTTGAAGAAAATTCCTCAATAACCCTTTGTAGAATGCTCGGGAACAAACTCAGGGTTTGAAATCAGGTAAGTAGAAGGAAATGAGCCATATACTTATCTTACTCATCTTTCATGTTCTGCGTATTCAGGGAAGTCTCTTTGCACAGGTATCCTAGGTAAGGCAGGAAAACAGAACAATAGAATTGGAATATTTGCTTTTGTGACTTCTACTGGACCCCTGAATGCTAGCCACCATCACCACTGGCTGCTAGTATTACACACAGAGCCAAACAAGCCATCACCATCTGCAAGGTGGCTTTATTTCTGAGACAACGCCCTGCTAAATAGCCTCCACCCCCCAGTCTGGTACTTGCTGTATAGCCTAGGCAAGCCTGAAACCTCTTGGCAACCCTCAAGCCCCAGCCTCCAAAGTACAAAAATGACAAGTGTAAGCCCTCATGCTTGGCTCCAAGTGTTCTTGACTTAAAAAGATATCAAATACAGATCGGGTCAAACCTAGATCTACCTGGTAGAGTAAGTGGATAAAAGAACATGCTAAAGGATAGTATGACAACGCAGTCACCAGAACCCAGACTGGAGATGCTACAGGACAAGCTGGTCTCTTCAGCAAATGCCTTACAGGGCCAAAAAGGTGGAGGAGGGCTTATACAAAAAGGCTTATACATAGAATGGAACTTAACAGATTCTTATTAGGATCTTGATTCAAGCTTAGAAACTTTTTATTAGACAGCTGGATATTGAACAACGGTAAGGGCTTATTGTTAATTTTTTAGGTGTCATAACAATGTTTTCTTAAAAACAATCCTTTTAGGGGCTGGAGCGATGGGCTCAGGAGTTAAGAGTACGTAGTGCTTCCTGCAGAGCACCCCTGTTAGCTTGATCAGAACGGTCTGTGACTCTGTCTACAGAGAATCTGACATCCTTTTCTGGTCTCTGCCAGCACTTGCGTGTGCACATGCACGCCCGCGCGCACACACACACACACACACACACACACACACACACACACACCCCTAAAAATGAAGGTCTTTGAAGACAAATCCTTTCTAAATTTATGGATGGAGGAGTATGTAAGAGAACTGCCTCCACACACTTGGAGGGGAATAGAGGGAACAAAGCAAGACTGCCCAGGAGTTGATAATCGTAGAAACAGACTGACAGGTACTTGAAAGTTAATTATATCACTCATCCTAGTTTTAAATATATATCTGAAAATGTCCACAATAAAAAGGAAATAGAAAAAGCTTGCATTAACTGAACATCTGTTCCTTTGTTCTAAGCACTAGGAATTTAACTTATCCTTGGGAGGGGTCTAGAATATGCAATGTGGCATAAGGATTATTTTGAGTTGAAGGCTGTCGGGAGCCAGATGGACCCAATACTTTCTTTGAGGCCCCGATGAAAGGACAAAGGGAACTTTAGTTCTGTGTCCTTGTCCAGAAAACAGACTTGTCAAGGTCTGACACCGGAACCAGTGCCTTGTAGGAGTCAAGTTTCTGGGGACTTGACTCTTTCCTGTAGGCTGTGGTTGTCAGTCCTTAGGCAGCTGTGTCTGAGGTAGGCCGCCTTCTCTCTACAACATTGACTTAGCTCTCTGCTCACCTTGGCCATCCCCCCTGCAGATAGTACAGATGATGCTGTACTTCTAATAAACTTGCTTGGCGTAAAAGCTTATGCAGGACCTCCTGGTCTCAGGTACTGCTTTTGTCTTCTCTATTTCTCATCCCTGGTCCTTCCGTGCAACACCGTGCTGTTGGGAACCCTTATTGCTGCTGGTTTGGGTCAGAAAGCATTTGTCAACAGGCACAGGAAGGAGCTTTACCTGAACCCTTCTTATCTACCTAAGCAGAGCCTTGCGAGAGAAGCTAATTGATGCGAATCCCATTTACGGGAGCTTCTCATCCCAGCAGTTTATTAGTTGCTCTTCACGTTGCGGTGACAAAGCGCTTGACAAAAAAGCAATTGAAGAAGGAAGGTTTATCTCGACTCTGTGGTTTAGAGGCGATAAGTCTGTGATGGCAGGGAAGACCTGGTGTGGGGCAGATGGTCCCACTGCTTCACAGTCAGGAGCAGAGCATGGACAGGAAGTGGGGCCGGGTTATCAAATTGGAAGGCCCGCCTCCAGGGACCCATCACTTCCTCTAGCAAGGCTCCACCTCCTGAAGGTTTTATAGCTTTCCGGAAACAGCATTACCTGCCAGTGTTCACGAGTTCAAACACATGATTCTGTGGAGGACATTGGAGAGGGTGGCTTTGGTACTGGGAGACAGATGTTAGGAAGGGATGAGATATAACATTTCCCTGCCATTTGTTCCCCATATATTTTTATCAGTTATTTCTCACCATTTGTTTTTTTGAAATCCGATTTCATTCCTCCTTGTTAGACGGCACATAAGCCTCAAATCTTAGGCGATTCTTTTAGCGATCCCCTGCCTTTTTTTTCTGTGAAGAGCACATAACGCGCAAATAAAAACCATTAGGAAAAGAAGATAATACTCGGAATTTATTTATATACATCTGAGCTAAAATTTTACATATATCTGAGCTAAAAATCTTGTGTCTTATTTACAGCAAGAAGATAACATTCAAGTATGTGATTATATTTGTTTAGTGTTTTAGTTTCCAAAGTGTTTTTCCACATTCATCTTTTCTTTTGATCTTTCTGAATCAAAGACAGATGGAAGAAACAGTGTTGTTATTTCCATTTGTTCATAAAGAAGCAGAGGTTTTTTTTTTTGAAAAAAAAAAAAACTTCAACCCCAAACAAAAACAGAATCAGAAGTTGGAGAAGGTTGTATGTCTTGTCTAGAACCATGTGGATGAGGCAGGACCTGAGGCTGGGGTTTAGCTGTCTTGAGACATAGTGTCTTTCCACTCTAGCCTCCGACCAACCTGTGAGTTGGACAAGATAAGGAATGGATGCAGAGGCAGTCTGTCTCTTGCTGATGTTTTAACCATCATGGCAGGTCCATGCTCAAGGAACCTTGTTTCCAAGACAACAGGATTCAAATGCACACCTCAATGGCCAGAGAGGAGGCAGATTGCATGTCATTTCCATCCTTTTGAAGAATTGCACGTTTTTATGGGCAAAGTGCTAGAAGAAATCATGCAGCCAGATGGTTCCTAAGAACCCCTAATGGAGCAAGCAGGACAAAGGAACGAGACGCATGCATGTATATAGACGTGGAGTGGCGTTTCTGGTGTCTGTCAACAGAAATCATAATAATCCAGGAAAATCGGGGCTCGATGCTCAAGCAGAACAAGAGTGAAGAGAGAGAAGGAGTTGGAATGGGAGTCGGGGGAAGGGAGTAAGAGATGGGCAAGCAGCAGGCACAGTCCCTGTCTCAGAGCCCTTTCTCTGATACCCAGAGGAAGAAGGATGGGGCGGCACAGTCCGGATGGACCCTCACCTTGGGTCAAGCAGTCTGGAGTATTGCTTTTGTTCCTATTTGCTTTTCTTGAGGTATTCACTGTGGCTCCAATTTCCAACCTCTATGGAGATTAAGAGATTTTTGAACAGAGCAGAGCTAGAATGCATTCTTTAGACTGGTTGCACGCCAAATTTCATTATAGTTTTATTATAATTTTATTATGGGATATCTATCTTATTATGGGATGGACAATTGGAGGCTCTTTTGGATTTCTTGCAGTCTGTTACTTAATTCATTCAACATTTATTGACTGAGTATTCCATAGACTGCCCTCCTAAGAACTGGGGATTCAGATCTGAGTAAGGCACAGCATTTAATGGACTCCATTGTCTGGACTTCGTTGCTAAATAATGGAAACATCACAATCCTGTTGTGAGCTATGAAGTGACTGCCCAACATATGGCTATGGCTTTTAGGTCCCATTCATTTAGTGATGCAGTCAGCAAATACTGCATTGCTGTTTCCAAAGTGAACAAAAACAGCCTGTGTGGTAGAGAGCATTTGGAATATAAAAAGGAACTCTGTAAGTGAAGAAGAAAGAAAAACACCCAACAGACAAATGGGTCAATAGCACAAATAAGGAATTCACAAAAGAGGAAAGCAAAGGTCTAGAGACCATTTGTAAGGTTCATGCCCTCACCATCCTGTCGAGGAAGCAAGAATGCAACACCTCAAGATACTAATTTTTTTTTTTTTTTTTTTTTTACAGTATGTGGCAAAAATGAAAAGTCTACTGGGTGTTGCTTTGTGGAAAGAGGGCTCCTCGTCTGTGCTCCTGATGGAAATGGGGAAAAAAAACCCTGACTTTGGAGGTATGTTTTAAAACTAGATAGAAAGATGATCTCTTCCTACTCATCACTTCTGCTTTGGGTATCTGTGGTGGAGAAATTGGTCACTGCACTGGCCAGTGCAAAAGGGTTGGCTGTCCTTTTTTTTGTTTATATATATATATATGTTTATTTTAAAGATCTATTTATTTATTGTGTATACAATGTTCTGGCTGCAGGCCAGAAGAGGGCACCAGATCTCATTACAGATGGTTGTGAGCCACCATGTGGTTGCTGGGAATTGAACTCAGGACCTCTGGAAGAACAGCCACTGCTCTTAATCTCTGAACCATCTCTTCAGCCCCTTATTTTTATTTTTTAATGATTTATTTTTATTTTATGTGCATTGGGGTTTTACCTGCATGTGTGTCTGTGTGTGGGTGTCTGATCCCCTGGAACTGGAGTTGCAGACAGTTGTGAGCTGCCATGTGGGTGCTGGGAATTGAATCCAGGTCCTCTGGAAGATTGGCCAGTGCTTTTGTTGACTGAACCATCTCTCCAGTCCGACTGTCCTTTTTATGAAGAACAATTGAAAACAGTCAAAATAATTGCTATCAGACAGTAGATAGGAAGTGGTACATTTACATGGTAAAACATTATGTAGACATTCAGTGGAAAAGAATGACATTAGCTATACCAATGTGGATTAATCTAAAAATATAAAATGGAAAGGTTGCTCACAATCATCTGTAGCTGCAGTTCTAGAAGATTTGACTGCCCTCTTCTGGTCTCTGTGGGTACTGCATACATATGGTGCACAGATATACATAATAGGCAAAACACCTGTACACACAAAATAAAAGTGATACAATCTCAAAAAAGACAAAGTTAGAGGGAAGCAATGGATTGTACATAATTTTTGTCTTTGAGTAATTTATTGACTAATCATGAATTTGTGTGTGGGAAAACCTGGGATTTGAACTCAGGAGTCCAATTTCCCAGTGCAATGATCTGTCTCTTGGGTAGATAAATTTGACCACCTATGAAGGGTTTCATGCTACCTGACTTGCTTCCTGCAGAGAGGCAACTTTTCCAATTGGCATAAAGGTTAGGGGGTTTTCTTTCTTTTTTGGGGATTGGGGATTACATGGACATCAAGGGGATTTTGTTTTGACTTTCTGTTTTTTGGTTTTTTTTTTTTTTAACTCAAAGTGAGTAGATGTTAAGAATACTTATAATTTCTACCTAAAATAAGCAAAAATAGCAATAACATAGTGAACATCCTCATAAACTCACTACCTAGCCGAAGGAATAAAAGGCTTGTACATTTTCAAAAGAGAACCTGAAGGGGTGAGGAGCTCCTTCCCAGTCTACATCCACAACATCCCCACAATTCCTCAGCAGCCAAATAAGTTGAACAAATGGCTCTTTTGGGAGATTGGAATCTTCCTCTCTTGGTGCTAAGTGACTGAACAGTGATTTATCTGTGCTGGTTATAGAGGGTGAGAAGTCACATAAAGGTCTCGGAGTTGTGGCTAGATGTAAATAGAGTGTCGGAGTATATTTAGTAAATGATAATGCAAACCGAAGGAAATGTACAGCAAGAAAGATTGGAAAGGCACATTTGCTGTCTAGGAAGTAATTGAACATTTATAGTCCGGGCATTGCTGGTTCAGACAAACCAAAAAAAAAAAAAAAAAAAAAAAAAAAAAATCAGTGCTTTTATGAAACTCAGTGGGGAATTAAAGGAATTTTACCCATCTTAGTAACTCACTTAAAAAAAAAAACCCTTTAAAATTATTATTTTATGGGCATGGGTGTTTTTCCAGTATATATGTCTGTGTACCATGTGTGTGTCTGGTACTGGTGCCCACAGAGGCCAGAAGAGGCATTAGATACCCTGGAACTGGAGTTTCAGACCAATCTGAGCGCCACATGGGTGCTGGGAATGAAACCCAGGTCCTCTGGGAGAGCAGCCAGTGTCCTTAACTGCTGAGTCTTCTCTGTCATCTTTCAGCCCTCACTCAGCCCACTTTTGAAGTTCCTCAAGTCCTTATCTGAGAAGGGGTTTAAGCAGGAACTAGTTAAGACTGAATCCAGAGTGGAATAGGGAGCAGAAGGGAGAGGAATAGAATCAAAGAAACAGAGGCTGGGGAAAGGCGTGAGGTTTGTTGCCACAGCCTTGCCTTCCCCTGGCGGTTAAAGCGTTGGAGGTGGGATTTGGTGAGGACCTGCAGCTTTTTGCTCCCTGGACACAATTGCCTCCAGTAGCCAGGTACCTTTGCAGGGGCAGAAACTTGTTTACTATCATCTAGAGTAAGAGACAAAATCAAAAGGGGTGGCAGTGAGTTCCCAGGAGTTTCTGGAGGCTATTTTGAGGCTCCTAGAAGTCACTGTTCCCCAAAGTCCCAATTCTGTCTTCACAGACAATGCTGGAAGACCTCAGCTCTTTCCCCTACCATGTCAGATAGGCTTGGCAGACAGAACACAGGATGCAGTATTTGGGACTTACAACAAAAATATCATTTGTTGTTTATTTGTGGCTTAAATATAACCAGATATATTTTTATTTCCTAAATCTGGTAACCCAATGTTATTGAAATATGCTGCCTTTGTTCCTTCCTTAATTCTTTTAGCCAAAAAATCTGCACCTGCAAGTATCCTGGCTGCCTCAGAAGGCCCTATATCAGCTGATAATCTACTTGCTCCGTGACCCAGAATGAACTCCACATTGGGAAGGAAGGTACTTGTCCCCTTTCCCTACTCCATGACTTCTTCCCCCCTGTCCAGGACCATCACAGCACTTTAGAACATTTCTGCTACCTGTTTGCCAAGAAGACCTTTCTCTCAACAATTTCATCCAGGAGAGATGCCGGAGTGAAACCTGTGGATCTCAGTGTACAGACACACTGAGGCCCAAGCAAGAATTATGATGTCATTTCTGGGCCTAGCAGTGTCTGGAGGGGCATTGCCAGACGTTGTTTTCAAAGGAACTTGACCCTCACTGCCTGCCACACAAGCTTGGGCTCTTTTTTCTTACTTCACTGTAATAAGTCTTTTTTTTTTTTGGTTTTTTGAGACAGGGTTTCTCTGTGTAGCTTTGCGCCTTTCCTGGATCTCGCTCTGTAGACCAAGCTGGCCTTGAACTCACAAAGATCTGTCTGGCTCTTCCTCCTGAGTGCTGGTATTAAAGGCCTACATGACATTCCCTGGAGTTGCAGACTGCTGGGATCTGGTATATTGTCATAGACTGGCCAGGCTTTGAGCACTTTCTAAGGAGCCCCAGTGGAGGATACTTGTAGCCAGAGATGACTGTCTTACATGTTTTCTTGTTGTGAACATATGTATCCTTATAGAACATATGTATCCTTTTGAGGTACACCCATGAAGTGTGATACACTTGAAGGGATGCCCTGCCCCACCGTAAGGCACTGGGGGGCATCATTGAAGAAGGTGATTGAGGAGAAAAGAATAAAGGTTTACTCTCCAGGACCAGCGCTGTTTTGGAAACAGCAGTTCTGTTTGCTGGGGTGGTTGTTACTGTTAACATGCATGTATGTGTGTATGCAATGGCTCCAAAGATAATAATATGCCCCTTGTTACAATCTGTCTTGGTTAATTTTATTCTACACCATATAAAGGTAAGAACTTCGTAGTAGCAAGCTTTCAGTGACCTCCCTCTCATTCACGTGTTCCTGGATTATATGTTCCAAATATGTTACAATCACCAGCAGATATTATTACTTCTGTATTAACATAGCTTTTGTGGGATATAAACTCACATGTGATGGGTATTGTGTTCCCTGAAATATTGTGTGTTCCACAAAATAAACATATCTGGGATCAGAGAACAGACATCCACTAGAACAAAGCCAAAAATGGTGGCTAGAAAATGGGAAGAGTAAGCCATAGCAGAAGTTGGGTGGTGGTGGTACACACCTTTAATCCCAGCACTTGGGAGGCAGAGCCAGGTGGATCTCTGAGTTCAAGGCCACTTTAGAAACAGCTAAGGATGGTGACCCACGCCTTTAATCCCAGGGAGTGGGGGCAGAAAGAAAAAGGTATATAAGGCGTGAGGACCAGGAACTAAAGAGTAAAGCATGTAGTTAAGCATAACTGGAGAAGTATTCAGGCTTTGGAGCAGCACAGTTCAGCTGAGAGCCATTGGGATGAGGACTCAGAAGCTTCCAGCCTGAGAAAAAAGGATCACCTGAGGAACTAGCAAGGTGAGATAGCCGTGGCTTGTTCTGCTTCTCTGATCTTCCAGCAATCACCCCAATAACTGGCCTCAGGTTTGATTTCATTAACACGTACCTTTTAAGATTCCTGCCACACTCACATGCCTTATATTTCATCCATTTAAAGAGTATAATTAAATAGTTTTTATTTTAGCATCTTCCATGAATAATTCGTAACAATTGTGGATACATGTGTATGTGGTAACATTTGCTATTTTAATTATTTTGTATACATTTAGTAGTATTAACTCTGGTTATAATGTGGCACAACTGTCATTGCTGTCTAGTTCTACTTAATCATTCCAAACAGAAATTCTGTAGCTACTGAAAAACAACTCTCCCTTCTTGTATCCCCCCAGGCTCTGATGTCTTCTGATACATTTTCTATCTTGGTAAATTTGCCTATTTTAGGTACTGTATATAAGTGGGAAAATGTAATATTTGTCATTTTCTGTCCGGCTTACTTCATTAGAATGATGTTTTCAGGGTTCACTCATGCATTAGTGTATATGAGAACTTCATTCTTTAATTAAGCAGAATAATATTCCATTGGTATTTCTTTATCCACTCATCTACCGGTGGCCAGTTAAGGGTCATTTTTTACATTCAAGATTTACTTTATTTTTAAATATGTGTATTGTTGATGAGGTATGCACCCATGCCCTTGGATCCAGAAGAAGGTGTTGGATCTTCTGGAGTTGGAGTTACTGGAAGTTGTGAGTCAGTCAATTTGGCTGCCGGGACCTGAACTCAGGTCCTCTGGAAGAGCCACCTCTCCAGCTCCAGTTAAGTATCTTGTAAGGAAATGAAGAAACAAAGAAAAATGCTCTCTGTATTACCCACACATTATTGAATTTTTCATTTGTTTGTGTAGAATTAAATGTCTTTAAAATTTCCTGTATGCACTTACTGTTGACTATGCAGAAGGAGGGGACAAAAAGTCCACAGTGTACACATTTCATGATATACACTGGGAGGAAAAAGGTCGGAGATGAGTTTAGGTTGTCCCAGGGTCTCAGAGGATGCATTTTTTGGTGTGAGGTCTCAGCTAAGAATGCTCCCCTTAGTCCTTTTGGAAATCCATGGAGGTGACTATTGCTTCTGTGTCTTAGTTCAGCTAATGCTCTTGGCTGCTTAGTGAACTTTTCAGGTTTGACTCTGACTTCTTATTCTGGCACATACTACTCAATAATTCATCTCAAGTGAAGGTGGTCCCTTGCTCAGGGCAAGTATCAGGCATCTATGGGCACCAGATCTCATTACAGGTAGTTGTGAGCCACCATGTTATTGCTGGGAATTAAACTCAGGACCTCTAGAAGAACAGTCAGTGCTTTTAAACTCTGAGCCATCTCTCCAGCCCTGCTGTCATAGTAATTTAAACAAGTTATTTTTATGTGTTTCAAAAATTAATGTGGACATTGATAGAGGAAGACACTTGCTATTGACCGCTGGCCTCCGCTCACAGGTATGCACACATACCTATCTACTCAAACACCTGAATACACAAAAGGAAAGCATTACATGTTCTTGAGGAACTCAGTTTGTATTATGTAATAAGATAGGGGCTGTAAGGCAAATTTGACTTTTAGTCTGTTTTGGTAAGACCTGTTTGGTAAAACCTGAGAATGGTTTTATGTTTTATTTATTTATGTATTTATTTTGATCGTGTGGTATATATGTGCATGTATTCATGCAGATAGTTGTGTAGATGTGTCTTTCTGCATCACGTGCATGTATGTAGGAGCCAGAGGTCAGTGCTGGATGTCTTTTTCAATGTCTTTCCACTTTATTTTTGGAGACAAGGTTTGTCCTTGAACCTGAAACTTACTGATTTGGCTAGACCAGCTGGCCAGGGAGCTCCAAGGATCTGGCTGCCTTTGCCTTCCCAGCACTGGATTACAGATGATGCCTAGACATCATGCCTGGCAAAATTTTTATATGGGTTACAGGGGACTTTGAACTCAGGGTGATAGGCATTTTACTGATTGAACCATGCCACAGGCTCCCAAGGTTTCATATTTTTAAGATGTTGCTAGCCTCCCCAAACCAAAGCAAGATAATACAAGGAAAAGGATGTGGCAGAGATATAATGTGTTCCTAAAATGTTTTGCTATCTGGCTTCTTACAAGAGAGTTCATTGATCTTGACAATAAAGACCGGAGGTCTAGGGAGGCTTCTGCCATGGTAGAACTGAGGCTCAAAATGCTTATTTCTCTCTTGGCTTGTGTTTAAAGGAAGTGAGCTGGAGACCACAGCCCACTTTAACCTGCAGAGAGCCTGCTCTTGTACCGAGATGCAGAGGGCCATTGTGTGCTATGACAGAGCACAGCTTTCCTCTGTGGAAGTGGACCTGGAAGCATGGACTGCCTTCCCTGGGATCTGAAGACATGGGGTGCTTGACAGTGGTCAAGTTCTCCAGCTGAGAGAGTAAGACACTGTGCAGCCATCTCTGCTAAAGCAGAAGGCTGGGACCAATCCAGTCAAAGAAGCAGAGCTTTCTCTTCTTCCTCTGCCCTTTGCCCACCAGACAAGTCTTGCATCAGAGGGAAGACAGCATGTGCACACCATTTTCCTGCTGGCTGATCCTTCGAATCCTGCCCCAGCCTTTGGGATGCCCCTTCAGCATGGCGGCATGTTTTATGTTAGGTATTGGTCATGAGCAATGCCGTTCATTATCTGGGCGGCTTTCAGACTGTCTGTCAGCCTTCCTATGGCAATAAATAAGTGCCTGTGGATCTCAGGAGATCGAAAGTCTTCTCCTTTTGTGTAATGGCCTAGTGAAAGGGGCCTGAAATATAGCTCTCTCCCGGCATTCCTTTATCATCCTGCTGTTCCATATTTAAGTTCTATTATCTGGAAGTCATTCTTCTCAGCAAGAATTTGAAAGAAAGTTGCTTACAAAGGCATCAAGCAGAGGGGACAACTTGGATAGAATCAAAATGGGAGAGAGATTGAATTCCAGGTTAAATCACCAGTCTGTCCCTTGAAACTGAGGTGTGTAGATAAGAATGCAAACAGAAAACAGAATAAACACACAGGGTGTACAGTGGGTAATGGATATTGAGGGATGATCTTGCCGTGCATGCTAAACAGATATTTTTATGAGTTTAAATTTAATTAGCATCTGGAAATTAACAAGGCTAGAAAGAAGGGCAATGTGTTTTTAAGTGATGGCTATGGATAGGTACTGTTCGGAGCATATAGATAAATGAAGACTTAATTTGTAGTGCATAATGAGCCAGGTGCCTATAAAACAATTTGTTTTTCAAGTTGTGATCACAGAACAAAACAATGGAACTACCCAAGGTCAGACAGTTACTGTTAAGACTGCTCTTCTTTGGTTAAATGCTAAAATCAGCTTTGTAAAGTGGATATTGATTTACATTGCTCAAATTGGATAATGTGATTTTTGTGACACCCTGGTTTCTTTAAATGGTGAGGTATAACAATAATGTTTTGTTTTGGTCTAACATCTTTTGGACATTGACCTTGAGTGGATAGGTCGGTAGGCTCTTGGAAGAAAGGAAATGGGCTTCTTATGTGCCCCCTACTTCTCCCTTCCTTTTTGTTCTTTCTTGACAGGGCCTTAGCATGCATCCCAGGCTGACTTCCAGCCCAGAAGCCTCCTTCCTCAGTCTCCTGAGTGCGGGCATGGCAGGCGCACCGCCATGCCTGAACGTATCTTCTCTTCCGGTATATTTTCTTATTTATAGCATCTGGGGTTTGATGAAGGGTCTGTTAAGTGAACTTGAGCCAGAGAGTAAAAGACAAGGTCTAACTTGTTTTGAAAGGGTTTTAATTGCCGCTATCACCACACAGATCATTCTAAGCCATAAATTGAGCCCACCCCATTCGTCTCAAATGTTGATGATTCTGGGTTGGTTTCAGGGTCTGCGGCAGGTGGACCGTGCCTAGATGGGTTGAAATCGGAGGCCATTCCATCAGCAGAGTTGCTCTGAAGTCAGCCCTTGTGTTGAATGCAGCGTGTGTGTGTGTGTGTGTGTGTGTGTGTGTGTGTGTGTATGTGTGTGTGTACTGAGTATATCCTTCACTTCCTTGACTAAAGAAGGTGAGAGGGTAATGCTGGTTTTTGCAATTAATTGGTAGTTAAGTAGTCGGGAGCTATATGATGCACCCATGTAGATAACAGCTCATGGGGAAGGGGGCACATTTAATGGTGTGGGTCTATGAAGTGGAATGAGTTTTCAGCATCCATCTTGCAACTGACTCCCTTTCTCTTCGCTCACCATGTGTAGTGAGGGCTGGAACAAGAGTTGGCCCTGGGCAGAAGTGAATGACAGGAGTGTAGTGTTGCTCCTAATTTTGGGAATTAATTTGTCTGTCATTTTCCTTCTCTTACATATTCCCAAAGGGTTGCCCTTTGGTGTGGGTTTCTGGGAGCCTTCTGACTGACCACATGCTCCACAGACACACACGTATGCCTCTGGGGCTGGAGAAGGATTCACAGGGTGGGTGAAGGTCATGGAGGACGGCCATTTCTAAACTTGGCTCTGTAACAACTCGCTCCCTCCCGGGGAGCTTGAAAAGCTTCAAATTCCAGGCTCTACTTCTGGAAGTTGTGATTTTAGTATTCTGGAGTTCTAGGGACTAATGTCTTTGAAACAGTCGGCAAGCACTAATGGGCTTGGGAACTTCTGAGCAGCACCTCCTCTATCTCTAAGTAGGGGCACTTTAAACCTTCTGAGTGTGGAGAGATGTTGACACCGGAGCCACATTGCCACCTTTGACTTTGGTGTCTTTCTAGGTTATTCTCAAGGCACAAACTCCAAGCCCCTTTCTGGTTCCTGAGTGACCACACAAGGCTTCGTGTGGCTTCCTGACATGCTCTGGGAGTCCAGGCAGCTTTCCCACTGGCATGAGGTGATAAGGTCAGACAGCAAAGGATCCATACTGGAAAGGGGATGGCGTGAAGATGCTGGGCTAGACGTAGGCACCGGAAAGAAAATACACTTAGTTACTCTCCTTTTATCATTGTGTCTAAACCAAGCTTCAGCATGAAGAATTAGGGACTGGCGTCTAAGGCACGGATGGATACCTTTGAGCTCTTGGGTGTTTTGAAATGCAGTTTCTGGAGGCTGAGGGCACACAGCCAGGTCAGCTGGGAGAGCATGTCAGCTGCCTCCTGGTGAGCAATTGGAATAAGACCTGGAAGATTTCCACGGTTCGCGCATGTGGTGTGTGTGTGTGTGTGTGTGTGTGTGTGTGTGTGTGTGTGTGTGCGCATGTGCATGTGTGAAGCTGGGGTGGGGGAAGCAGTCCAACCTTTTGTTTCTGCATAATTTAAACAGGGCCATAAAGAGAGCTTCACGTCTGCAACAGTGCCTTTTATGAACAATAGTTTCCATTTATTTAGTAATGACCTTGGCACTCTTGTAAGAACAGCACATTTCTCAATCTGTCCTGGCTCTGCTGAGGAGTGGTCACACTTCCTGTCTCTTTAATCTCTTCTTCCATCTGGGCAGCTCGGGACTCTGCGGAAGACACCTGTTTTCTCGGCTGTTATTTCAGGCCTCTGCTGGTCCTGACTGTTCCTAAGGAACAAGGGGCTGCAGGGAGAGAGGTTTGTCTTCAGAGACAGAAATGCCGATTTGTTGTTGAAAGACCCCGGTACCTCAGAGCCTGATTCTGAATGCCCAAGTGGGGCTGGCCGTTGATAATGTGCTTTTATTCTCAGGAAAATTGACATGAGCTCATTCCCTAAAAATGGAATTCATGGAGAACGGAAAGGGAGATTTTTAAACAGTTGAAGTCAATCTCAGAAACAAGAAGACACACATAGAGTTGGGATAGAAAAATATTTACTTTAGAAAAAGCCTATGTGTCTTTAAGAATCTAACACTCATTTCAGAGGATTGCTGTGGTTGGGCCCATCAGTGGACTTCTTGATAGAGACAATGAGGCTTAAGTGAACAAAGGAACAGCCATGCTTTAACTGATCATGTCCCATGGTCATGGAATGTGAACTCTGCCTCTCATAGGTCTGAGGACAGGGCAATTTTGTGCTAGTTTTCGGGCCTTTTCTCAAGCCTTATGTGATGGTTTGGCAGAGATTACTGATGCAATGGTCTTGTGCAGCCTTCAGGAAGGGATTACTGGCTGCATCAGCCTTTCTTGGCCACACCATTCATGTCCCAGCATTGGCAATTTTCATGTAGGCAACATTCCACAGAGTCTCAGTGGCCAGTACCTCCCATTTCACATCAAAAAAGAGGCCCATGGAGACGGATGCCTTTTGTGCACTCAGGACTGACCACCCTGTGTCACTGCAGAAACCCACTGTGGTGTGGGCCTGGGGGGACAGCAGAGAGATGGTACAGAAAACACTAGGACAAATGGCATCTTGTGTACATGAAGATTTACATGAAAAAGAGGTGAGGATGTTTAGTCAAGCAGAATTAAAATGGAAGGCTCTTAAAATAGCGATAACAAAACAAGCTAGGCATGGTAGCATATGCTTGTAACCCCAGAACTCCTGGAAGCCAAAATCTCCCTCAAAGTCCTGTTTGTGGGTAACTAAGTACCTCAGGGGGAGACCTCACCTCAAAGGAGTGGTGAAGAGTGACAGATACCTGACACTCTCTTCTGGTTTCCACAGTTGTGCACAGGTGTGCACATATACACACTGTGGTGGTCTGAATAAGAACGTGCCCATAGGCTCATATGTTTGAATGCTTAGTCGTCAGGGAGTGGCACTATTTGAAAGGATTAGGAGGTGTGGCCTTGTCAGAGAAAGTGTGTCACTGTTGGGGTGGGCTTTGAGGTCTCCTACGATCAAGATACACCCAGTGTCTCAGTTCACTTCCTGCTGCCTGCAGATCAAGATACAGAACTCTCAGCTCCTTCTCTGGCACCACGTCTGTCTGTCTGCACACTGCCATGTCCCCCCATGATGATAATGGACTGAACCTCTGAACTGTAAGTGAGTCACCCCAATGAAATGTTTTCCTTTATAAGAGTTGGCGTGGTCACAGTGTCTCTTCACAGCAATAGAAACCCTAACTAAGACAGTGTCTTTTCACAGCAATAGAGCATTGACTAAGACATTCACATAGCCACACACATAAATAGAAAATAAATCTTCTAAAATATCGGTTGTCTTAATCAAGGAAAAGTAGATGTTCATAAGTACTTAGTCACCCACAAATAAGACTTTTGGGGAGTACTGTATTCTTCGTAGATATCCTTACTTATATAATGATGATTAACCACAGTAACAGCAATTTTCCAGACTCTTTAAATAGTATTGATAAGAAAATATTCTAAGGGTGGGTTATCTGTTGTCTGTTGCTCAAATCTTTAATGGTCTTTATAATAATAATAATAAAAAACAGAGCCAAATATTGGGGTAAATACTGAAAGATCAGAGAGACAAAGGAACCAGCCACTGCCACGTCTCATCTCGCCAACTCCATGAATGCTCTGACTGAATGTCTCAGCCGAAAGCTCTCTAGCATAAAAACTTTAGTTCCTGTCTCCTCATGCCTTATATACCTTTCTCTGCCCACCATGTCACTTCCTTCTTAGTGCTGGGATTAAAGGACTGTGTGCTTCCCAAACAAAGGCATGAGATCTTAAGTGCTGGGATTAAAGGTGTGTGATTCCCAAGTACTGGCACTAAAGGTGTGTGCCCCCACTGCCTCACTCTGTTTCTCTCCTAGACTGAGTCAATCTCATGTAGTCCAGGCTGGCTTTGAACTCACAGATATCCAGATGGCTCTCTGCCTCTAGGATTAAAAGTGTG
Organism: Onychomys torridus; assembly: GCF_903995425.1. Lineage (NCBI taxonomy): Eukaryota > Metazoa > Chordata > Mammalia > Rodentia > Cricetidae > Onychomys > Onychomys torridus. The sequence goes on along the minus strand of NC_050456.1, from coordinate 23,536,466 downwards.
TGCCACCACTGCCTGGCCTCTGTGTTTAATCTAGTGGCTCGTTCTAGTCTCTGATCTTCAGGCAAAGTTTATTAGGGTACACAATATGTCACCACAGCTGTCATCCACCCGGACATGTCTGGAAGGAACTGTCCTGCTGCCTGTAAGTGGCATTGACTGATCAGAGCCACAGTTTTGTCTGCATCTTGAGGATTCAGGAACCAAGCATCAATGGCTAAGTACTTACTTAGTTTCTGGCACTGTGCTAGGAATTGAGGCTTCAAAGACGAATCAAGCATCACCTAAAATGGCACCTCTCTTTGACACCTATGTCCAAAGACCCTGTATGTCCTTGCAGGACATTTCCATTCACGCAGGTGGCACTTACCACCTATCACCATGATCTGACCTTGGGCTTGTCCCATCCAGGTGACGGCGACTTTCCCTTTGGTATTCCCTAAAGACACAGCTCATGGAATGAGTGAACAGTGAGCAAGCTCAAGCTCATAAAAGATGGTTGTGTCTGTCACACAGAGAACAGAAAGACTGGGAAGGAAAGGGCCCAGATGCATCACAACACGGAGGAGAAATGATGGTTTTTAAACGGACAAGATGTTTGTTACCTCCACCTGGGTTCAGATTCTGTCCCTGAAGGTGGCCACCCACGTGGCCCCATCCCTATAGAGCTGATTCTTGTAGAAAGGCAGCTCCTAAGTCACTTTCAAATAGAGGAAGGATTCTTGACCAGCTAAAACTAGAATGAACAGGCTTTGGGAAAAAGCTGTTTCCCACATACTGAGATCTTATGGTAATCGACTTGATTGTTCTATTTCTTTTAAGATTTTACCTTCCCCATTGGGGGGGGGGTGAGAAAAAGAAAAAAGAAAGAAAAAAAAAGAAAAAATATCTGATATTTAATATTTACTTCATAAAAATGCTAAAATGTATTTAAACAACCCAAACAGACATTATTTTTTTTTTTGTTCAAGACTCTGATCTCAGAGTCAGCAGCTAGCTGTGGGTTCCCGTCCTCCTCTTCCTCCATAGCAACGGAGCCTCAGGCTTGTGTTCGGCAGTGAGGTCCCAGAGATGAAGACCGTGTTTCCTAGTTTTCTTCCCAGCTCTGTTGGGCTGCAGCGTTCTGGTTAATGGAAGTTAGGAGGAGACTGGTGGTGGAGCCTGAATTACAGGGGGGTGGGGGGAAATGTCCTTGCAGGAAGGGGGCGTGTCTCCTCTTCACCTTTCTTTTCGTCTTCCTGTTGGCTGGCATGTAGATAGATGTGATGACTCCACCTGCTGTCCATCGTGGGGCATGAGGTGACTTTGTGAATCTAAGCTGCACAGAAGGGGAACATCCAGGTGAGAAACATAGTTCCCTAGGAGCGTGACATCCTCTTCCAGCGGTGAACTATCAAACCCCGTAAAGGTTAGCATGTAGCTAATCTGCTGAAGTTATACGTGCTTGGATTATTTTGTTACTCACAGATGAACACAATTTTAACACATACACCAACTATGACTTTGGGGGGAATAGCCTGATGATTTCTCCCAGCTCAGCTGATTACAAGTCTGTTTCTGAGGAGGGTGGTCTGTGTGCAGCATAGCTGCCTAGAAACTGGCCCTTCTCCCTGGAGCTTGGCTGGTGGTATAGTGTCAGCTGGAGGCTTGCGTCTGGCCGGAAGTGTGTGGCTTCGATTTTGATGAGGCTTTTTGGGCAGGGAGGAACACAGTATAGAAAGAAGGTGTGTGTGAGGTCAGAGGGACTCGGGCTGCATGCAATACTGAATCTGCTGATGATCTATGCTTCGACTGTTGACTTCTGTGTTTGTTGGAATCAGTAAGCATTGAAAGCCTATCCGTGACTGAGCTGTAACAGACAGACAGACAGACAGTTGCTATAATAGTTAAAGATTTATATACTAGTACATCAGGTACTAGCAGGTACCTTTTTATAGCCAAAGTGTATAAAGTTCTTACTTATGATTAAGAGGAACATGCACAGTGAGTGCTAGCTAGCTACATGAACCCCCATCAAGAGAAACATAAGATAATCACAAATCGAAACCTTACCTTAAAGTTTTCTTTTAATACTCAAGATATTTTGGCTCAACAAGTATAAAGTGATGGCATTTCCCTTTTTTAAAAAACTAAAAATAAATCACTGTCAGTGAATGTGTTTTTAAATAAACAAATGTGTTGGTTTAAGTTTCTTTTCTTTTCTTTTTTTTTTCTTTTAAAGACAGGGTTTCTCTGTGTAGCTTTAGCTGTCCTGGAACTCTGTAGACCAGGCTGGCCTCGAAACCAAAGATCCACCTGTTTCTGCCTCCACCCTCTGAATGCTGGGATCAAAGGCATGCGTCATCACACACAGGTAAGAGGTTAAGACTCTTAATTGCAGAAAACAGACCTAAGAATGCTAATTTTAATAGGAAGGAATTTGTTGCAGAGTTTAGACACTTCTGGAATTTCCAGGAAGACTCAAGCAGCAGAATTGAAGACGTGCAGCCCAGAGCAGCCCAGTTCAGAGTGGTTCCAATGCTATCAGATAATCACTGCATTGATGAATCCTCCACCCAAGTCCTGTCCCCAACTTGACACCTATGAGCAAGGGACCAGAGACTCGGCTGCGGCTCTGACCGAAGAGGAGAGCCTTGGGCAGCCTCACTGATAGGTTTCCTTGTGTCACCCCCCTCCCCACCTCCCTTGACACACACATGGCTAAAGTCTAGTGTGACACCCAGTAGACACTGGCAACACACCAAGGACAAGGCCATGGAGCCTGGTAGCTTTCTAGACAATAGGACCTGGATGTCTTCCTGCATCGGTGAGGCTGTCAATCATCGTGACAGCGTCCAGGAGGAAGGGTTTGTTTGGGAAGCACACTTCAGAGGTGTTATTCCATCATGGCAATGAAGGTGTGTGTGGTAGAGCAGAGCAGGTCTCCACAGCAGTGGGGGGAGAGGGGGAGGGGGAGAGGGGGAGAGAGAGAGAGATGTGGGGGAGAGAATGCCTGCACTGACTGTTTTTTCCTTCTTGTTTTTAGTTCAGTGGGGGTGCTGATTACATTGGAAGGGGGGGGGCGCTCTTCCCATCATGGTTAATCTTCTTCGAACACGCCCCTACGGTCACATCTAGAGGTGTGCTTCACCAGTCAAGAGGACAGTTAAGGTGAACCATCACAGTCAGTTTGGTGTACTCACAGTTCAGAGCCCGATCCAGGGCTTGACTGTGGGTGGCGTATTCTGTGAGGTGATCCCAGGAAACAGGAATTGCGAATGAGGAAGAACTGTAAGCCAGAGATGCTGTATTTTTAAAAATATTTATTTATTTTTAATAATGTGTATGTGTGTGTGTCTGGAGGTGGGCAGGGGCATGTGCTCATGAGTGCAGGTGCCCTTGAAGGCCAAAGGTATCCGATCCACTGGCTCTGGAGTTACAAGCAGCTGTGAGCTACCTGCTCAGCCTGGGTGATGAGAACCAGACTTGGATTCTTTGAAAGGGCAGTACATATTCTTACCGTTGTGCCATGTCTCTAGCCCCCAGGACGATGATATTAATTCATGTCTGACATGTTTAGGTTCTTCCACCATCAATGGAAGGTTTTTTTTTTTTTTTTTTTTTTTTTTTTCTTACGATTTAGGAATCTTAAGCATTGAAGGGGAGGCTGAAAGAAAAGGAAATGGCCAAGATTAAGACCCCTTCACATCTTCTTCAGAACCACAGAGTTTGTTATTTGCAAGTTCCTTTCAGTGGATCTTAGGGTCAGATCTGCCTTGGTCTTTCTGGGTACTGACATTGCTAAACCTTATCAGGTTCTGTTCTCCAGAGGGATTTGGCCACTCCAGCTGCTTCTAATTCTCTGGGTTCTTAAAAACCAGCAACCAGTATGTCTTATTTGTCATCTCCATATTTTTGAAATTCATTTTCCTCCTAACTACTAATGCCTAGCATAATGAGTTATAATAAAATTTAAAAATCCAGAAGGTTTAGAGAATCTCACATATTCCAGAAGTTTTTTTTCTTTTTCTTTTTTTTTCTTTTTTCTTTTTTTTTTTTTTTTTTTTGGAGACAGTCTCTCTTTATAGCCCTGGCTGTCTTGGAACTTACCGGACTAGCTGAGCCTTGAACTCATAGAGATCAACCTGCTGTGTTCCCAAGTCCTTTGCTGGACTGGTAACTGAATTCCTCTGGAGGCGTTGACTTCATCTATTCTTGGGAGGAGAGAACATTAACCTTCAGCTCTCCACTGAGGCCCTCTTCTCAGGGCACAATTTGACTCTACAATTACCAGCCATCGGCCATAGGCCTAAGAATACAGCCAGGACAAGAGCCGCATGTCTTTCCCCCTACATGAAACCTGTAGGCCCAAGGGCCTTCATACCTAGCACTGGCCACACTCTCTTAGCTCCTGCTCTGTGTCAGAATGGGACTGACCCTCTGATGGGTTCAGAGGAGTCTAAGAATCTGTTATCAACAGCGTCAGACGCCATGTGGAGGTAGAGAGGTCTGGGAAGGCACCACGACTGGCAGCCATTAGTTAAGACTGTTGGCTCCCGAGAAAGTGACATTACGTGAGAATTAGTGATTGTCCGGCTTTCCAGCAGTGAATCAAGAATCACCTGAGCCATTGAAAAGTTGTTTGTGCCCAGAGAGCGTTAACAGTAAACCTGTAGTAGAGGAAGTATCTCAATTTTTGTGAACAATATACAGGGTGTGTGTGTGTGTGTGTGTGTGTGTGTGTGTGTGTGTATGTGTGTAAAAATAAGAACATATCCAAATTAGCCCCCCCCCGCCCCACCCACCCCCAATAGTCACAGAGAAAGAAAGAAATCCATGGAGATTCAGAGCAAGTATTTGGGTACTGTCCAAAGTAGAAGCATATGTGCATTGCCATGGTGACACTGTTTCTCCTGGTCAGCTAGAAACTCGCTGCTTTCTTGCTTGAAAGGTCTGTTTTACACAGTGAGCACCTCTTTACTACCCTAAGTTCAAATTTTGAAAGGATGGCACCATTTTCAAGTTGCCTGCTGAAAGAAAGAGAATGTGTGGCAGATTAATCCATCTCCCTCTGGCATTCCTTGTGACTGGGGAGTGTCAGTATTTTATACATCTCATGAGATGAACAGTGTATGTATTTAAAAAAGGAAAATGGTTTTCTCTTGCTAAACCAGATGCTCAAAACAGTGACAGCTTTTGAAGGGGAGTCTATGGTACTTGACGCTAATAAACTAAATACTGTAAAAACTTGTAAGGACAAAATGCATCCTTCAAATGCAGCTCTCTGGATAGAACCTAAGACAGAAATGGCCAGGAAGCAAGTGGGAGCGAATCAGGTCCTAGGAACAATAGGGCTCAATTTAAAGATTTATTTATTGATTATGTATACAGATTCTGTCTGCATATATGCCTGCTGACCAGAAGAGGGCACCAGATCTCATTACAGATGGTTGTGAGCCACCATGTGGTTGCTGGGAATTGAACTCAGGACCATCTAGAAGAAACAGCCAGTATTCTTAACCTCTGAACCATCTCTCCAGCCCAAGAGGGCCAAATTGTTGTTAAGGAAAGTTACCTGCAATCTGCAACTATTGAACAGGGGCATACTGTCTGTAATTGTCACACTGTCTTTGATTTAAAAATGACCCGCTGGAGATGTTTGGAACAGTCCCTTTCCCTAAATGAATATGTAGGCATGGAGAGGAAATGGCTAGCCTGAAAACCTCTCACTGTACCCTAAGTAGCAGCAGAAAGTGCTTCCCTTCAAGGTGTTAGAGGAGACTGCAGGATGTGAATGTGTGAAGCTGAGAGGTTCCACCACAGTAAAGCAGGGTTTCACCAACTCCCAGCAGCCTCTGAGGGGGCCAGCAATCCTTTGTCCTCATCCTGCTTCCCAGTGTGCTATATGCGGTAGTAATCCTGCTGAAGTCCTCAGGCATACGTGACATAAAAATGGGAAAGCACCAGTGACATCTGAGCCTCTCTAACAAAGGTCAAATGACTCTAAGTTTTAGAGAAAAACCACCCAGTGAGTAAGTAACTATTTGGGCTGAGGCAGAGGACATGTGGAGAAAGCTGTTTGTTTTTAATTTGGCACTAGTGGAAATAACTGAAGAACCAGATGACTCAGAATGGGCCCACCTGCAGATACGGTAGAAGCAGGCGGCAGAGCCAGGATTTTCTCTTTTGCGGAGCACCTGAGATGCTTCCCCTACAGGGCCTGGGCATCAGCATGATCACAAAACGAAGGTGAACGAGCAGCTTTACCCCCTCCTGCACTTATGCACAGGTTATACAGGCTTGCAGCGGGTTTCTTGACAGCTTGAGAGTAGAGAGAAGAAGTAACTCCTAAGCTGACTGGAGTTCTGCAGAACTTCCTCTGGAGCTGGAAAGGTGGTTCAGTGGTTAAGAGCACTGGCTCCTTTTACAGAGGCCCCTTAGGCAGCTCACAACTGTCTATGACTTCAGTTCCAGGGAATCAAATGCCCTCTCTTGGCCTCCAAGGACAATGCATGCACTTGGCACACATACATACATGCAAGCAAAACATTAAAAACCAAACCAAACCAAACCAAACCAAAAACACTTTTAAAAAAATCCTAGCACTTGGGAGGCAGATATATATGAGTTTGAGGCCAGCCTGGTCTACAGAGTTCTAGGACAGCCAGAGCTACATAGAGAAACCCTTTCTTGAAAAAACAAAATCAAACAAGCAAAAAGTCTAGGGGTTACAGAGGCCCGTTCAATGGTTAAAAGCAGCTGTTGCTCTTTCAGAGGTTCCAGATTCGATTCCCAGCACCCATGTAATAGCCCACAGCTGCCTATAACTCCAGTCCCAGGTGATCAGACTCCATCGTCTAGCCTCAGCATCCACCACGAATGCACATAGTGCTCATACATACATGCAAACAAAACACACACATATAAAATAATAAAATAAACCTAAACATTAAAATTCCAGCAAACAGAAAAATCTGTGTACTTGTTACTTCCCTAACAGGGCCACCGATATAAATTTGTTCAAAACCAAAGAAAATAGACTCTTGTTTATATGATTTCTATTTTAGATTTCCCTAAACTTTCATATTTTATGTTTTTGTCCCCTTATTTGCTGGTAGAAGTATACACTCCTCAAATTTTGCAATTTCAATAACTTCTTAACTGTCCCAATTCTCATAGTGAGTTTGGGGAGCTCTTGGAGATTTCTAGAAACTCCACTGAACAATCCACAAACGTGTGGTCTGATGTCCCTGCTTGTTTATCTTCTTTTCTCTGTGCTGAGGATTGGACCAGGGCCTGGACCGGTACACGAGTGTTCTACCACCGAGCTACATCCCAACTCTCTTGTCTTCGATGACTTGAAATTTCTTCTTCCCTGGCCCAGTAAACCTCTACATCTCAAATGTAGTCTGCATCGCTGTTGAGCTAAAACAAGAAAGAAGGAGGTAGGCCGGGCGGGCGCCAGGTGTCGGGCAGTGGTGGTGCACGCCTTTAATCCCAGCACTCAGGAGGCAGAGCCAGGCGGATCTCTGTGAGTTCGAGGCCAGCCTGGTCTACAGAGCGAGATCCAGGAAAGGCGCAAAGCTACACAGAAAAAGGAAAAAAAAAAAAAAAAAGGAGAAAAAAAGAAGGAGGTAGTCATTGCAGCACGCATATTCTCTCTCTCTCTCTCCCTCTTCCCCTTCCCTCTCCCTCTCTCCCCCTCCCCCTCTCCCCCTTTTCCTCTCTCTGCTTCTGAATTTCTGGAGACCTGATCTGCTCTACCACACACACCTTCATTGCCATGATAGAATGACACCTCTGAAGTGTGCTTCCCAAACAAACCCTTCCTCCCGGAAGCTGTCACGATGATTGACAGCCTCACTGATGCAGGAAGACATCTGGGTCCTATTGTCTAGAAAGCTACCAGGCTGCATGGCCTTGTCCTTGGTGTGTTGCCAGTGTCTACTGGGTGTCACACAAGACTTTAGGTGTGTGTGTGTGTGTGTGTGTGTGTGTGTGTGTGTGTGTGTACACAAGGAAACAATTTGAAGATATTTTGCCCAGAGCAGCATAGTTCAGAGTGATCCCAACTATATCAGATAATTATCGGTTTGGTGGAGCCTAGACCCCACCTCCTCCCCTTGTAATAGAAGACCCTTGCCAGTTTCTCTGAAAGGTTTGTAGGTTAGCTATTTCTCTTTCATGCCTAGATATTAATTTATGGAAAGGGTCTGTTCCCAACATCTCCAGCATTTTATTTTTAAATCAAATCCTGTGCGACAATTATAGACCTCGTGTCCATGTTTAATAGCTGCAGAGTTTGGATAGCTTTTTTAAACAACAGTTTAAATTTAGCCCTCTTGTTCCTGTGACCTGATTTGCTCCTACTTTGCTCCTTGACCATTTCTTAGGTTCTATCCAGAGAACTGTATTTGAAGGACATATTTGTTCTTACAAGTTTTCATAGTATTTAGTTTATTAGAGTCATCCGGTCCAGCAAATAGCAGGTACATTTGTTGTTTGTAAGAGTAGTGTGTGGGGTCAAATCTAGAGGATTCTATTCATCTTAGGATATTCTTTTTCAAGTGTTTTCTGATTATTGAAAATAGATTTTTTCATATAATATATTCTGATTATGGTTCCCCTCCCTTTATTCCTCTCAGTTCCTCCTCACTTTCCCTTCTCTCCAGGTTCACCTCCTTTCTGTCTCTTGTTAGGAAACAAAGGGGCATCTAAACCAAAATAAAGTAATAGCAAACAAAAACCAACAAGCCAGAATAGGACAAAACAGCCAAACAGGAAAAAGAGCCAAAGAAAAAGCACAAGAAACACATATAAACACAGAGACACACCCATGATTCCCATATAAACACACATAGACACAGAGACACACCCATGATTCCCATATAAACACATATAGACACAGAGTCACACCCATGATTCCCATATAAACACACATAGACACAGAGACACACCCATGATTCCCATATAAACACACATAGACACAGAGACACACCCATGATTCCCATATAAACACATATAGACACAGAGACACACCCATGATTCCCATATAAACACACATAGACACAGAGACACACCCATGATTCCCATATAAACACACATAGACACAGAGACATACCCATGATTCCCATATAAACACACACAGACACAGAGACACACCCATGATTCACATATAAACACAAAGCCAGAAGCCACAAAATATATACAAAAGGCCTATAAGATTAAAAAAAAAAAGCAAGCTCTGACTTAACATTGAGAGGCAAGGGACCTCCAAAGATGCCCCTGAGTTCATTTTGTGTTGGCCATCTACAGCTGAGGATGGGGCCTGCCCTTAAGAGTGGTTTGTTTCCTCAGAGAGACTCCCTTGTGCTGTGGAATAATCTTTGTATACTGTGAAGATTTGTCACTCAGATTGGCTTAATAAAAAGCTGATTGGCCAATAGCCAGGCAGGAAGTATAGGCGGGACAGCCAAACTAAGGATGCTAGGAGGAAGAAGGGTAGAGTCAGAGGAGTCTCCAGCCAGATGGAAAGTAAGCAAGACATGCAGGAGAGGTAAATGCCACAAGCCTTGGGGCAGCACATAGATGAATAGAAGTGGGTTCATTTAAGTTGCAAGAGCTAGTTAGTAATAAGTCTGAGTTATCGGCCAAGCATTCATAATTAATAATAAGACTCTCTTGTGGTTATTTGGGAAGCAGATGCTGGGAGGAAGAACCCCACCTACACCCTTGGAGAAAACCAGTTTTTTATTTGCAAGTGGTTGTCAGTTGGAGATAGCTTCTAGGTTAGGGATGGGAGCATGTATCCACTTCCTTGGAGCATTCTTGCAGGAATGCTAACTGTTCCTTATCAAGTGGGCCTCAGCCCTGTTCTGTGCACCATGATGGCAAGGAAGCATTTGAGTTATCTGTCCCTTGAGCAAGGGTGAAAAATCAGAGTAAGACTGATACTGGGTTTTCTACCTTTATGTAGCTGGAGCTTTCTCCAGTCCTGCTCGGGCCCCTGCCGTTCTGAAGCCCACTTATAAAATAATCACTCAGGAGCTCATATTAATTAAAATTGCTCAGCCATTAGCTATTGACTAGCTCTTACATCTTAAATTAACCCATTTCTATAAATCTATACCTTGCCATGTGGCTTATGGCTTACCAGTACTTTACATCCTGCTCCTTATGGCTGTGGCTGGCAGTGTCTCCTCACTAAGCTTTCCTGTTGGTCCCGCCTACACTTCCTCACTCAGCCTCTCTCTTTGTCCCGCCTATACTTCATGCCTGGCTACTGGCCAATCATCACTTTATTTATTGACCAATCAGAGCATCACATTCACAGCATAGAGAACAACCCAGAGCACCTTTATTTTTTTTCCATTGAATTCATGTACTAGCCATTAGTCTCTAGTGAGAGATTTTCTCATAAAAACTCTGCAAAGTAATGCTAGCATATGGCAGTCTTTTAAGGTTGTCCATTTCTCCATCCCCTAAACAGTGTTTGGCAAATAATATAGGGCAAACCCAGCCTTTAACAACCACACAAATACATTCCACACCAGGAGTTAAATTGACCATAGAGTTGTGGCAAGATTAGGTGTTTGAGCATAGGCCATATAGTAGGGGAGCAGATACGTTTTTAAGTGTCTTAGTAGTGCCAGCTCCACCTGAGGAGTCGCTGAAAGCTTCACAATGGTGTGGTGCACTTTAGATTTTTGAGTGTTTTCTCCCAAGAGTCACAGTAGTTGAGGCATGGAGATATGGGTAGAAAGATACCAAGTAATTGTTGTAGAATATTATTTTAAGGTGTGTTACTTTTGTTTATGTTGCATTTGTTGAACTCTGTGAAACTGTGTTGCTGTGCATGTCTAAAATACCTGATGGTCTAATAAAGAGCTGAATGGTCAATAGCAAGGCAGGAGAAAGGACAGGCGAGGCTGGTAGGCAGAGAGAATATATAGTAGGAGAAATCTGGGAGGAGAAAAAAAAGAAGGAGCCAGAGAAGGAGGACTCCAGGGGCCGGCCATAAAGCTACACAGCAAGCCATGGGGTAAGAATAACATTTACAGTAGCCGGGTGGTAGGGGTGCACACCTTTAATTCCCAGCACTTGGGAGGCAGAGGCAGATGGATCTCTGTGAGTTCAAGGCCAGCCTGGTCTACAGAGTGAGACCCAGGATAGGCACAAAAGTTACACAGAGAAACCCTGTCTCAAAAAACCAACACACACACACACACACACACACACACACACACACACCCCATATTTACAGAAGAGAACAGGAAAATCCCCCAGGTAGATGGGATAAGTTAAGGAAAGCTGACAAGAAACAAGCCAAGCTAAGGTCAGGCATTCATAATTAAGAATATGCCTCCGTGTGCAATTTATTTGGGAGCTGGGTGGTGGGCTCCCCAAAAGAACAAAAGCAACAACAAGAAGTAATGTCTACTCTCTCTTTAGAAAGTCCCAATGACAACCAAAGTTTGATTCTCAAAGTTCACCATGGGGAGCCTGTGAGTTTATTGGGTTTCCTTACAGAGCATAGGCGAGGGGCTATGGGCAGGAGCATGAGTGCCATAAAGCGGCTGCACTGGAAAATCTTCACCAGCATGGATGATGGCTTTCCCGCGGCTATGCAGCCGGAGCCCCTTCTCACAGTCTTTCCTCCCTGAAGCCCCAAGGCCATGTGCCATTAGGGCAGAACCGCATACAGCTAGCTGGAAGGAGTGGCTGGATAACTCAGGTAAAGGTACAGTGACCCTGCCTGTCCCATCCTCTGAGGGAATGTCAACAGCCACAGCTGTGATGTTCTCTTGCAAGCTGCTCATAGCATGAGAAGTCAGTTGTCCTCCTCAGAGGACAGTGCTATACAACATGGTGTTTTAGTAGAGAAGGCAGAGGAGGATGACAAGGACTTTGTTAGGCAACAGGGGAAGTTATGGTTAAATATTGGTAAGATCTGGCCATTACAATAAAAGGAATCCTTGTAATATCCCTAATCAATTACTTCAAAGTTGATTGATTAATGTAAATTAATTAAAATAGCCCATGAGGTGGTTGGGTGGGTAAAGGCACTTGCTGCCAAGCCTGATGATCTGAGTTCAATTGTTCTCTGACTTCTACAGGTATGCCATGACACAATCATCTCTGTAAAATAAATGAATAAATGTCATGTTTTTAAAAGGCATACAGTGGGCAGAGCCTGATTTTAAGGGATAGAGGCACATATGGTATCATTCTACAGTAAATCCCCCTTCTCTGGCTACCAATCAAGTTCTCTTTTCCATCACATGGTCCTGCTGGCCACCACAGTTCATGAAAAGCTGTATCGATTGATTTAGGAAAGTGCATTTGCCCAAGCTCATTAGTCAGACTCTTCTGAGAACTTGGTTTACAAGTGAGAGAAGCCGCATAGACAAAAGGACATCAAACAGGTCATTGAGGAAAGCTGTAAACTGTCTAGAAGGAATTGTGGAAGAGATTCCCTGTGCTTTTGCATTTGGAGACAAAAACACAACGTGTGTATGTTGTGTGAGCAGGTGTATGCATGTTCACATGTGTGGGCACACATGTGCATGGAGATACGAAGTTGGCTTTGGGAGTCCTTCTCTATCACTCTCCACTTTATTCATTGAGGCAAGGTCTCTCAGTTGAATCCAGAGCTTTCAGATATGGCTACTCTAACCCAGATCACTCTGCGGATCCACTGGAACTACAGGTGGGCTTTGGATAGCCAAGCTCCAGTCCCCAAACTTGGGCAGCAAGCACGTGACAGCTGCGTCATTTCTCAGTCTGTCTCTGCCTCTCTCCTCTCTCTCTCTCTCTCTCTCTCTCTCTCTCTCTCTCTCTTGTCTGTCTGTCTCTGTTTCTCTCTTCTGTCTGTCTCTCTGTCTCTCTCTGTCTCTGTCTCTCTCTGTGCATGTGTGTAGAACAGGCAAGCCTCCAGAGTGCATGCATATCGCAGCATTACTATGGAGGTCCTAGGACAACTTGTGGGATGTTGGTCCTCTCTTTCCACCATGTAGGTTCCAAGGATTGAATTCAGTTGCTAGACCTAGTGGTAGCTGCTTTACTTTCTGAACTGTGTGTTTGTGTGTTGGTATGTGCACATGCTCTCAAGTGCCCACAGAGATCAGAGAAAGATTTGGGTTGTCTAGATCTGGAATTACTGGTAGTGGTGAGCAGCCCTTGTGTGGGTGCTGGGAGCTCACCTCTGGTCCTCTGCAAGATCACCATGTAAACTTTACCATCTCTTCAGTGCCTTGATTTTTTTTTTCTGAATAGGATTTAATAAGCAGGGACTATAGGAGGAAAAAAGTGGATAATTTTGACTTCTTAAAAATTAAAAGCTGCTCTCCAGCATCCATCTTGCAGGGGTGGGAGCAGGAGTGGTGTTCACAGAGTGTGTATTGGACAAAAGGCCCATATCTAGAAAATAGAAAAACTTTTCTTTAAAGTCTGGTGGTGCTGGGGACAATCCAGAGCCTTTAATACACTGTGTAAGCACTCTGCCTCCAAACTACATCACAGTCTCTAGATGTACGAGGATTCTTAGTAATAAGTCAGGCTTTCAAAAGTCAACAAAAGAGTCAAACTGTGTACTAAAGAACTCTGAATGGAAAACAAGCAGAGATGTTATTAAACAGTACTTATTAAGAAAACATAAATTAAAGCTACAATTTTGGAAAATTCTGGCTTTTCTACCTGAGCATCTCAAATAGACAAGACTGACATTACCAAGTGCTGGAGAGAATGTGAACCCATTGGAATGTTGTTGATTCCCTGCTATGGAGACATAGAAAGGTGTCTCCACTTTGGAAAGCAGTTTGAGTTTCTCATAAATGAAGCATATACTTCAAGTACAACCTGGAAATCCCATTTCTAAGTATTTATTTACTCAAGAGAAATGAAAACCTAACTGTGTCTACACAAATTCATGTGTACGGATTTTCATAGCAACTTGATTCATCATAGTCCCCAAATGGAAACAATCCAGATGTCTGTCAACAGTAGAGAAAGAAACTGCCCTTTGTTTGCACAACGTCTTATTACTAAGTAACAAAAGAGAACTAACCGCCAGTCCTCCAAACAGCAAGGTGATCTCCAAAGTGCTGATGAATGAGAAAAGTCATCTTGTATATTGGACCTTCTTAATGATACGAAATTCCAGAAAAGCAGACCTCTGGAAGTAGAAAGCAGATCAGTGTTTCCAGAGTGGAGTCGGGGTGGGGCCAGGTGGAGGATGTGGACCCCCTTGTAAGATACAAAGGAAGTTTTGGAATGATAGAAATCTCCACCTGACGTCAGTCTGTGGGAACTCCTGAATTACACACTCAACAATGAATGCTTTTTATTGCATCCAAATAATATTCTACTACAATTTGAAAAAAAAAAGGAGGGCGGAGTTACAAGCCTCAGAGATAAAATGTGGGGGCCCGTAGGATCCTGTCTTCTGCTGGAGAAAAAACGCAGCATGCCGAAAGCTGGAGAAAATGAATTAGCTGCAGAAAAGCCACGGGTGAAGGCAGAGAGGACGTTTATAGCTGTTTGAGTCCCTGCTTCCACATATCCCTGCCTGGCTGTGTGTGTTCTTTCCTGTCTGGCCTCTCTGACCCTCTTACTCAAAAGCCTCCCTTTTTTGGTATGACATATCTCATTGGCTTTCTGTCACTTGCGATGAAAAGGCGTCTCAGCCCATGAGGAAACAGGCACCTTGCATAACATTCCTTCTGGATGCCATCTTTGGAGCTAGAGAATTTCTTGGCATTTTCTAAGTGCACCATATATTTGAGAAGCCATTTTTGTCAAGGATTTCTGAGGACAGTCCAATGCTGGAGTGAGACCCTAAGTTCCAGGTCAGTCTCTGTGACACTGTAGTTGTGCAATCTTGTCCCACTAGATTTCTCTACTCAACGTAAAAGAGTGAGCTGATACTTGGCTTAAGAACTTCGTATTTGAGCTGGCGCCATATTTAAAACAGGCCCAAATAACACTTCTCTGATTGATGCGGTGCGAGTGTTCCTTGTGTCTACGTGGGGGTCAGGAGTGCACAGACGTGCAGCTTAAGTGAGTGCATTCTTGTGTTGGAAGACTGCAGGATGGAGGGAGTCATCAGAAGTCAGCAGACTATAAATACAGGAGCAAAGAATGTAAGCACACCTCTAACGTGATGGTAGCTGGACCTAAAAGTAAATGTTTGGAGTTGAAGTGTGAGCTGGGCAGCCAAGAGAGCATCCAGAGCCAGGGATCTGGTCTCCTTCACCTGGGGTCTGCATCTCTCTTCCTTATGGCACTTACTGTTCAGCTTCTAATGGATCCCTGAGTGCCTGGAGATTGAAGCCAAACCTGGCTTGGGGGAATCACTTTTTCATCCATCCTCCAACACCCCCCCCCCCAGTTCAACTCAAATTTCCATCACTGTGCTCCTGTCATGAATGATTTACTTAAGAAGCAGGGTCCTGGACATTCTGATACCTGCACGATACTCCTTCCTCTCAGGAGCACCAAGCTCTTCTGACTGGTTCCCTAGATCCAATGGAACCACCTCCATCTGCTGCCCTTTGTTCTTGGTTCTGTTCCTCAGGAGCCTCAAGTGAAGATGGAGCAGCTGGGTGGGTTGAAAACCTATTCAAGGGTAAGTGTGCCAAGGATGGCTAACCGGCCACTAAAAGTGTGTGGTCTTTCTTCAGTGTCCCAAACAAGAGCATTTCCCAGAACCCCTTGCTTCTCAGTGTGGTCTGAAAATGAATCATTGCTGATGAAATGCAGGCAGATGTGATGTGGGTTGTGTCTGTCATTTGCTGATCTGTCCCCTCCCTGCCCTCATCATCTGTGTCGGGTTGGCCCTAGCTGGACTGGACAGAGAGGCACTGGTCAGGCATGAGAGGAAGGGAGGGGAACATGGGGTAGTTTAGGCCTTAACTGTTGGCATTTCAGTTATCCCTCCATGGTTTCAGATAAATATTCTAAGTTTCTATGACTCCAGTCTGTAAATATACATATATCTAGAAAGACAGTATTTTAAGCCCTTATCAGTTAATGATGCCATGCAAGCAATGTGGGGGGAAGGTCTCCTGCTACTAGGACCCTCTGAGAAGTCTTGAGGTGACTGTAAGGTTAAAAAGGAATATGGAGAAGCCCCTCCAATGTGCAGGACTGAATGATCTGCCTTCTAACTCTCCTCAACACATGCTTGCCCTTCTTACCACTTAGGAAACCACTTCTTCCTTTCCCTTACATGGACACAGTCCATACAGTTCAGTCATTTGAAGTGCATGGTTAGCAGTGTTCAGCACATTTGCAGGGCAGGGCTGAAAAAAATGATCCCCGTGGTCAATTTCAGAGTCTTTCAATCATCCTAAAAAGAAATCTGAGCCCTTCAGCTGTTACCTCTGACTCTACCCCCTCCACACTCTGATTTTATAGAAATATAAATGTCTGTGCTTCTGTCCTAATGGGAGGAAATTAACCTGCAGTAAATAGAAAGGACTCACCCAGCATGCAGTGCGTTGTGGTGCCTGGCTTCTTTCACTTAGCAGCGTGTTCTCAAGTTTCATTGTTGTTGCCCTGTGCGTCATTTTTTCTGGGGAGTGAGGGGAAGGCTGGGGAAGGCTGTACCATTCAGGCACATGGATTCTTCATCCAGGCATCACCCCACAGATTTCTGTTTCCACGTTTTTAGCTCCCATGAATCATTTTGCTGTAATCTTCACATATATATTTTTTATTTAGATGTACGTTTTCATTTCCCTTGAGTGGGTTTCTGGGAGTGCACCTCCATGTCTGACCAGTCCAGGGCTGCTTATAAAGCCCCTGGTGTTGGAGTGAGACGCCTTGTTTCCACTTTTCCATGAGAAACTTGGCTTCTAATATGTGTGCACTTGTTTTTTTACCTACGGATTTTTTTATTCAACTGCCCCAGTCCTACATGTTTGTCTTGGCCTGGGTCGGTGTAACTCCATCCTGTTTTTGTATGTTGTTACCAGACAGTCTTCCTCATTCTTTCTTTTTTTCCCTATTTTGTTCACTGAAGGTTAATTTTCTCCCTTTGAGACTATGTTTTGGTTTTGGTGGGACTCATGGGTTACTGAAATAACAAGAGGGTTTTTCCAATTTCTATCACCTTAAAGACTGGGGGCTGGAAGTGTGGGCTGCAAGAGGGCAGGGGGAGGCAGGAGGAAAGAGCTCAGATTCCTGGAAACTAGGGGATGCCCAGGGCTGGCCTCCACAGTGCCTGTGCCCTGGGCGGCTCTCCAGGCCTCCGCCCAGCGCGCCCTGGCTCTCCGGGCAGTACGTGCTGCTCAGCACTTGCGTGAAACACCTGCTCATGGCGGCTGCCAAGGGCCCAGGAGCTGTTGGAGACTCTGTATCCTGTTTGGGAATTGTTTCAAATGAGATCAGTGACTCTTCCCTGCACCGAGACAAGTGTTTCTAAGAGTGGAAAAGAAAGAGGAGGGGGCCACCAAGGATTCGTGTTTTGGGAAAGTGGTGTGTGCACTGCAGCCTCGCTCGGCCAGCAGCACCTCTGCAGACACAGTGGGCTGGGGGGATAGCCCTGCGCTGCTGTGGGAAGGTCAGGGAGATCTGGGTAAAGATGCTTCCTGGGCATCCAGGTGGGAGACCACCTTGCTCCTGTGTCAAGTTTTCTTCCAGTTGTTATTCATCCCGTTAACATTTGCCGAGAGTCTTGTGCCTGGCGCAGCCCTCGCCCCTGGGACACACACAGGTCTGATTTCCTGGAATTTACAGCCTTTAATTTCCTTTTTCTTCCCGCAGTCTTCTCTAGTCTCCATTTATTCCTTTCTTGTTTTCTTATGCTTTTCTATACTTATGTGTTAAAGGGACACATTGAAGAATGTATTCCTACGCCAGTGTTTCATTTTCTGCATTCACATAGAGAGAATTTAGAGCTGGGAGACTTTGGCACAGTCTAAGGGTAACCCGTGTCTGCAGAGGCCTCCTCTCTTGAAGAAGATGAAGCAGGATTCCAAGTCTGTATCAAGAAATGTGGTAATTGCAGGTGTGGTAGTGGGCATCCCATCACTAACAGAGGCAGAGGCAGGCAGATCTCTGTGAGTTCCAGGCCAGCCAGGGCTACACGGGGGTATACATTCAAAAATGTATCCCATACCTATAAACCAACCAACTGACCAGGCAAGCAACCAACCTACCTACCAACCAACCAACCAACAAACCAACTAACAAACCAAACAAACAAAAAGCAGTCGTCACAATCCTCATCTAATCTATGCTCTGGTGGCGATGTTTCCCAGAGAAATTAAGTTCCAGGGAGTGTGTGTGTATGTGTGTGTGTGTGTGTGTGTGTGTGTATGTGTGTGTGTGTGTGTGTGTGTGTGTGTGTGTGTGTGTATTTGTTCGTGCTTTATAGGACTACCCCTCCCAGCTAAACAACTGTTATCTTGGGGAGTTCAGCTGTTCCTTCTTGCACAAGATTATCCAGGCTGGGATCGTCAACAGTTTACATCCCCTCACAGAGGGGTGGGAAGGGTCATGAGACTGTGAGGGTCAGCTGAGTATCCAGCTGCTCCCATCACCTGCTGTTTGTAACCCTTCCCCAACTGCATTTGGCTTCCAGGAGGGGCTAGAGTACACAGGCTGGGGAATGCTAGGAAAGGGGAACTCCACCTATGTGGCTCTGGGAAAGCCTTCATTCCTGCTGGGTAAAGACTTTGCAGTGTGGCCTCTGGGGGTTGGGGGGGGGAGAAACACCCACACCTCTGTAAGTAACCCCTCATCGGTGCGCCATAAGTGAGCCCTGTAGACTCATTGGTTTGTCTGTTGGGACCTTAGGAGGAGGGGTAGATGCTGTTATTTCTCCTCTTGGGATGGAATTTTAGAAGCAAGTGTGCCAGGAGTGTCTGGAAGGCTGGGATGGCATGGAGACACCCACTCACTCGGGGCACTGGCAGGCTCACCTCTGGATACAGTTCAGCAGTTTCCTCTTAAAAGTGGCTCCTGGTTCCTGTGGAATGCTTGCTCTCCAGCCCATCAGTGTTGTGGACCTGCAGTTCTTTCCACGCTCCTAGGCTTGGGATGTCTTTGCTTCAAGGCTTTACCTCTGACCTGAATGATCCCACTCTGGTCCTGGTCTCCTTCCCAGCCAGAGGCAAGCAGGACTTTGGCATCTGCTCTGCTCACCTCTTTTCTGGGGAATGGTTCAGTGTCTCTCTATTCAGGGCCGTAGAGGCAGCAATTTGACTGTGAAGGATCAGAATCTATTTCAGTTCTTTTTGGGCACAGGACTCATGGAATTCATAGAAAAGCCACACCGGTAGACCTAGAAAACGCAGAAGCCAGGGCAGTCCCCAGGAGGCCAGCAGACAAAGTTCATGGACCCTTACTCAGGGTCCCATCATTGATGTGGCTCAGGTCTCAGCTCCCCCAGCCTGTGCACCTCTCACATAAACGGTCAAGAGAAAGGTGTGCAAACTTCTTGTGCTTAAAGATCCACCGCAGTCCATTTAAGGATGGGCGGAGACCAGAACTTGGTGGCGGGGACCTAGGACAGCTCTTGGTGCTGCTATGAGTATGTATAGGTCACTTCTTAAGCAGGAGAGACACTTCACAATTAAATTACAGGGACAAATCCCTAGCTTGGACCTGAGCACTCAGCTCCTCCTCCTCGTCCTGGGTTTAAGTATGCTCAAATGTTGCTTCTGTGTTCCTTGTATAACTGCTCACTTATCAAACAGGTCTCGTGGAAGGCACTGACCTGTGATTTATGTGTCATAAAAGGGCCAGGGTGTTTGATGCTCACACTTACCCGCTAGAGGAGAATCATTAAATGAAAGCTAATGGACCCAGTCGGGCACATGCACATTTCATTGCAATCCGGCCCCTGGCCAGGTCACACTGGTTTTCAGGTTGCAGATCTCCACGCAGCTGAAGCAGAGCCAAAAGGCCTGTCAGCGGCTGAGCTTCCCTCCTGGTTCCTTCACTGCCGAAATGATTTTTGCAGCGACCTTGTTTTATATATAACCCTTCAGAGTTAAAATCCTAACGTGAAATCAAAATCCAAGCTGATGACACCTTTTAAAATGAGAGTTATCAAGCCGCAGTTCCAGAGGGAAGGTCTCTTTGACCTAATACTGAACAGAGTCCCTTGGAATGGCGCAGAGCTGAGTTTTCATTAAGGTAGTGAGCGCCCTGCATCCCTGGGCTCTGGGTCCTGGGTTTTTATCAGCAGCAGGCTCTAGGTGGTGCTACAGCGCAACTTTAGTCACGGAGGATCCTGGAGGGATGCAGAAAAGCAAAAGGAAATTTAGTGCTCAAGGAAGTTAGTTACATCATTTAAGGGAAGGGGTACAGAAACCACCACGCAGAGGCTTCTGTGGAAGAGGCGGGTTGGGAGTGGGATGAGGATGACTTTTTTAGTGATACGTGGAAAGTCTGGTGTGGCTGGGGACGTAGAACTAGTTGTGGTTGGTCTTGACCCAAGAATCACTGTTCTCTTACCTCCTAGGAGGTGAGAAGGCAGCAGAAGGAATGGAAAGCCCCAGAAACAGAATAATAATGAGACAAACACGAATTAAAAAATTTTAACTGTAGTTGTCTTATCTTGAAGGAGAATTTGGTCCGAAGTACATGATTCCCTCCTTGATTGTACTCCTGCATGACCACTGAGTTAATAAGCGTGGCTAAATGATTACTGCAGGATAGAGGATCATGGTAAGTTACATGCGTTGAAGAAAGGTCCTTGTTCATGAGTGGTAAGTGAACAAAAACCTAGGAGACATATTGAATGTCTTTTCTTATGGGCCTCACACTCTAAAAGTTGAGTTTATGTTAGGTTTGTGATACAAGACTAACAAATTTTAATGGCTTTTGGGGGTCCATGTAAAGTCCTAACCTGAACCTTGTTTTCTCAGGACAAGTCTGTCTTCTGTTCCTGACGGTACTGATGACTGGACCAACAGCACCAATGTAGAACTTGTTAGAGAAGAAAATATTTGAGCCACACTGGGGCCTTCTGTGTGGATTCATCTTCATCGTCTACATGACTCTATTAGGAATCACCTATGGGACACACTTCTGGGTTAGTTATAGACAGTGTGTGTGTGTGTGTGTGTGTGTGTGTGTGTGTGTGTGTGTACACATGAGTTCATGTGTGGGTGCCTCCAGATATTTATGTATACCACAGGCATGCTGGTGTTCCCAGAGACCAGAAGAGGATGATGTCAGATCCCTGGGAACTGGAGTTGCATATGGTTGTGAGCCACCATGTGGGCACTGGGAACTGGTAGGGGTTCTCAGGAAGAGCAGCATCTGCTATTAACCTTTGAGCCACCTTTCCATGACACGTACCCCGTAAATCAGAAACTCTGGGGATGGGCCTTAGCAGGTTAGAGTTCAGCTGCTCCTCCAGGCGGCCCGGAAGCCTGCTGAAGTTCAAGGACACTTGCTCCAAAGAGCCTCTTAAATTCTCTGGGTAAAATCGGAAGAGGTACATATTCAGCCAACACTTGAGTCTCTTTCTTCATGTAGAAAACGTGGTCCTCTTGCCATGTTAGTAGGGGAATAGGTACACCTACAACGACATGTGTAATAAGTCTGCAGGAAGAAGGTAATTCTACCTGGAAAGGTGGAAGGAGGAGGGCTTGGAGGGATGTGAGGTACTCTGGGCAGCCTTGAATGGTGAGAATGATGAGGCAGAGAAGGATTTGAGACTTTGAAATGTTGACTTTTGTTATTGTCAATGAAGAAATCTGTCTACTTCAAAGCATAGAGGAGTGAAGCATGTTGGAAGGGATTGACTTTCCCTTCTACCACTGGTTAAAGACACGAGCTTTGCAAGTCACCCATTCAGAGGGGAAAACACGGCTAGTCTTGGACTTTGATTTGGTGAAGTAATGTCTACAAATTTCTGAGGAACCCGGTGACTCAAGAATATTCTATTCAGCCAAAGTGTTGGTCAAATCTAACAACAACAAATACTACATTCTCACGTACCAGTGAATTAAAGAATGAACACACACCTTAGGAAAATAATTATTCAAGGACAAGAGTCACCCAGGTCAGAGGTAAGTCAAAATGAAAGACTCATGAATAGCAGAGTCACAGGGAAAGATTAGTGATGAGCGTCGAAGAACCAGGTCTAAATAGAAGTAGACATTTTAGTAACAGTACAGAAAATGGATCTTAGCTTGTTTACAATGGGCTGTAAATCAGACTGTGAGAATATTGACTTCCTCAGCTTCCTTAGAATGAGGCTGAGATTTAGAAATGACCAACCACTTTTTTTTTTGATATTTTTTTCCTTAGAGAACTTTTTAAAAAAATAAAAATAAAACCTCTTATGCCCCGGCCACATCTATGTGATGTTTCTTTTCCTTTTTTCTTCAGAATCATTTTCATTTGGTAAGTGAAACTAGACTTTACTACTTCCTTTAAATTAAAACTACCTAATAAAGTATACTCTTATCTTACTGGACATATTTTCCTATGTCTATCTACCTTTCTTCTTTACTTATCTTATAGGAATTGAACCTAGGGCCTCAGGTATGCTAGATAAATACTCTACCGCTGAGCTACCTCCCCAGCTTTCTTTTCACTTAGTATTTTATTTATGTGTATGGATGCTTTGCTTGCATATATGTATGTATATCACATGCATGCCTGGTGCCTAAGGAGGTCAAAAGAAGCCATCAGATCCCCTGAAACTGGGTTATGAATGTCTGGGAGCTTCCCTGTGGGGGCTGGGAACTGGACCCACTTCCTCTGAGCCATTGCTCCAGCCTCTAACTTTTGTTCCTGCCCAGGGTCTCCCTAGGTCGCCCAAGTTGGTTTCAACTCACCCTGTAGCCCAAGCAGCTTTGGACTTGCAATCCTCCTGCCTTTGCCTTCCAAGTAGCTGAGGTTTAAAGCCTAATTCTGTCCGTTTGTCTTTCTCTCTTTGCGTAATTTCTTTGATTTTCATGGTTTTAACTTTTACCTATTTGCTTGTGGTGTTCAGGTATTTACCTTTATCCTTGATGACTTCTTTGAGTTTCAGAATTACACATCCACTTCGCCTTGGAGAGCACTTGTTGGCTGTTCAATGGACAGGCACTTGAATGTGTTCAAAGTCAGACTTGTTTTTTATCCAAATTTGCTATGCCTGATGTTCTTGTATTTCCTGACTTCACTCATGATTTTACTATAAATGGATCACGCTCGCCATCCCAGATTCCTTACCTTTCCTTCATCTTGGCTGTCCATTTAGTCACCCATTGATCACATGTCCAAACCAGATTCTTGAAACTATCCTTGACTTTTCCTTCTTCCTTCACACTTCCCTTCTGACTGGTTGACAATGTCGCTTCCAAACAGGTAGCTTTTCCTCTCTCTTTACCTTAGTCACCACTACGCTAGACTCCCGGGGACCGAGCCTTCAAGTGCATGAGCATGTGCAGGACATTGAATTGAAACCACCACAGACACCAAATGCTGGTGAGGTGAGGATGCAGAGAAAGAGGCACCTTTACTCTCCGTTGGTGAGACTATAAACTGCTGTACCCACTGTGGAAATAAGTATGGCAGTTTCTTAAAAATAACTAAATCTAGAACTACCCTATGATGTAGCTAGACCACTTCTGGCATCTACCCAAAGGACTCCACATCCTACTCCAGAAATCAGCTTAGATGCCCATCAACGGATGAATGGATGATGAAAATGTGATACATATAAAAATGTGATACGTGTACACAATGGGGGTTTTATCCAGACATAAACAGTGAAGTTATGAAATTTGCAGGCAAATGGATAAAACTGGAAATATATTAAATGAGCTAACCTAGGCTCAGAAATAGATATACAGCATATTCTTTTGCCTGCGTGGATCCTAGCTTCCAATTTTTTGTTTGCTTGTATACTTTCTTTTTTTCCTTTTTGAGGCTGACTCTTAGGTATCTCATACTGGTCTTGAACTTGCTAAACAGGTAGGGATGGCCTTGAACTTCTGATCCTCCTACTTCTTGCCTCCCGAGTACTTGTTTTTCTAATTTTTACGTATGTGTACTTACAGAGGAGTGAGTTTTGGCTGAAGTCATAAAACTAGAAAAAGGCCCGTGAGAGGAGAAAGGGAGGCTTTGAGGAAGAGGACCGGAAAAGGTAGCAGGGGATGATGCATTGAAAGCAGAGGGGACACTGGGAGTGGCAGGGCGCAAGGAGGGAGCTAGGGCAGGGAGCTAGAGGGAAGGAGGGGGAGGATCAGCCACAATGAAGTATGAATGGGGAGGTCATAAGGAAAACGGTTCCTTTGTATGCTAATTATAAAGCAATAGCAAAGAAAAATAATATTGCCTGTTACCCAATATGGCACACAGTAGGTCTGAGAAGACTGTTGACTGTGAACCAAACAATCTGGGAACATCTTTCTTTCTGCTGCTAAGCATATTCCCCATCTCCCCTGGGCACAACTGGATGAATGTCACGGACTTGAGTAGCACTCCGTTTCTCTGAGCTCAGGACAGATGTCCTCTCTTCCGTGGACACACTTTTTCGTCAGCTCTCCTGATCCTATCGAGGAACTTAACGCTTCCTCTTAGAATGAACAGTCCTTTCACTCAGCTGTTCAGGCAGTATCCTAGACTCCTTCACAGGATTTTTTCATTCCTTTGGTCATTTGTCCTACTCACAGAAGCCTGCCTGCCGGAGAAGCATGTACGAGGTTTTCAGTAAAATGGTGCCCTTTGTATTACTGGTCTTCATGGTGGAGCTCAAACTGTTAAACGCTCCCGTGGGTAGGCTCTGTGCACGAGGTGGGTGCTCAGTCCAAGCTTAGCTGAGGTCCTCCAGTTCTTAAGAACAGTCTAGTGTCAAGGTTAATTGCTCTGGTTTTGGAGTGAGGCAGGTCTGCTTTTGAATTTCACGTGCACAGCTCAGTGGGCCGGCTCCTTACTGTGAACTTCACGGGGCTGTTTAAGAATGAATAGAATCAGTGTTCAACTATGCAGGGCAGATGAATCCCCAGGCAACAAGAGGTCTCCTGCCACACCTACCTCTTCTTCCTCCTCCTCCCACCTCTTCTTCCTCCTCCTCCCTCGATGATAATACCTGCTCTTCTTCTCAGCTTAGCCCGATCATTCTTTGGTCCTCCTGTTCTGAAGCCGTGTCTGGGCTTAGTGATGGGCTCTTGTGAAAGGCCTTGTGGACATCCTAGACAACAGTTGCCTTTTTTTTTCTTCTTCTTCTCCCTCTACTGGGAGATGCTTTTTATTTTTAGGGAGGCTGTTTATACAGGGATTATTTAGCATTTTTATTCATTGAAGGTGTTGGCATAGCTTCAGTCTGTAATTCTAAAGAGAAGGCGTTTAGCTGTGCCTTTCTTTGTTTGCTGGGAACATTTCTGTAGATAAGCAGCCTGCACAGTAAATAAAGTGCATTGTTATTACATCGCCTAGCAATTTACCTCTAACAGACGGCTGTGCCTGCTATAATGACATGATAGCTAATCCATACCCCTGCATGATTTTATCTCCTCCTGGAGGAGGCTGGCAAGTTTAAAGGAGATGCCCTCAAGGATCAACCAGGTGAAAACCATTTTTTTTTTCCAGGAGGTACACCAGCAGTCAGTGCCCAGATTTTGAACAAGTACTTAATTTCAGCATTAGTTACCTTAAGCCTCCCACAAGTTGGTTTTACCTAAAGTATCCATGGAAACGCAGTTTGATTTAATTAAGGAAGTCTCAAAATCTTGGAGTCTGTGGTTAATACAGAGGATCATTTTTTTTTTTCTTATTACATTAGAAGTTTGGGGTATGCAAACGGTTCATCATCCAACTTGCCTTAAAAGCAAGTAACAACTGCCTATGGCAACAGACAGCTAACCTGGGTTTCATTTCTCTAGCTTTCTGTAAGCTTTTGATAAGATCCTCAGAGTGATGCTGTGGGATGCCATGACAGGAATGATTTTATAGCCCTGTAAAGTAAGTTTAGTGCCATCGCCAGGTACTGAATTTATTGTGTTACCCTAGTTTTCCAGGGAGAGAAGTGGAGTTTCCACTACACCTTACTTCTTGGGTTTTGTCCTTTTTTTTTTTTTTTTTTTTTTTTTTTTTTAACCTTCTGATTAGACCAACTGCTTCTGGAAGGGAGGGGAGTTTGGATTCCTTAGGAGTTCCTACTTCTGCAAAGAGCCTAGGGTCGAAGTTCAGCAGGATTCTGTGCCTGGCTTCAGTTCCATGACTCTCCGCAAGTCACGCCTTCCATTACTATTTGTTGCTGTTTTGCAGGGAGTGTCTCAGGTTGGTATCTACCCTAGTTTGCTCTCCCTGGTTGTGGTAAACACCAGGACCAAAAACAGCTTGGGGAGAAAAGGGCTTATTTCACTGTACAGCTCACAAGTCACACTGTATCAAAGAGGGGAATCAGGAAAGGGGCTCAAGGGAGGCAGCGGAAGTCAGAAACTGAAGCAGATACCATGGAGGGATGTTGCTTACTGACTTGCTCTCCATGGCTTGCTCAGTTCTCCCTCTCTCTAAAAGATTCATTCTTTTTAATTACGTGTATGTGCGGGGCTGTGCGTGTGAGTGTAGGTACCCACAGAGGCCAGAAGAGGGAGTCAGTCCTGAACTGGAATTTCGGGCAGGTGTGAACTGCCCAACTTGCATGATGAGAATCAAACTTGGGTCCTACTAAGCCCTCCCTCTGTCCCCTCAAATTACTTTCTTGTACAACTCAGGACCATCTGCCAGGGTTGGCACCACTCACAGTATGCTGGGCTCTCCCATATCAATCAGTAATCAAGAAAATATCCCGTAAACATGTTGGCAGCACAATTTGGTGGAGGCTCCCTCATCTCAGACGTGTCTAGGTTTGTGTCAAGTTGACAAAACTAACCGGCATAGAAGCAATAGCTTCTCCGAACCTGTTCATCCTGATCTACCTCCCATGGAAGAAGTGTGTGTCGTTTCTCCTCGAGATGAGCTAGGTGTGGTGATTTCTTCCTGGCAGACTATTTCTTTCTCTCTAATCTGTCTATTTCACTCAATCTATAGCATCAACATAGCTAACATTTATTGAGAGCTTCTGGTGGGCTGGGCACCTTCACAGGCATGATCTTATTTAATCCACACTAAAACCATTATTATTGCCATTTTACAGGTGAGGACTTTGAGCCTTAAAAGGGTGAAACGAATTATCCAGGGTCACTCGGCTAATTAGTGCTGGCTTCTTGGCTCAGACTCTGGTTTAGACTTCACAAGATGACTACTGAGGACTAGGGAGAAGATTAATAGAGGTTTTCCTAGGCTCTCCCTTTCCTCACGCCTGTGTGTTCTCCACAGAAAATGAAGGGAAGTTTGCAAGGGAAAGCCTAACTCCCACTTCCATCCTCACCCTCATCCCATGCTCCTGAAGTTCACAGTGTGGCTTCTGCACCCCCAGCTCCAGCGCCTCTGACGTCACTCCCTCCTTGTTCGCTGCCCTTTGGACCTGCTTCCAGCTCCCCAGATCCACCGCTTTCTCTCATGCTCAGCGCCCATTTGTATGTGGCTCCCTCTGTCAGGAGTAGTTCTTCCTTCACTCATTGTCCCAACCATGCTTCCTCCTCCGTCTGCTCAGCCTTCTCCTGAGAGCCAGTGCGTTTCACTCCTGTTAGGGTGGAATGCGGCCCGTTGGCAGGCCGTTTATGTTTCTCTGGTCGCTACTGGTTTGGGGCTCAAAGGTCCGTTTGTTCTTGATCTCAGAGTGCTCATTACTCTTATAGCAGCCTGTGCCTCGGCACTTGTGAGAATTTATAGCTATAATCATGTTATTTGTGTAATTATTTGATTAATGTTTGTTTATTCTGCCCTGACTGGAAGTTTTATGAGGACAAGGATCATGTCTGTTTTAGCTCATTTGTACCTGTAGGGTCTAACATAACCCTTGGCATGCGGTTACTATTATTTACCACACTGAACGAAAGCAGAGTGTTAGAAACGCTAATGATCAGTCCTGTGGTTTCTTTTTCCTGGTGTTACTGGAGGAGCAAGCAGCCTGCATGCGGTGTGGACTGTGAGTTTCTTTAAGAGTGTGTGTGTGTGTGTGTGTGTGCAGCCGCCGACATGCTTGGCCCATGTGTGACTCTCTACAGATGTATAAGTGTGATAGGCACATGTATACATATGTACACAGACACACAGACACACACACACACAGACACACACACACACACACACACACCTCTCCCTTTGTCTATTATAGGCAGCTGAACCAGGAAGGTGAAGACTATTTTTCATGGCGTTATTTTTATGATAATCTATTTCGATGGTTAATTTGGTTTGGGACACTGATTTATCACCAGTTTCTAGATCTCCCACGCGTTTTCTTTTTATTGTCCTATTTGAATTATAAGGATGGCGTGTGTGAAATGGAACTTCTTGGCCTATTGTTCTGCTTTTCACTCAACCAGTGTAGTTGAGACAATAAAAAGATCTATAAAATTAATATATACACAGAGCAAGAGAGGAGAGAGCAGGACAGAGACAGAGAAAACAGGCGATGCTTTGGAATGGGAGACAACATTTATCTCTCTCTGGTGAAGCTCGGAATTAAAGCTCACAAGTGGAGGAGACATAAATGAGGTATGAAGGTGTTGTTCTCTCACGAGGAAAGAAGTCTAGCCATTGTAGCTTATCCAGGGCACATGGGGACTTATTTTACTCCTCGATTTGAACACTTTTAAGGACTCACAACTGCTGGGTTTACTTTAGAATGACATGTCCAAAGACATGACTTAAAAGAAAATAAATGCCAGGTCACTTTGCTTCTTTACGGTGTCATCTGTCAGGCGCATCCCCGTGGCATCGACAACCCACGTCAAAAACGGATATTGGCGTGTGACTTTTCTTCAGCTGTGGGGCGCCCTTGACACGCAGTAGGCTTCTGACATACTGTTGTAGGAAGCATAACTGAGCAAATGCTCAGAAAGGATGGTACTGTCCTATTCTCACTGGTCCTTCTCAAAGGCTGGGGGCCCTTTCCCATCATGCTTTGCTTCCCTTTGGACTTGTCACTCTTCTCACACTAGTTGTTGACCTTACAAACAACATGGTAGGGGAAACTGCGGTAGACTATTTGATCCCGGTAGAGTGCCTTGGGAGTGGAGAACAAACAACCGCCTTCCTCCCTTCTGAGGAACTATTTTGAATGGCCAGGTGGCAGCTCCCAGATGTGATTTCACAGGAGGTTTCTGGACTGAGTATTTATTGCTGTGCTTGAAATGATGGTTATTATTGTTACAAATATTATCATGCTGAGGAAGCTGGTTTGGAAGCACAGACAGCTGCATTGTTTACAAACATAATTAATGAGGTGATTTTTAATATCAACAGCCCAGCAACAGCCTTTTTAAAGACTGTTTATGGCCTGGGCCACAGAGCCATTTGTAACTTCTACGGGCACTTCTATGACAGGGCTACCTCCAAGAGTCATTTCCTTTGGCCGGGACCTGGTTTATTTTATGAATGACAAAAATAAACCTCTGCTTGCTGCTGATGAGGGATGGTTTATGTCTAGCAAGCCCAGACCTACCGAAAGATAAACACAGGGATACTTTTCTAAGAAGCGAAGGTGTATTCCTTAGCAGCTAACTTCTGTATTTATTTAAAAATCATCCAGCTGAGATGGCTGTCCTGGGGGACTAGGGGAGAGCAGTGTGTTCTCTTTCTAAACATGGACATGCTGTGTGTGTGTGTGTGTGTGTGTGTGTGTGTGTGTGTGTGTGTGTATGACAGAATGCTTTATGAATGCCTGTAATATATCAGTTCTTGAAAAAATGGCTTAGACTTTGAAGAGGCAGTTTTGTTTTGCCCTGTGGTTTTGGAGACAGGATCTCACTATGTAGCTCAGGATGGCCTGGAACTCATCCTGTATCGTAGGCTGGAGTCTCCTGCCTTAGTAACCCAGAGTGCTGGGATTCCAGGCATGTGCCCCACACTCAGCTTCAAATAAGCTTTGGACTTCTGCGGTGAAGCGGTTGAGGCCAGTTACTGGTTGAATTGATCATTCTGTATTTACTTTTTTCCTTGCACCCTTGATTTTGAACTTTGAGGTTCTGTCGGGGGTTGGTAGTAGGTGTACTCCCAGCTCAAAGGCCAGGCCATTCCTCTGAGATGTTTCTACTTGAGCACCTTCCCAGCAAGCAGGTGGGAGCTAAAGTCACTTCTAGGCTCACAGAGTTCACGGATGAGGGAATAAGTAAGGATCTGGTTTCCTGGCTCACTTCAAATGTTTCAGAGATTAGATAATTTAATACTCTGATTAAATGTCTTTTCTACACAAATTCCAAAGTAGTTATTGTTTTATCCCCTTTTGATCATGGAATTGCCTTGTTATGTTTACTTAGTAAAAGGCAGTGAATTAGGACTAGAAGTAATGAAATGGCACCAGATAACCAGGGTCCGCCATCTTGCACATGCTTTGTAATCTCCAGACAAATGTCTCTGAAATTTTGTCTTTTGATCTGGACTCTGTGTATCTTTATGACCTAATACATCGTCTGCAGTTGTAGTCTGATGAGACCTTAGTGGATGCTCCTGGTTTTACAGTGAGTATTGCAGCTTGCATAACTGTTCAGTGTGAAGGAAGTGTGTTCATTGGTTACAACTCCAGGTTTACCAATTGTGGTAGTTTGAATGTAATTGGCCCCCATAAGCTCATAGGGAGTGGCACTATTAGGAGGTATGGCTCTGTTGGAGGAAGTGTAGTCTTGTTGGAGGAGGCTGGATGAAACATGCCTTTAATCCAGACCTTGAGGCCGGAGGGCACACCTTTAGTCTGGGCCACACCTTCTGTTGGAAGTGTGTTGCTGTGGGGGCATCCTTTGTGGTCTTTTTCTCAAGCTTCACTCAGTGTGACAGTCAGTTGACTTCCTGTTGCCTTCAAGATGTAGGACTCTTGGCTATTTCTCCAGCACCATGCCTGCCTGCATGCCACCATACTCCTCTCCATGATGGACCGAACCTCTGAACTGTAAGCCAGCCACCACAATTAAATATTTCCTTTATAAGAGTTGCTGGGGTCATGGTGTCTCTTTACAGCGATAAAACCTAACTAAGACACCCATCATTTGAGGTATGTAGTATCACTCTCCAGGAATTTATTCCTCTCAGAGGATTTAGAGCAAATAATAATAATCCATATCTGTACCTGCACTAATAGTCTTTGAAAGAGAGTCATTTATTTGGGATTTAAACTTTGTTGATTATATGAATTGAGAGGGAGAAAAGAATGGTTTTAGAGGGAGCTAAATCAATTTATATAGGAAAGGACACAAGGCTACAAGTGGATCAGAAAAGAATAAATCTAGAAAGTATAAGGAGAAGTTAAAGAGAAGAATCTGAATTTGGAGAGGTCAGGAAGATTTTGGGGAAAGTTGTTGTCATGACAAATTCAGAGGACAGAGAGATCCAATGAAATTTTTACTGATTTAAAAACTGTGGCACAGCTTACATAAAGTACATTGATAGGAAACGTACAGCTCAGTGTGTTTTATATATGGCTACACCACGCAACTACTGACTACATCGAGACCTCATAGCCCAAGGGTAATCATTATGGCCCCAAAGAGTCTATTTGTGTGTTTTTAAACTCCATGGAATCATGTAGTACTTCTTTGTTTCAACATCTTTGATTTGACATTGTCTGTAACACTTGCTCATGTTTTGCGTTCATCAGTGATCTGTTCTTCTTGGTTCCTGTCTGGTGGTCTATCAACCAAATCACCACAGTTTGTTCTTGGGTGAATTAATTCAATGTATCCATTGGCCATCTTAGTGACCTTTTGGGCCATTTCCAACTTTGAGTAGCTTTGCTCTGAGTGTTACGGGACTGGCTGGCCTCCTCCACAGCAATGTAAAGTGCCCCATTGAGTTGTTCCTTCCAGGCAACTTTAAGGATGTCTTTCTGGGTGTGATCTGATGTAATCTCTCCCTTGGCTACTCTTTATCAAGCTCCAGGGAATTGCATCTGGAATCAGATTTTTGTTTTGTTTTGTTTTTTGAGATAGGGTTTCTCTGTGTAGCTTTGCACCTTTTCCTGGAACTCACTTGGTAGCCCAGGCTGGCCCCGAACTCACAGAGATCCACCTGGCTGTGCCTCCCAATTGTGCTGGGATTAAAGGCGTGTGCCACCACTGCCCGGCGGAATCAGATTTTTTTAGACTCCTCACAGTCTCTACCAAAGGGAGCGGTCTTTTGTTTTTCTGTGTTTGAATCCTGGCTCTTCCATTTGCTGTATGTGTTTTTTGTTGTTTTGTTTTTTGTTTTTCCCACAAGCAAGTTGGGTTTGTTTGTTTGGTTCCTGTGGTAGTTTGAAAGTCTTTGACTCCCATAAGCTCTTAGGGAATGACACTACTGGGAGGCGTGGCTTTGTTGGAGTAGGTGTGGTCTTGTTGGAGGAAGTGTGCCATTGGGGGGTGGGCTTTGAGGTTTCATATATGCTCAAGCCATGCCCAGTGAGACAGACCACTTTCTGTTGCCTGTGAGCTAAGATGTAGGACATGGCTACTTCTCCAGTACCATGTCTGCCTACATACCACACCATGTTGCACCATGATGATAATGGACTGAACCTCTGCAACTGTAAGCCACCCCAATTAAATATCTTCCTTTATAGAGTTGCCTTGGTCATGGTGTCTCTTCACAGCAATAGAAAAACTATAACTAGGACAGTCCCCTTTTTCTTTTTGTCTTCGGTGCTGTAGTATGTTTTCTTCCTGTTGTTGTGATAAGATGCCATGACTTATAAAAGGAAGAATTGATTTAGGCTCACGGTTCCAGAGGGACGCCGTGAGTCCATCATTATGGGGAGAGGCAGCGCAGCAAGTAGCAGGCTTGGAGGCTGAGAGCTCACATCTTCATCGCAGACATGAAGCAGAGAGTAAAGCAGAAACAGGAGTTAGGGGAAGGCTAGAATCACTCAAAGCCTGCCCCCAGCAAGGCTCCACCTCTCAAAGGTTCCACAACCTTCCCCAAGCAGCCCTATCAACTGGGGCCCCGGTGTTCAAATACCGGGCCTCTGGGAGACATTTCTCATTTAAAGCACCACGTGAGCCTTTTATTCTTCATCACAGAATGGGCAACATAGAAGCACTGTGGAGGGATTTTATGAGGCTTAAGGTCCATAGTGCCAGACATGAAAGTCATACCAGAAAAAGGAAGAAAAAGTGGCTTTTGTCTATGGCTAAATGTACCCGATCCCTTTTGGTTTTGGAAGCTAAGCAAGGCCTGTTAGTACTTGGACAGGAGGAAAAACAGCTTTTGTTACTACTGATTGAAGTATAAACAAAAATAAACCCAAGGAAAGCATTAAACACAGAAGCACAGACTCAGGAAAGTGGGCTCCCTTTTGTGTCCATTTGGAGATTCTTCTTTTGTAAGGCACCCTTTAAAATCTTGGGGTTTCACAAGAACAGGCAAGAGTCCCCCTGCACCACAGCTTGCTGCCCCCTTTCCTGCATCTGCTAGGCAACTGAGATGTTTCGTGCATCACACCTTTAATCTTAGCTTTTATAGAGACATAGGGCTTGCCAGAGCTGTCCTTACTCTATACCGGCATCAGCCACTGTTACAGGACAATCTTCGAGACAAGACTTACACTCACCAGAAGAGTCTCTGAGGAGACTGGCAATCTGGAAAGTAAGAAAAGGCAGAAGGAGACCTTAAAAACAAAAGAAGAAGGAGCAGCAGCCTGTTTAATTTTATGGTTGATGCAACATGTGTGTCCTGCCAGAATAAATCGGATCATCTGATTTTCAAATTGCTGGATCTATTGTTTCAGGAATAGAGGATGTAAATAATTCAGTGCAGTCTCCTGGATCTGAACCTCTCTCATCCAGAACTGTTATCAGCATTAGCATAATTTATGGTGCTATCTAATAATGAAATCACTGAACACTGATTGTATGGCTTCCTAAAGCTGTAATTATTGCTCATTAGGAATGGATTTCATATTGTTTGCTCCTGGCACATAACTCGTTATTGAACAGGAAAAGTTGTCAGTAGAAGTGAGGAACTAGGGAAGGAACTTTTGGTGTTGTTGGTTCCTGAATATTCTCTCTGATGAGTCTGTCTGAGATGTTTGTCTGTCATAATCATAAGACTATTTATTGTTGCATTTCTTATTTCAGGAAAGTTGAGTTTCTCATCCCTGTTAGTTGGTTTTTCTCCTCCCTGTGAGCAAATAGTCAGGACAAGAGCAATTCAAGGGAGGAAGGATTCACCTTGGCTCATGGCTTGAGTGGGCACCATCCCTCTTGGCAGAGAAGACATGGTAGAGTTCCTGGAGGCAAGAACATGGGTCTAGGACTCCTCACATCCTGGTGCCCAGGAAGCAGAGAGTGGACCAGAGGTAGGACTGGGTGATAAACTTGAAACCCCTCACTCTGCCCCATGACCCATTTCCTCCAGTTGGGTCCCACCTGGCAAAGGTTCCACAACTTTCTGAAACATGCCTACCACCTTGGGCTGACGTGTTCAAAGCCGTGAACTTTGCAGGGGACTTCTCATATTCTAACTACGACAACATCATCCTTTTTTAGCCTGTAAGGAAGTGCTCAGTCAATGTGTCTTAAGTGGGTAAATGTGCAAGGAAAGCAGTGAGTGAGTTCTGGGAAGCTCTACACTTTGTCCACCTCATGCCAAACATTAACACAGGGAGGGCTCCCTTTAGGGATCTGTGTTTGCAGGTTCCCCGAGCAGTCAATCTGAATACATCTTAGCCTACTTATCTTAAAATGCATTTGTTAAAACCACCGAATGCTGCTTGACTTTCTCATTGTGACAATGTTCATGGAGACTGAGTAAAATGGGGGAGCCTTTTTAAGCTACCCTGGTCAGTCCTCTTCTATTAGCGAACTGTGTGTGGCCTTTCAAACCCTGGCATTCCTGCCGATGTTGAGAGCCCACTGCTCAAGTCTGCTTGGTTTTGGCTAGCAAGTCGGCTTCTAGATGGAGCACCAGCTGGGTCTTAACTTTGAAGAGGGGGGCTTCATTAGTAGTTTCTGTTGAATGCATGGCTGGAGAGAATTGTGCTTCTTGGCGATGGAGGGAGCAGTAACGGTGGCATTGCAGGACAGAGGTGTGTGCCTTGCAAAAGTGGAGAAAGGTCTTCCTAAGGGACATTTGAGTTCACTGTGGACGATGTCTGTGGTTTGGGGCCTGGTCACTCCAGCGGCTCTTATTGGGCTTTCAGACTTTGACCTTCATAAGCTCAATAGGACCTCTGTTGGTTGATTAATTCTATCCAGTGATTTATCCAACATCAGACTGGATTTTTGTAGCCTGGATTTTTCCTACATGGTTTAGTTTCATTGAGTCTTTTGCCTCAACAAATCAACGGAATGTTTCTTTAATAGACTATGTCTCACGTCCTTGTGGCTGGCTCTCCTTTTAAAGCGGTCCTCTGATGGTGGCCCCTGAAAGTCCGGTGAACATGTCAGGTGTGCAGAAATCATAATAATAAAAAAAACCCTCATTCTTTTGCTGGAAATTTCCAAACTTGAGTAAAACTGTAGAAATGTTTAAATTGCCTTCCAATTTCTGAGAGAAATTGGTTTCCTTTAACGCTTAACGAGATCAACTGTGATCTGAGTGAAGTCATTTTTCTGCTTTTCCGTGTTGACAATCTGAGCTCCGTTTTTTTCAGTTCTCTCCTGCTTTCTGATTGACTTCAAGATTGCATCTAATCTTTTTATTTTATCTTGCACGAATGCAGCCTGCAATGTGTTGTGACAAGGAGCTAGACCTCCCATTAGCATACATTTATACCTCGCCTCACACAGAGTGGTGCTTGGGGGTTATTAAATGAGGCGAAAGCTCGGAAGCCACATAAAAGGAACCATATCACACACCCCGCGAAGAATCCTCTGTCATACCTGCCTATCCATGTGGAGATCTAATTGTTTGGAGAAAGGGACAATTGAGGGGCCACCAAGAGAGCAGCGGGGGCTGGAGGAATGAGGTGGAGGAATTATCAGATATTTACAGGCATGAGGGGACATGGGAGATGGTCACTGTCCTTGGAGGCACCTTGGAAGAATTTAAAGGGCAATCTATGAATAGGTGGTAGCCGGATCAGATGAATATGCTGAGGAAGGAAGGAACACAAAGAGGCACGTGTGCAGGTGTCAGCAGAGGAAGACCCGGATGGGGCTCTCAGGACAGCTTCCTTCTGAGGGTGACTTAAGGAGAGGTGGTAGGCTGTAGCTCTTCTGGCTGCATTTGTTTCTCCCGTGAACAGAAATCACCAGTGCTTACCTAGAGCAGCAGGTGACATACACCTGCTCTTTGTTCAGTATTTTAGTTTTCTTTCAGTGGGATTCCCTCAACCCCCACAGCCCCAGGGCTCACAAATCACCAAACTCTGTCCCCTGTCACACAGCAATGTTCTGCTACTGATATTAGTCAGTTACACACAGGTTTGACCTACTCTGCATTTAAGTTGACCACCCTAGAGCACTTCTATTTTAATCTTGTTTTCTAAAATTGCAGGAGCCTGCCTTTACCTCCATTGAAAGAAATCTCAAACTTTGTTTGTTTGTTTGTTTGTTTGTTTGTTTTTTGAGACAGGGTGTCTCTGTGTGGATTTGGCACCTGTCCTGGATCTCACTCTGTAGATCAGGCTGGCCTCGAACTCACAGAGATCCACCTGGCTCTGCCTCCCGAGTGCTGGAATTAAAGGCTTGCGCCATGGCTGCCCGGCGATCTCAACATGTATAAAAGTAAAAGAGACAGTCTGGGGAACGGGAGGCATGTTAGGGAGTTGGCCTGAAGAGGAAGCAGTTTCCTTCTCTAGACTCCCTAGGGTTCAGTTCCTGTCTCCTTAGTGTGATGACTCCAAGGGAGCATTCCTGGGAATTACTGAGTTGTGAGAAAATTTTTGTCTTGATGTTCTTGGCACAGCTTTGTATGCATCTATCTTCTCTATCTGTTTGGAAGGCACAGTGTCTCACCATACTCCTCCATGTGTCTAATGCATAGAACTGTGTATGTAGGAGTCACAACTCTGTACTCTTAAATACTTCTGCAATAGGAAGCCATGCCTGACTGAGTTGCATGTTTGTAGGGCTAGGCTCGGTCTCCCTGTGTCTTTCCATTTCTCCAGGTATGTGGGTTAGCAAGCTGACTCTTTCTGAAGTTGCTCTTTGGGTCCAGGGCTGTTGTTATCAACCCACACTGCTCCACATAGTAGATGAACTACTATCACCTCAGACTTTCCCCTGGCAGATGCCATAGATGACACTGACGTCTGGCCTGGGCTGTCTGACATGGTCCCCTTTTGGGTCAAGCCTATCTTTCTTCTCTATGACGAGGTTAAGGACAAAATTCGGTAAGAATGTACAGTCAGCAAAGAGCCAAGAAAGTGCTCAAGACTTGGTCTCACTAGAACTGAGAACTAAGGAGGAATCCATGCTATGCAGAAGTCATTCCTTTGTAAACATCCCCTGTGGGGTCCCAGGAGCTACACTGGGTGTTGGCTTTGACCGGGAAATGCACATTTAGCATAGGCATGTTTTTAGTCCAGAGAGAAATGAATAGGAAGACAGCGGGCTATGTCAGAGTTCTTTCGGGTGAGGCTGGATTTGTGGAAATGACAGAGTTGAAATGTGTGTGAGTGGAAGTAACAAGACCAAATTCCTAAGTCCTGGGTGAGCCTTAGTTTGAGACGTTTGGGAAACTGTGAGGAGCAAGAGCATAAGGTGAGAAGAAGTTCGGGTTCCCATTCAGGGTTAGGTTATAGAAATTCACAGGCATTAGACGTTGCTGGAAAATTGGGCGTCCGTCAGAAAATAAGTTAGGACAGTTGTCCCAAAGCAATGACAGATTTACACCATTTAATCCAGCAGAGTGAAGTGTGAACTATTTAAACAAAGCCAAAGTGGAAAGGATGGAAAAAAGGAAAGCTTAACAAAAGCAACAAAAGACATTCAAGTGTAAGTGTGATGCGCTCGCAACCCACCCAGGTCAGTCACTACGACTCAGGAAACAGGCTGTTTTCAGACTCATGAACTAGACATGCCACATTCCTGAGAATTGTCTGTCATGTACAAGTTACAGAGAAATGGAAAGGAATACCAGGTATATATGCGGCAAAACAATTGTGGACAGAACTTCAGTATCGGCCCATACAGAATTTATAATGAGAAACCTTACAAGGAATGTTATACGTGGAATATAACATCAGAATCATTAGTATGTATGTTGCTGTTAGTAAGACCCCAAAATAAAAACAATAACTAACTGACCCAGGAAAGTAGGTAAATGAACAATCTTGTGTCCCTCTCCCTGGGTGGGGGGAGCAGATACAGCAAGTAGAAACTCTCTTACCAGTGGTCTAGGGTTGAGACCCACCTTCCCAGGTTCTTGGCCTCTTACTTAAGAATGAAATAAAAGAGCACATGGATTGCAAATAGAAGGAAACTTTATTCAAAGCAAAGTGACTGCAAGAGCATCAGTCCTCCTGAGTGAAGGTAACCCAGAGCATGGTCCACCTGAGTGAAGGTAACCCAGAGCATGGTCCACCTGAGTGAAGGTAACCCAGAGCATGGTCCACCTGAGTGAAGATAACTCAGAGCATGGTCCACCTGAGTGAAGGTAACCCAGAGCTTTGGTCCACCTGAGTGAAGATAACTCAGAGCATGGTCCACCGAGTGAAGGTAATCCAGAGCATCATTCCACCTGAGTGAAGGTAACCCAGAGCATCGGTCCATTTGAGTGAAGATAATCGAGGCTCCAGGTCACTGCCAGAGGCTTCTCTCTGTGTGGTTCAAAGGAAGGAGAGGATGATTACTAAGGGGCATAATTTGAGTATGTCTTTAACTCACAGATTAGGTTATAGAATCATTCCCCAACTGTGTATGTCCCTTCCTGTGGTGCATCTGGTTTTTAATAATATGTATAGCTAACCATACACAAACACACAAAGGTAAATCAGGAATTTCCCCTGAAAGTTCACTTTCAGAACATACTCTGACTTATTGCTTATGCACGCCAAACCAATTCAGGCCAGACCCCCATTTTTACTATTGTTCCCAAGCATGAGTGGAGTGTGTTTGAATAGAATCTCTCTAGGTTTGAGGACCATTAAGGAGGAGAAACTTATTTGATTGTTCAGAGTGGGATGTTTGTGCAGCACTGTGGAGATGAGGGTCTGAGGTTGCTAAGGGGTTGCTTGGTGTGCTGTTTGGAGAAGGATGTGTGTGGACAGCACATGGAGGAGAGCACATGGAGGTGAGGGCCCAAGGCTAAGTGTATTATTAGAGAGGGTGTGTGCATAGCCCAAGCCGAGTGGAGTCCTCGCTCGCTAACATATTCTCTCGCTTGCCTCAAAGCTATAGGACAAGAATTTAAAATCTAGAATATATTCTCTTCAGGCCTGTAGGGTATAAGTAAGTAAGCTTAATTTCACATAGACAGTTTTTTCCCTGTGGTATGATAAAACTAGAAATTAATAACAAAGAGAAAAACCAGTTAGTTAGCCAGACAAAAAACTTAGATGCTGAGAAAGTGAAAAAAACAAAAAACAAAAAACAAACCATACCTAAAAATTACTCAAAATTTCACAAGTGTAATCAAATTCAAGAACTTTCTCCTTCTATATTAAGCTTGTGGCATTTAATATGGCTTTTCATCCGGTCTCTGGTGACTTTGTTCTCTGGTATAAAGGTTGTGAGGGTCCTAAAATGAAGTGGATGGTATCAAAAGAAAAGAAAAGAAGCCTTCTTTTTTTTTTTATTTAGACATAATTTCTAGAGTTAATGGGAACATTGGGGGAATGTGAAGAGAATAGAGACTAGGAGGCATTTTCCAGCAAAGCGTCCCCCGAATACTGTTGTCCTTCCAAACTGCTCTGTAGCTCCTGGTGTTCACAAAGAAACCAGTTGGCAGGGGTTGGGACAATGGCAATTCACAATGTGCACTGAACAGGGGTTCTTTCCAAAGGTCCTTTAACACTCCGTGTTAAAGGACAGGGCTGGAATTCTGGGTAATTTGCTTTTTGTGGAACGCTGCAGCTGTCATCCACATTGACCTCCAGGTTAGCGCAGCCCTGTTAAATGTGGGTTATGTATTGATTCGAAAGATTTTCACCTGGAAAATGTGGTGTGGTTACAATTGTTGGTGTGACAGCCTAGTAGGGCTGCGTGTCCTGGGAAACTGACTCTGAGGCGGGGCCTAGGATTCATGAGCTTCATTAGACAGTGCTCTTGTGGTCTGCCCTACCAGCAAGGAAGAGAGGAGAGTGAATCAGAGAGGCAGAAGCTGGCTGTGAAGGTGAAGTCCCTGTGGAGCAGATTGGTGACAGTGAGTCTTGAGGCGGGACAGCCCTGGGCTGTGAGAGCTGCAACCTCATACCTGATGACCTCCAGGGTTTGAATAGGTTCTGTATCTGGGAAGGCTGTACCGTGTGGGTGCAGGATACATACGGAGAAAACTCCTTTACTCCTGAGGTGGGATATGGATGCCATCTCAACACACACACTTATAGGTACAGTGCCGGCTAATTTTGATTTCTTGCCTAGACACTTGAAAGGTCGGCATGGGAAACAGGTCAGTGAGGCCCTCTGTGCCATCCTCTGGGTGGATGGCAGAAATTGTTGGCATCTCCTCTGTCCTGGGCTGCCTTTTCAAAGCTCTTCCCTACTTCCTGTGTAGATCTAAGTGGTGCACCAGACTGTGGTGACAGGCCCCAGCAGTTAGAGCTCCACCTAGCTTGAACACAACACAACATCTCTTCAGAGACTGGGGACTAAACACATGGGTTCTAGGGTGAGACCAGCTTCACTTCAAATACCAGCTTCACTCCTTGCTGGTTGTGGGGTCTTGGGCAAGGAATTTACTTCTCCAGGTCTTACTTTTCTCATGTGTAAAATGGGTCGGTATTAGTATTCCCTAGGACTGTGGTTGAGAATTGAATGGATTAACTACACAATTATTTGGAATGCAGTCAGCATTTCCCCCTGGGCTTCAGGATCAACACGTTTTCAATCACTCCTCTCTGAGCCTCATTGAAGTAAGTGTGCAGCTCTTGCTGTCCTGGAACTTGCTCTGTAGATCCGCCTGCCTCTGCCTCCCAGGTGCTGGGATTAATGGCGAGCGCCACCACGGCCTGGCATACTATTTAATAATCTTTTCACACAGTTGTCTCTTCTCACACTTCTTTGTTTTATGTTGGGGCTATTTCAAAGTCTGCCAGGTCAAATATGAGATCTTTTGTCAAGTGTAGATTCCCACTCGCAATCTCTGCCTGCCTCCTCTTGATTATCTTGAAAGGTATGTTTTTTATTTAAAGAAAAAAAAAGGTAGAGACGAGGATGCTTATGTTAGGCAGCCTTGTGATGCTGTGTTCCCTCCCTCCACCCAGTCGTTTATCCTTTAATAAATAAAGGCGCTGAGGTGGAGGGCAGGCTGGGAGACCACACAGGGTGGGATCACTGCAGGCTGAAAAGCAGAATCAAATGAAAGATCTTAGTAACAAGCATGGGGGTCACTGATCATGACGTCCCCTGGCCTGAAATTTAGAGAAATGTATAAAAATATATTTCACTTTACACAGATATACTCACACTTATATTGTCATATATATTATTAAGAAGTGTAATTATTTAGCCCTTAGGGTTTTTTTTTCTCCTAAAAATACATCTTAACTAATTATGTCACTGGATAGGTGGGGAACCATGTCAGTCCTTGGGTGGGGTGGCCTAAGGTTGGAGATACCGTCTTTAGATCATGTTCTCAGGGAATAGAGCAGAGAAGTAGAAAGATGTACCTGGAGGGCTGCGGTGGAGCATTGGAAGAGAGGCGTGTGTGCTGAGTCTGCAGTAGAGACTATTAAAGTTGTGTGGAAATCATTCAGCCCAAGGTGATGTGAGCGCTGGGCACAAAATTGAGTCCCCTTTCCCATCCATCGAGGAAGAAGTGTTTACTGGGGAATGTTCCTGTTACTTTCAACTTTGCGTCAGTTAAAGGCTGTGCTCTGTGTGGCCCCCAATGCAGGACGGATCCATGAAATCACCATCTCCCTTTACTATCGAGTTTACCCTTTAGCTTTGTGGATAGTTTAAGGTCCCGCGCTGTTCTTCTGGCTTATTTTTAACTAATCGGTGCCAGGCAGTTTGAGGATCGCTTGTTGAAATGTTAGTGACGGGAAGTATGAAGCCGCCTCTTTGCCTCCTCTACAGTCCCCAACTCCTTGCCCCTGCCCCCTGACAGTTACAGAACACATACTTTGTGCCCAGCACCATCCTCAGCTCTGGGGATATAGCCGTGCATGAACCAAAATAGATGTGCAAGCTCTTATGGCATTTGTAGCCCAGCGGGAGGAGACGATATGCCAATGGACCAAAATGAGCCAAATGAGATCAATACAAAACGTACAACCATGAGACATAAAACCAGTAAGAAGAAAGAGAAAAAGCCAGATGAGAGGATCGGGGGTGATAGCTGGTCATGGTGGGGTGCTGTTTGTCACAGGTTGTTCTGGGGAGGTCTCTCAGCCCAGCACACAGTAAAAGCTTTTCAGTCGTTGCCACAGGTGGGATTAACTGACCGACACTTGGCCTTTCTGCATCTACACCTCAGTCATGTCTGGGGAGAGTTGCTACACTCTGTGTGCCATATGGAATATGTTGGTAACCACTGTCATGTTAGGAAGCTCTTATTTGTTTATGTTTTATTCTTCGCTCCCCCACCCGACCCGTGTGCCTTTGCAAGGTAGGGAAACAGGGTTGCAAAGATTCGCGGTTCTAACTGGATGGTGATTTAGTGCCCACAGCTTTTCTATGTGTTTGAAAAATTCAGGTCTTTCTTAACCCTTTTCAAAGGCTAAGATTCAGAACAAGAAGGAGCCAATTGGGACTTTGAAACTAGCAGTTCCAGAGAGTTCTTGTCTTGTTCCATCCTGTCAGGGGGAGGGGTGGGGACTGGGGCATCACATGGATGGCGGCTGGCTCATTCCTCAAACTTACTTCCCTCCAGTGGCCACTTTACCACGTGAAAATTCCCATGCTTTTCCATCACCGTCTCCATAGAGGAGACAGACGGAGGGCCAGTAGTGGGTTTATGGTAAATTCCTTTGTACTGTGTGTTTGTGCTCCTTCTGCCTTGCATTCGTACTGTGATGCTCTCTACCATCTCACGTGCATCCCGTCCGAGGCTGAATATTTTTCTGCTGTGATGTGCTTGTGTCTATGGCAGAAGAAGAAAGATGAGCATCTGGGGGATGGATGGCTTGCAGGGCTCACCCCAGTTCTGGCTGTGAGGCAGGCGGCATGCCCAGTTTATGCTGTGCCTTGTGTCTGGATTGTTTCATCGAGGCTAAAGTGATTTCCAGTGGATAAAATGGCTAGGCTGGACTTTCTTACACAGACCACCGAGGCTAGAAAAAAGAACATTCTACATTTCTATTTCATGGCCACCAGGTGGGTCTCTCTCCAGAGATGATTTGAGAAAGAGAGTGGACAGAGGTTTCAGGATGGTCAAACAGATGTGCTCGCTGCTGGAGCAGAGGGAGGACATGTTTTTTAAATTTTCTTTTTTAAATTCTGTGCCTATTTTCTCCTCAGGCCCATGCTCCTATAACTTCTAAGGAAGCTTTGTAAACGCACCTAATTTTTATCTTTCTTTGGTTTTGGGGACTGAGCCCAGGCCTCACACAGGCTATGCTGTGTTCCACACTAAGCCACCAAAGGCCTATGTTTTATTTTAAAACACGTACCAAGAGCAGAGTCTCTGCTGCTTACAATGGGAGGGAGTCAGTGTGAAATCACCCACGGGGGTGGGCAGCAATGTGGGGAGAGTCAAAACACTGCGAGAGGAAGAAGGAATTGAGAAACGACGTGGGAGCGGAAGGGATCATGAAACTGGTCTCCATGTATCCTCCAAACGTATCCAAGGAGGACAAGTCTAGAAAGTAAAGAGTCTAGGAGTGAGGGAGGCTGGGGCAGAGGTGGTTGTGGGGGATGAAGATGTGGAGTAAAGGGTGTGATGGAGGTGATGGGGGAAGTGAACAAAGAAACCCAGAAGGTTACAGAGATGCACCCAGTGTTGGAAGTGGAAGGAACAGTCAGGACCATGGGAGAGGTAGGAATGAGGGCAGCAGTGACCACACAGGTGGTGATGGTTGGGGCCGACACAGCAGAATTACAGAGGACGTGATGGACAAGGTAAGGAAGATGGAGAGGGAATGGACGAGGTGAG
This sequence comes from Onychomys torridus, assembly GCF_903995425.1. NCBI lineage: Eukaryota > Metazoa > Chordata > Mammalia > Rodentia > Cricetidae > Onychomys > Onychomys torridus. Next base: position 23,492,321 of record NC_050456.1, on the reverse strand, counting down.
GAAGATGAGGAGGTGATGGACGAAGTGAGGAAGATGAGGAGGTGATGGACGAGGTGAGGAAGATGAGGAGGTGATGGACAAGGTGAGGAAGATGAGGAGGTGATGGACAAAGTGAGGAAGATGAGGAGGCGATGGACAAGGTGAGGAAGATGAGGAGGTGATGGACAAGGTGAGGAAGATGAGGAGGCGATGGACAAGGTGAGGAAGATGAGGAGGTGATGGACAAGGTGAGGAAGATGAGGAGGTGATGGACAAGGTGAGGAAGATGAGGAGGTGATGGACAAGGTGAGGAAGATGGCAGAGGTGACAGTGGAGCTGGTGGCAACACCAACATTGTGGTAGCAGTGTTGATAGAGCAGATGGCTGAAGTAGTGGTAGTGATGGAGGTGGAGATGATGAGGGGAAAAAGGAGTGGGTACGGAAAGAGGTGGTTCATGGAGTAGAGATGAGTGGGGAGGTGATCAGGAGGAGAGATGAGTGGGGAGGTGGTAGAGATGATAGCAGACGGGCAACCTTGATAGAAGAGGATGACCCTCTGGAAGTGATGGACAGGTTGGGTCTGGAGGTAGTCGTAGTGATGGCCTAGGTGGTCGAGTTGGTACAGCTGTGCGGATAAGTGCCTCACCTCACCTTTGCAACACTTTAAAATCTTCCCCCACCGAGAGCTTACAGACAGTTTGTTCACTGTCACTATACCCTTTACTTTTGGATCTGAAATTATCCTTGTTTTCTTAAATCGTCCAGTTCCTGGCTCAGCAGCAGAAATGGAAACAGTTCTCCAATCTTTGCTTCCCCTCAACCCCCCACCCCCACATCTGCTCACGGATGTTCATGGTTGCAAAACAATAATGAGGCCAAACCAAATCTCACCCCCACAGAAAAAGCCCACAGCGTTTAAGTGCAGTTAGTGACTTCTGGTCCCTTAGTGATGAGTTCGTTGTGAAGAAATAAGAGAGTGAACTCCAATCTCAGAGCTGGTACCACATTTCCCAAGCTACAGTTTTCTTAAGTCCAGGAAAGAAGTGGGAAGGCAGAATTTGGCCAATGTTTTTCTCTCAGAAGGAGAAGGGTAAACAGCTTTGGCCTGACCTGGGTGAGTGGGCCATGTGAGCTCCTAGGTAGAGAGAAGAGCCAGGCAGCTCTGTGAAGACTCAACACTCAGAAAAAAGGATGAGTCATTCATTGGCCTCCTTACGACCTGGATCCTGCTAAGGCAGGAAGGTAAACAGACTCTTTTATTGACTTGGACTAAGATGTACCTTAGATAAACTTCTCTGGAAATGGGAAAACAAAACAACACAAAAACAACCATAAAAAAAAAAACACTAAAACAAAACAAAACTCTCCCCAAATACAACACCAGGTTTCTCTATAGCTTTGGAGTCTGTCCTGGAACTCACTTTGTAGACTAGGTTGGCCTCGAACTCACAGAGATCCACCTGGCTCTGCCTCCTGAGTGCTGGGATTAAAGGCGTGCGCCACCACCGCACAGCTCACACATGTATTCTTAACCAAGTCAACATAAAAATCTCAGTTGAGAACCAGCAGATAACTCAAGCAATGCTTGTCCAATGAATGACTCATTATAAATATACAAACTGTATTTCAAAATTTGATTTTTTAAATGAGACAATGACAAAATGAAAAATAATGAAACATTCACATCTGTGACACACAGACTCTATAGAAATGCCTTCCTGTGATGAGTGCTACAAATGATTCCTTACAGATCTCAAAGAGTTCTCTGACTTATTCCCCTGGACTGTGAGTGATCCTCTGAAGAATGGAGGAGAGGAATTGTTGGAGCATCCCTAGCCCATGGAACCTCTGTCCTGAACAAAAGAAGTCAACCACAAGGCCGCGGAGTGGCTTTGGTACTGTTGACGCAGAGTCTCCAGATCAGAGAAGTCCCAGCTGCCCTGAGGAAGCAGAGTGTGGATTGCAACCAATAACACATTAGAAGTTGACCTCTAAACCAGGCATTTAAATCCATTTCTGGCTTATTCTTTCCAAACAGCATTTGAGTTTGATGATTGTGATTTGGCCATCTGCAGCCCATATTTATAATTGTGCACACTATCATTGTCTCTGAGATTGTCCCAGTTAATGTTGTGAAGGGGTGGCTGTGTGATTTCCTGGGTGGCTTGGATTCACTCTGCTGCTGGTGATAAGGCTGAGTTGATAGAACTACCTGCTTGCAGCCCTAAGGGCTTTTATTGGCATTTTGAATTTGTCTTGCAAGCAAATAATATAAAAAGGTAGAACCTCTGTACTGGGTGCTTTTCAGAGATGATTCTGTTTAATTTGCAAAAACCATTTATATGTCCTAACTACAAATGCAGCCTTCCTTGCTTGCTTTCCAAAAGCAGATCTTAGGAAATAAAGCATTTGTGACCCAGTGGGAGAGCTTCCAACTCAGACCACCCAATCTTCCGAGTTATCCCGACTCCCACCTGAGTTTGGAGGGTTTGCTTTTAAGAAGAGGGAGGGAGGGTTTGGCTCCATCTGGGACCTAGATGAGACAGTAAATAGACCTGTCTGTTTTCCAAAGATAATTGTGGGTGAATGGGTAGCACCATCCTACGCAGATTACAAACGTGACTTTACCGTCTCTGCATTAACACACGTAATTTTAAGCCCCGAAGCAACGTCTGGTAGACTAGTTCAACGTGCGGGGCAATTGTTTAATGAATCTGAGAGAAACCGTGGTTGGAATTAGATCATAGGTTTTTAGAGTCTTAGAACTGGACAGGACGCTGAGGATTTTTAGGCCAAACATTTGCTGTGCCGTTGAGGGAATGGAGGCCTGTGGGAACACGGCTTTGTCGTGGTTACCCTGATTTCTAGTGCTGTGGGGGCTGAACTGCCATGACTGCCCTCACTGCGGCTGGGCCCCAGAATGTGTGCCACGAGCAACACACAGCTCCGCACAGCTAATCCTACTGTTCGGAGACGACAGAGCCCTCGCTCCGGTTGGCTCTGGCCACCCCTCTGCTCAGTGTGCAGCGCTGTCCTGTGTCCCTCCTCCTCCGCTCAATGGGGACGCTGGGAGACATTTCCCAGCTTCCCACCCAAACCTTTCTCTCCCTGGGATTTTTGTCAAGTGGAGGCCTTCTTTCTCCAGAGTCCTCATCTAGGAGTTCCGCTTTGCTGACAGGTCGACCATGTTTACAAGATCAAGTCAATCCTTGGCAGCTTTGTTTCTTCCGAATAAAAGAAGGAAGGCAGCCGTTCCCCAGCACCGGCTTTTGCCCTTTGCGCTTTCAGAACACAACTTGGGAATGTTGTTGAGTTAGTCTAAAGATTATTTCCCTTTCTTTCTCTGTTTATGAAACATCCACTGGGTGATAAGTACATTCTCAGCACGGAAAGCAAGCGACGCTGAAATTATGAGGTCTCCTCTCCAACAGCTGCCCGAAAATGGCGGCCCCGCCCTTGCGACCTTCTGCCCGTCTCTGTGATGCTGTGTGCGTTGTATTTACATTGTTACATAAAGGGAAATAACCCAGATGCTTTGTGCAATCTGCTTTGCTCACTCATTGAGAGATCAGTTCAGAGAAAACCCTCATGGATTCTTTCTGCCAACCTGGGCCCACTTAGAAATCCAGGAGATAGCGGAGTAGGCAGCGCCACGTGGGCCAACATTTTACTGAGGTCTAACTGGCACCTCTCTCTCTAATTTCCACTTTTCTCTAGTCTCCCCAAATCAAGAATAGTTTTCCCAATGTGATTTCCAGAGCTTGCAAAAGATTTGTCAGCCAGGGAATGTCTTTACAGCTCACTATGCTGCCTTGGCTGGGCTGGAACTTGTGTATAGGCCAGGCTGGCTTTGAACTCACAGAGATCTGCCTGCCTAGGGCTGGGATTAAAGGCATGTGCGCCACACCCAACTCTTGTGTTCAGTTTGAAAAGCTCTGTTTTTGGACAAGTGCTGTCTACAACTCTAGCTCCTGGTGTGAGCTTCAAGTCTCTGGTTTGGCTGTACTTTCATTTTCCATGAAAAACTCCGGGGAAAGGCAAAGGTTGTGTACATTTTAGCTCATTGGGTCTTACTGACCTGTAATTTGAGAGACTGTTGTTTTATTTGGATTGATCTCCTTGTGGCCCAGTGTCTTGCTCTGTTGAGTAGACAAGGTGTGTTAGGCACACTCTGCCCTTCACCTGCCTTCTGTCTTTGTCCTTATTCTCTGTGTCTTGGGAATGTGATAGCGGCGACATCAGTGACTACTTAGAACTCTGTATCAGCAAGGCCGGCAGAGTGATTCTTCGTAGGTTTTGAAATTTTGTTGTTGCTGCTACTCATTCATGTGAGCACCCGTTAGCAGACAAAAGAGCTAATTGGAAGTGTCTGGGTATTGGAAGACTTGGATCATAGTGAGCAGATGGAAATCTTCAGTGCTATGTAGGACAAGGACATGTCCATGCAAAGGTCCTCATCCATGAAGGGAGGTGTTACCATCCTTCTGGTCCTCCATCTCCAGTACAATGCATGGTGGCTAGAGCCGCCACCATGAAAAGAATGTTTTCAGGCTGTTGGATGTTTTATTGTAACTGGGCCAAGCTCTCTGGCAGAGTCTGTATTTCAGTTTCTCTTCAGCTTCCCCCATCCTACAACACAGGAATCTGTCCCGAGTCATCTGTGCCCATTGCATGGGTGGATCTGGTAGGGTGGTCCTCATCTAGGAAGCCATGGCTGAGTACACCCACTCATTTCCCACCATCTCCACAAGGAGCAGCTTTAGCTCTGACTCAGGGCAGCTAACCGTGGCCTGCAGAGGAAAGGCCCATCACTAATCTTATCTGCTGATCAGGAACCCTGACAGTGATGATGATGCCATCAGGCTTTCTGGCACCTCTGCCTCTTGTCCTAATCGAGCTCTGCCAGGGCCTGCTGTTCGATGAAGACATTCTGACCTCTGCACACCAAGTTTCGTGCTTTCTTGCTGGGGAACTGGGGAATCAGTAGGGAATAGAATATCATTAAGTTTGAATTTCGCTTTGCTGAGTTGGTTTCTCACACAGGCTTTGTTGTCCAAGGATGATGGTGGTGTGTTTGTGGGCTCCCATTCACTGATTGTTTCACGGTTCTCTTCACAGGGTGGAGAATCTCTGCTTATGGAGCTGGAAGGGAAGCTGAGAGCAAGATCTTCTGGGGAAAAAATGCATGGGACTTGCCATGTGCTTGTGTTCCCATGTACTCAGAAGAAGACAGAACTTGAACTCTAAATTCTGAAGACAATCCATGACTAACTTACCTTATCTTTGCCTGACTGATGTTGTTTTGTAATGAAATATACTTATCTATGGAACAAATAGACTTTGATGGGGGCCAGTGTAAACTTTTCAGACTTTCTTTTTGTAGTGCTGAGGGGTCAAACTCCTGACCTCCTCCATGCCAGACAAAAGCTCCATGTGAGCTGTACTTCTGGCTCCTCCAAGTTTAAGGTACAATTCTGTTCTCACTGACTCTTGAGAACAGATGGGGTAGAAAGAAGTCCTTCAGCATTTAGGAGAAGGTAGCCTCCCCTCCAAATGTGGACAGAAAGCTCGTCATAACTGAGCTCCTTACTGTGAGGGAGCCTTTGGTATCTGTCATCAAATGAACCCTGTGGTATTCACTATATGTAATAATTAGGCTCCAGTGGGCAAAAGGTAACACACTCAGATATGTGACAGGAAATGTTGGTGACAGGATGCTTGTAAAGGAGGTATCGGTATAAGGAAACTGAGAGTACTGTAGAATACTGCAGGCTAGCAGGAGCTACTAACACGCTCTACATAGGCAGGGGAAGAGAGCAGATTAGTCTGGAAGGAATAGGAACCTCCAGACAGGTGTGTGGTCACAGGTAGATGGACAAGGCCAGCCCACAGCTCTGAACAGGAAGGGGATCCAGGGATGGGTTTGTTTACATCTAGCCTGTTGGGGGCTTTGCCTATTTCTTGATTACCTGTTTTCCACCTATGGTGGTGACTCATCTGCTGTTCAGTGAGATTCCTGTCACTGGCTCCTCTTGACAGCTGTGATTGAAAGACAATTACTGGGATACAGGGATAACTTTTTAGGATGATGATGTTATCATATCTGAGAGCGGGCTGAGTCTAAAATTAGCTTTTTCAGTCCCAACCCGAATAAGAGCAGTTAATCAAATGTTAGAAGATGCTTGGGGGTTGGGGAATGTAGAGGAATGTAAGACACAAAGCAACTCAGAAATTCTAGGCCAGGAGGGGAACATTTTAGAAATCTAAGCCCATAGGAGTTTGGAGTTTAGCTCAGTGGTAGAGTCTTTACCTGGCAGGTGGAAGGCCCGGGTTCAGTCTCCAGCAGAGAGGAAAATAACGGAAGTCTATTATTAGTATCTTTCAAGAAACAAGGGAAAACATTACTACCATGAAATAAGAATGAATGTTGTTTGAAAAGGAACAGTCAGTGGACAAAACTAGGTTTTCAGAAATTAAAAATATCATGGGAAGAACAAAACTCAAAAAGAAATACTAAATATAAGAGTGAGAAAACCTGGAAATACAGCAAAGGTGAAATGTGAGAGACAGTAGGGGTGAGATACTGATACAGAATTTCAGGACTAGTTCAAGAAGTCTAAATCTGAATGATACAAGTTGATAAAGAAAGGACAAAGGGAGACAAGAAAAAGTCTTCAACCAAATGAGTTGAGAAAATTCTGTAGGAAGAACATACATGTCCATTCTGGAAGAGTCCACCGAGTTCTGTCTGCCTGGATGGGAAAGACCCACACAAAGGGTACCTCACTACGAGGTTTTGGGACATCAAGAACAAAGATCCTATTCTAGAAAATGAAGGGGGAGCCACAAAAAGCAATAGAATTAGAATGTCTTTGGCATGCCACAACAAAGCTAGGATCTAGAAGTAATAGAGCAGCAGAATTTCAAATTCTAGGGAGACATGGTTGTCAGCCTTGACTTTGTTAGTCATTTGAAATACCAAATGGGCAAGCGGAAAGAGGAAGGACATCATCAGATCCAAATGCTTAAAACCACTGCCTTTGCGGAAAGTTCTTAGGAAAGGGCTGGTATTTGTGTTCCATGTGTATAAACAGGAGTATAAACCAAGAAGGAGGGAGGGTTAAGGCAGAGAAGCCTGGAAGCAAAAGGAGTCTTCAGAAGAACAGGTGGAGGGGGACGCCAAGAAGGAAGTCTAGCAGAGTAGGGTGGGTCAGGAAGCCGCAGGATGCACCCATCAACCCAGGATGAAATTGAGGGAGAGTCCCAGGTATCAAACGCCCTGAGACATTTACAGAGTGGTCAGAGTTAGACATTCCATTAATGATAAACACATAGAAGATTTTAAATGAAAGCAAGGCCAAAATTGATTTCAGAAAGAATAAAAAACTTGTATCGGGTAAGACAAATATTTATGGTTATTACCTGGCTCCTCTGTGGCTAACACTTAAATAGAAATTATGATGTAAACTTCAAATATTGGTCTATTTAAAATTATATTTAACAGTACATTAGCATACATAAAAATAAAATTTTAAATTTTATGGGAAGAAGTTAATAAATATTGGCTAAGACTAGAAGACCAAAAAATAAAGATAAATTTGAAAAAGCAACCAAGTGGTAGAATGAGCGCTAATATTAGTGAAAAGGCAGAAAGTAAATACCTCAGGAAGGGGCCAAGGCTGAGGGAGATAAGAGCTGCCACCTTTTTACAATAAACTTCATGGAATTATTTGACTATTAACTTTAAAATGGATGTCTATCAGATTAAAAAAATAATAAAACAAAAATTAAATGATTAAAGCTATGCATAATACCCCAGGCAGCCATTGCTAAGCAATCAGAATGTGTAAACCAAGCTAAGTTACCCAAATATTTGGACCATCTGAAAACTTTGAGAGTAGGAAAAGATTATGAGTCATGATGGCATTGCTTAATTACAAAAGGGTTTGTGAAGTTGGATTAATTATCAGTGGTAGCCTGTCACAATAAGGTTCTCAGGACACACACTTTGGCATTGTTTGATTTTGCTATGGGCAGGAAGACACAAGACAGGCCAAGAGACAAGGGACTGGTGCCAGCTGAGAAAGAACAGACCAGGGGCTGCTGTGGAAAACTGCCCGGTAAACAGCAAAGACGAGCCCTGGAGATCCAGCAGTGGGAGCCAGAAGCTCCGCAGAGGCCAGAGGAGACTGGTTTGGATGTGGGCTGAGGCTCTCAAGGGTTCATGCGTTGGGAACTTGGTTCACAGTGTGACAAGGTTAAGAGGCGGTGGCACCCGAGGCTAAGTGGGTGTCCCTAGGTCTTTGGAGGCATGCCATCCTGAAGTAGAAGTTCTCAGGGGACCCACTTAGTTCTTAGTCTTGTTTTCTGGTTTCCCATCTTGCTATGTGATCTCTTGGTCTCGAGTGTGCCACCATCTGCTGTGATGTGGTGCAGCCAAGGACCCCTTAGCAGAGTTGGTGCTACGATGTTTCTACTTTGTCTCACTGTTAACTAAATGAACCTCTTTGCTTTGCACTTCTTAGCTTTAGGTATTTTGTTACAGTAACAGAAAAAGGACTAATAGACTACCAGCACACAGACCCTAATTCTCATGTAAGGGAGGAGCTGTGTGGTCTGTCCTGCACTGCCTGCAGGCACAGGCAGTGTTCAGAGTCGGAAGTGGACAAAGGCTACACACAAACCAGTTTCTTCACTCTCTGTGTTTTATTTGTTTGATTTTTTGTTGCTTTTTTTTTTTTTTAAATGATGTTTCCTTATATAGTTCAGGCTGGCCTAGACCTCACAATCCTTCTGCCTCAGCCTGTTGAGTTGCTGGGGTTACAAACAAGTGCCACCTTATCAGGCCTTTTAAAGTTTTGCCTGTGTGCTTAGTTATGCTTCTGCATCTGAGCCCGTTCTACACCATCAGCTTCCCACGTGGTCTTGTTCAAACCTCATCATCTACTGACTCCACTTCTCCCCAGTGCCTAGCCCTGGGTCCAGTAGCAGCTAAGTTGTGCTTCTGCTTGAGGTGGAACTGATGTGCTCAGTTCACATGACCATTTACTTCCGTGAAGCTCCCATGAGCCTATCAGGTCGTTCCCACGCCCCCCCCCCCCCAAGCAGCACCTCTTAGTATGCGACCCCCGGTCTACAATCACATCATCTTGGAGAGTGAAAGAAATGTAAACTTTCAGAACCTACTTGAGTCTAGCTGAGTCAGAAACTTTGAGTCAGACCCAGCAATCATTTTCTGCATGCCTGCCAGATGATTTTGGTATCTATTAGTATCTGAGGGCTGTGCCATGGGGTCAGGCTCGGAGGGAGTATGACAGGTTCAGATCTTTGTTTAGGAAGTTGAGTGTGTTTAAGTCAAATGGTGTCTAGGAGAAAGGGGCAGGAAGATGAGCTTCTGCTTTGAAGTAACATGATGTAAAGAGGGCTCCTCACCATCCCTGTCTCTCTGGGAACATGAAATAGAAGGATGCAACATAAAGAGTTGTTCAGCCTCTGACCCTCCCTGCATCAAGAATTAGTGAAGATGCTATTATGATGCCTGAAATGAAGATGCAGTGTAGCATGAATCTTAGAAGGTCTTATTAATGAAAATAAAAATAAAAAAACAACTCAGGGCCAGGTAGGTATTGGGGTGAATGCTCAAAGATCAGAGAGACAGAACAGGCCACAGCTACCTCATCTCGCCAGTTCCTCAGCTGGTCCTGTTTCTTCAGACTGGAAGCCTCTGAGTCCTCATCCAAATGGATCTCAGCTGAACTGTGCTGCTCAAAAGCCTAAAAGCTTAACAAAACTCCAGTTCCTTATATACCTTTCTGCTTCCTGCCATCACTTCCTGGGATTAAAGGCATGTGTCACTATGCCTGGCTGTTTCCAGTGTGGCTTTGAACTTACAGAGATCCAGACAGATCTCTGCCTTTGGAATGCTAGGATTAAAGGTGTGTGTGCCACCATTTTCTGGCCTTTATATCTAGTGGCTGTTCTGTTTGCTGACCCCAGATAAGTTTATTAGTGTTCATAATATATTGGGGAACACAATATCACCACAATGTAGTTAGAAAAAAAATAGTCATATAAGAGAGAGGCTGGGGTTAAGACAGATGGGGAAGAGTGTAGTGGGTAGCTGTTCTGGCTATAACCTTGAAGCACCACCCCTAGTGAGGTAGCAGGTAACTGTTATACCTGCCAGTGACCTTGAAGTACATGTCCCTGGGGCATGGCCACTTGGGACCGTTCAGATCTAGGATGCATGTACATGGCTATCTCTCTGTGCCCTCATGGTTTTGGATGCTGGAGACAGATTAGGCGAAAGAACAGCATGGAACTATGCCTCAGCCTTCCAGGATGCTGAAATAATTCCTCTGTTCTGTATAGTGAGTTTTATTTCTCTAATAAATTTTTTTGCACTTTAAGCAGACTCCGTGGATTGCTAGCAGTATCTTGACTCCGTTATCTGGCGCCCAATGTGCCCCCACGTAGGAACGTGGGTGAGCCATCCACAGCTCTTTACCCGCACAGATAGCTTCCATGGATCCTGCCCACAGACTCCTTCAGCAGTCTGTGTGATCTGCTGTGGCAGATATGACCCCTGCTTTCTAACTGTGAGCACTGCTCCATCCTGACCTGCCACAGGCCAATGCAGCTTTATTTATCAACTAATCAGAGCAACACATATTCACAGCACACAGAAAGACATCCCACAGCAGAAGAGTCTATGCCAATTGACTGAAATCAGGATTCTAGATTCACCTTACTTGTGGATGTTTGGGGTGCCTTGTGGTTCACAGTGGCGGATAGAACATTCAAAGGCTGTTTGTGTGTGGGTTGAGGTCGAAAGTTGTGATTTACCCTATTCTTAGAACAATCTGAAACAGCTGTTAGATACAATGTTTCTTCTTTTTATATACTTCAAAGATCAAAGTTGAAACACGACACCTGTTCCTTCCCCAGCTTAGTGTTTAGCCACAGCCAGCTCCTATTGCCCGCTCATTGGTATCTTAGCTACATTTTGGGGTGTTTAGCAGAAGTTTTGGCCCTCAATGGGAAGCCAGGGCACCTCTCAGCTTTCAAACTACAAGCTTGCAGAGGCTGCTAGGGGGCTTTCTGAGCAGAACATCCTTGATGGATGATGATGAGCGACGGTAAATAAATTTCAGTCAGTACACTTGAGAGTGGATCAGGACACGGAGTGTTTACTGTAGACAATCAATGGGCACTATTTTAGAGGAGATTAAGATTTGCTGGACTTAATGCTCCTGCCGGCTGGCCTTGTTGGCAGAGGGTGAGTTACTGTTTTCTCCAGGGAGGTAGAGAGGAGCAGCGGCGCCTCTCAAGTTAAGGCATGCAATACAACACGCCTTTTAGAAACCTGTCTGGGTGATGAGGGTGTGGCTCCGAGGCAGAGTGCTTGGACTGAATCAACAAAATGACTGGAAGCAAAACCCAAACCAGAAATCTGTTTGATTTGGAGATCAAATCTCCAATAAAAGACGTGTTTGTGGTGTGTAAAGTGGAAGAGGTCGGGTTTCTAAGTGGGGCAACTTCCTGTCTCCCGGCAACATTCTTGGTCGCTGCCCCAGGGTCTCCTGTTTTACGTGTCTGATGGAATTGACGCGTGGTGAGGACTGTAGGACCTTGCAGGGTGTTCCATGTTGTCTGAGGCTGATCTGTAGATGGAGTATGGATCTGGGCAGAAACTGAAAGCCTAGCCCTCACTGCCTCCAGTCCTTTCCCCTCCCACCCAGAGGCTGGAAAAACTACTGCTTTAAGCCACTGTCTGACTCCTAAGAACTTGAGCACCTAGTCATTATCTGGGAGAGAAAAAAAATATGATCTCAAGATTTCTCCAAAAGCAGATGTTTAAACGTTATTAATATAAACCATATGCAAATGTTTAAGTTTTCTAGACATTTCTTCATGAGAAAGTCTCTCTGTGTAGATTTGAGAGGCTCTATGCCTTGTATCAGGGTCTGGGAGATGCTGGTCTGTGGTGCAAGTCTGGCCCAATGCTGGTTTTGTGAGTAGTCTCCCCCTCCCCCTCCCCCCCTCCCTCCTCCTCCTCTTCCTTCTCCTCTTTCTCCTCCTCCTCCTCCTTCTCCTTTTTTTGGTGCTCAGCCATGCTCGTGTATTTGCATATCATCTGTGGCCTCTTTCCCCTTGCCAGAACATGTAGTGGTTACAGAGACTTTCTAGTCTGTGAAACCTAAGATAATTACTCTGTGGCCCTCACACAGAGAGAGGTTGGCTGATGCTGTCCTCTATTTCTGCAGCTCCCTGTGTGTGGTCTTTAAATGGTTGCTCAGACTTGTGAAGACTCTTTGAAGATGACTTGAGCTTGGCTCCGTGGAGCTTGTATTGTCCACGGTTGGTGTCCTGCTCAGGGAGCTCAGTCACTTAAAATCCTTCCTCTCTTCAGTTGCTTTTCATTGGGCATACGGTTATACATGAGTAGAAAAGTAACCAACACACTGATGGATTATCTTCTGATAGTCATGGGATCAGCTTTCAGTTTTTGGCTCATGGGTGAGTAAGAGAATTTCCCTCAAAAGGAGGCTATAGACTCTGTTAATCACCCCCAGGAAGATGGCAATTCTGGAATAGGAAGTGAAGACCTGAGGTGCCTGCCCCCTCACCCCCAGCTTTCAGATAATTACAGCCTCACAGGAGTCCCTGAGCCAGAAGCAGTGAGGTGTCCCCAGACTTCTACCCTCCACACTGTAGGACATAATGCTTGGCCATTGTTTTAAACCAACAAGTTTGAAGATAATTTGGTGTGCTTCAGAGACAGACTTATCCAAACACCTAAACACTCTGGGCATCATGATGTTCACCATAGGAGCTGGGTAGCCAACTGTTCTGGCACCATTTTGCAGGGGGAAAGGCTTCTGCTGAAGTGCTCACTTGGAGGCAGTTTCGAGTCTTGTCATCCCTAAGCGTAGGTACTTAGATCGCACAACTGGGAGAGGCTGGGAGAGGACAGTGGTTTGAGACTGACGTGAACGGATGACAGGTTAGCATATGTATATGGACACAGGAGTCAATTTGTGCCATGTGCCCTCCAAAGGAACACATGGTCCTCCTGGCTGTGGCCTTCGTCCCAAAGATGACCATAAGCCCAGAGTTAACTGTGATGCTTGCTCAGTTTCTGGTTCTTCCTGGTTTTGATTCTCAGCGATACTCCTGTCTGTACAGACTCTACAAAGACTTGTTCTGACTCTACAACAGTATTTGGAGAATACCAAAATGGTTTTCATGCTGAGTCTTCTGGGTTGCATGTATTGAAGGCACAGTCCTTGGTTGGTTGTAAGTTTGAACAGCATGGGAACGCTCTCCCGAATCTGTGGGAGCCTAATGATGGAGGTTTGGGATTCTCAGTGGAGAAACTAGCCCATGTTCTTGGACTTGGCTGTAGGTTACAGAAGACATAGAGCCTTCGGGCTTTGCTATTTATACACATGGTAGTTGTCTGTTTCCAGTATCTTAGGAGCGAAGTCATTTCTGTTGTGAGAGAACCCCAGTGACAACTCTGTGTTGTGTGGCTCCTGTTGTCTGCAAATTCACTTGAAGGCATTTATGGTAAAGAATCAGCGTGATTCACCTCTGTGTGCTTATGCCCATTGAGAGGTGAGAAGGCCTGGCAGGAGAACACGTCTTACGCCCTTCACCTCCTGTCCCAGCCTGCTCACTCCTGACTGACAGCCGCCTGGGTGAGGCTGGAGTCTCTGGCTTCTCTTCAGCAGTGGATCCTTCGTGTTTCCCTGTAAAACCTGGCTCTCTTCCCACACCTGCACTTTCTCAGTTTGCGATAAAAGACTATAACCTGACTTTCTAATCTTGAAGGATGTAGTTTTCTGTTTTCCTACTCAAGGCCAGGACTTCTGCAGCTGTGCACTTCAAATGTGGGGCAGATGCCAAACACTCCAAAACATGGAGAAAAGATACCAAGGAGAAAACAATAGGAGTTGGCTACAGCTTGTGGACATTGTACTACGCTGGACAGCTGTGCGTTGGCTAACTACGCAGCAGGCCCTTTTATTTATTTATTTATTTATTTATTTATTTATTTATTTATTTATTTATTTATTTATTTGTTTATTTATTTATCTATCTACTTACTTACTTATTTACTTACTTGTTTATTTAAATTTACCTGTACTATAATCTATGCAGCTAACTTCAAGGCCAAGGGTGGTAGTTAGAGAGTTTTTAGAATTTTTTTCTTTAAAGGAGACTTACATTTGGATATCTAAATACTGGAAACCTACTCAAGAGGTTGGGGTGGTATGGGGTTCAAAGAAAAGTATACAGATTTTATAGTCATTCAAGTATGGGCATCTCCCAGGCCGTTCAGTCTTAAGGACAGCGCATCAGGTGGTTTAGGGTGAGGGCATAGTCCCAGTTCCATCAGTTTCTCAGTGCTCCAAACTAGGTTAGTAATAGTCCCAACTTCACAGAGTTACATGGGAGCAAAATGAATTCATATCCATTAAAGCATGTGGAGTGGCGCCCGATCGACACAGCATTTCCTACCATCCCTATCTGTTTTTATCACCATTCTTAATAATGACTCATGGTAGTAACAAGAATTTCAAATACGTTACAGAGTTGGAGTTGCTTTATCTAAAACTTCTAGCCCAATTTCGGGCATGCATTAGAAGCCCCGTGATGGATGGTTTATTTTAATATGTGGTTAGAAACAGCCATGGGTTTCCCCTCCTAATGTTTGGGCCGGTGCAGACTCACATGAAGAAGTGTGCTCCCACTGCAGCAGGCCTGACACCGGAGACACGGGTTAGGGACACATGGGGCCTCTGCTCTGCAGTGACCTTCACTACCCCGAGGTCCTTCGAATCCTCATCCTCAGCCAGGTTTGGTTTCCCGGTCTCCTCATAGATCAAGTGTGTCTGACTCTGAGTCTTGCTCCTCAGTCTTCAAGATCCTTGAAGAAGACTGGCCGTTGGGAACCCTGGAGCCCCATGGAGAGATCTGGAGGACTGCAGCTAAGATCTCGCAGCTGGCTGAACTAGTTGAAGGCCGCACTCCTTTAGTGCCTATTAACACTTAGCACATACACCTGATTGCCGTGTGATTAAAAACTGCGTCAGCTCAGGCTGGTTGCTGCTGTTGTTCACAAAGGCCCGGGTTACTTCGGAACCCCTTGTTCCCTGCCCTGCCTTCTCTCTCCGTGTGTATTTGACTTACTTCCCATTATCCTGCTTGGCTTGGCTGGCGATTCCTCTGAACAACTTGGGCAATCTCTGGCTACCCCTAGACTTGTACATTCTGTTGATCCCACACCGACTTACCCTCCTCTGGTGTGTTTTTCAGATGGCTTTGCACGGAGCAAATCATATGACTCTCTTCTCCCTGTGACTGTTCTGTGTCTCTTCATTCCTCTGAGGCGCCCTCCGCCCTCCATTTGATTTACTGCTGGAGTATTTATTGCTGGGGTGATGCGCATAGTGAACACCCTGGGGCTTTTGTTAAGCTGGGCTTCCAATGGTTTCTCTTTTCCCTCCTTGTCCTGGATGTCTGAGGTGGTTGGTCACTGGCTTTCTTGGAAAGCTCACAGTTTGCCTGTGTTTACCCCATACAAGTGCATAACGATCCCTTTTGGAGACGTTGGCTTAGTTTATTTTTAACCTCATGGGATGCTTTTCTGGTGACCTTTGGGGTTTCCCGGCCTGAGGATCAGTGAGTCTCCTGGCTACATTTACATTGCACTTGTCTGGTCTGAGAGATGACACCTGGGAGCTGGTGACTGAGCAGATGGTTCTTGGGGGAGACGTAGCTATAAGGGTGAATGGTTGGTTGTTCGGCCTTCATTCTGTCCTTCACTTAGAGTCTGGCATTGGTTTCTTTCCAGTTGGCTTCAACAGCAGCTTCAAGGTGGCTTCCTGAGGGAGCCTGAGTTTTGATTTTCTCAGTGACATCTGCATCACCTGTCACTGCTGCTACAATGCCTGTCTTAACCACTCGTGACCGCACAGACTCTGCTAAACTGAAGACATGGCGTCCTACCTTGGCCTTGGCGAGGCCACTCTTCCAGTTCCGGCTTTGGAGCAGTGAGACTGGCCTTGAAGCTGTGCATTTTTTTCTGATTTTGGTCTTTTGTGAAGTCTTCTATGAGCTCTGAAATGCCTCAAGTCTAACAGCCACATTTAATACACTTATCTATTAGCTCCATTACTCTGCTTCAGGTCCTGAGCTGTGTGAGCCCGGGTTTGGAGGCTGCTGGTATGGAAGATCAGTACTGCCTACCAGAGTCTTGCACCTGGAAGGCATGCAATACGTTTTTGTTGTTGTTAAATTTTCAGTCTATAGACCCGATGATACTATTATTTTTAAGATTTTTTGCACCAGACACTGCCAGACTATTTTTAAGAATTGTTTTAATTTTTAAAGATCGTTGCCTTGCACGTGTTTGGTTTTAGAATGTAGACATTTCCCATGAACACAGTCCCTGCCAGCTTCCCTTTGCTGCCGAGCTGGCAGTCACCTGTGCTGTTGACAGACTGATGTTTGCAAAGTATGCCTCACACCCTGATAGCGGCTGTGACTACCTCAAGCGGTAGTAGCATCAGGTGGGGTGCCAAGGATCTGTGGTCATCTAAGTTTGTGCTTTAAAAAAAAAAAATGCTGGGCAGTGACCCACACCTTTAATCCCAGCACTCGGGAGGCAGAGGCAGGCGGATCTCTGTGAGTTCGAGGCCAGCCTGGTCTACAAAGCAAGATCCAGGAAAGGCACAAAGCTACACAGAGAAACCCTGTCTCAAAAAAACAAAAACAAAACAAACAAACAAAAAAAAAACAAAAACAAAAAAACCCCCCAAAAACAAAACAAAACAAAAAAACCAAAAAACAAAAAAACCTAATACATTTATATATATATATATATATAAAATGCTGCTGGAACCTTGAGCTCTGTCTCTGGAATTGTAGAGGTGAAAGAAAGTTAAGAAAATCCGTGGGAATAGAGGAAGAACAGGTCAAGTTAAAATGAAATATATGCCTTGGCCTCCTGGCTGAATGCGTCAATTCCTAGGCTTGCTCCAAGTGAAGGCTGACTTCGGGTTTCCTGCCCTCATGGATGGTTTGACAGTTAGAGGACAAAGGGCCCTGTCCAGAAGAGGACTAACTTTACCCAGGGCTACAAATCACAGCCCAGGAAACACCGCGCAGAAGGGTACCCAGCTTTCCTTTTCCTTTGGACTTAAATTTAGAGGAATCAAGTTCCAAAGAGATTGACACCCCACAGCCCCGGATTTCCTGATGGTTTGGGAGGCTCTGGGTCTGAAACTGGCCAGGAGCTAAAGTTTCCTCTGTTCAGCAAGAAGACATCTCCCTAGCAGAAAACAGTTCGGCCCCCAATGTCACCTGAGGCTGAGAAGAAAGCGGTGACTGGTCTGTGCTTCAGTGAGAAGCAGGAGAAAGTGGAGGTTGCCATAATCAGAATAGGCTGGGCTTTCTAGACAATTCTTTTAAGAAAAGAAGAGGGCAGTTCTTGGAGGTGTGAAGGGGTCTTTCCAAGGGGTATACCTAGAAGAAGGTTCTTCCCGGTCCGCACAGTGACCACTGTGCCCATCTCTCTGGTAGTCATATGTTACTTTTAAATTTCAGCTTCAGCAAGTGTTTTGTATCATTTAGGCTTCATTAAATAAAAGCCATTCCCATTCTGAGGTGGGAGAACAGAGGTCACGGAACACCACCTTCTCTCTCCAGTTATGCAGTTACAAGCCTAGCTTTCCCTCTGGAAAAGGCATCTTTGACAAT
Organism: Onychomys torridus; assembly: GCF_903995425.1. Lineage (NCBI taxonomy): Eukaryota > Metazoa > Chordata > Mammalia > Rodentia > Cricetidae > Onychomys > Onychomys torridus. Next base: position 23,474,573 of record NC_050456.1, on the reverse strand, counting down.
GTTAATAGCTCTGACCTCAGAGTCCTAGCATTTCCCTCCAAAGTCCCTGAAGTGAGAAAGCAGGGCTGGAAAAACTGGTGCCTAAGGCTGAACTTTAACCCTTGAAGAAGAGAAAGCATTGAATAACTGCAGAGGCATGCCAGTGTATGCTACAGAGTAAAGATTTAAAAACTAGCAAACAGAATCCCCCAAAACAAGCCTTAGAGTTATCTACAGTTTTGCTGTCAGCGGAAAGAGAGTGGAGGATCCCCCAGCCCCTACCCCCTCGCTGGGGCCCGGAGGGCAGATACACAGTTCTGCAGAATTTAGCCCTGTTTGGCTATTTGCCTGACCCTAGCAGATAATTAGCCAGTCATCTTGGGTCACAAAGAGCCTCTCTTGGGAGCCTCTAAATAGTTCTCCTCACCCCCAAAAGTATAACACAGCCCATTGGGAAACCTTGGGTGCTAATCTCCTGTAAGAAATCCTGAGATCATCTATAGTTCCCATTTGCCAGAGGGCTGGAGGCACAATTGATGTTTCCTTGCCTACCAGCTGATTTAACAGCATCTTCAGGCCTTTCTCTTTGTTTATATTCTAGGGACATCATTCCATCACAGAATAAAGCATAAGACATTTCCTGACACCCAGAGGTCCACTTCACCCCGACTTCATCAGGGATACCCAGATGAGATGACTATGGGGATGCTGATACCTTCTAGTTGAGAATGTGTCCTCTGAGTCAGAACACTAGAACCAATGATGCCTCTAATATCCTTGTCCCTTCATCTTGGCAACAGCCTTGGGAGATAGTATTATTATTCTTGGTTACTGATGGAGCTTCGAGAAGTTGAAGGAATTGCCTAGAAACATGCAGTGAGTAGACATGCTGAAACCTCAGACCAGATCTACCTGGTTCTCAGATTCATGTCCCTTGACTCTGGGGTTTATTTCTGAGTTTACAAAAAAAGAAAGAAAAGGGGAAAAAAATGCCTCCTTACTCCCCGTTAGGGCCTGCCTACCTGCCCTGAATCCCGGAGAACTTTGTGAAAGCCTTACCTAACTTTGGTTGATTACTTTCCCAAGGACAGGGTACCATCATTGGTCAAAACTCCTTCAAATCCAGCAGACCTCCAGGGAGCGATGGCCTGTCCACATGACTCATTGAAGAAATGACTGTGTGGCCCAGAAGCACCTGCTGCTATATCTTATTCTCCAGGGCAGACACCTGATCTGGGGTAATGTTGCTGGCCTGACTTCTTTTGATGTGTAATATGAATGGCAACTCATCTTGGGAAGGCCAGCATAGAGTCCTGCTTGAGTTTCAGCCCTCCCCTTTCCTGATGTAGTTTCTTCCAAACCCTTCTGGTATTTGATTTCACTGTGAAAGTCACATGGTTGTAGAAGATTCTGAGCTTTGATGATTCAGAAGCTCAGTTGAAGAAAATCAGTTTTAGAAAAACTGATTTTATCATCTCAGAAAAAAAAAAAAAATAGCCCGGGGGTGGGGAGGGCGGTTGTCAAATGGGATTGAGGCTGTAAAGACAGTTTAGCAATTCAAAGCAATTGCTGTTCTCCCAGAGGACTTGAGTTCAATTTTTAACACCCATATTAGGTGGCTCACAATCACCCGTAACTGCGGTTCCAGAGGATGTGACGGACTCTTCTGGCATCTGATGGTACCTGCACACATGTGATGTGTACTCTGTGTACATGCTCGCACATGCGCGCGCGCGCGCACACACACACACACACACACACACACACACACATACACACACAAATAAAAATAAAAATAATCCTGAAAAATAAAATTAAAAAATCTGAACAAAGATAACACTTTATTATGAAATTTTGTGATTTTCCTTTGACACTTCTCTTTTCTTCGGGGTAATTTTTCATCTTAGAATCAGAATTCAAAGGAAATCTGATCAATCATCAGAAGACGTGGCTCGACCAGCTCAGAATTAGAGCAGAGAGACAGAATTGCCTTAACAGAAACGTCACTCAGACCCTGAAGGAAATGTTCTTGCTCGGAAGCTGTGGGCTCAGTACTTGGCGCCGCCACGTGTGGTCCCCGCAGCCGTGGGCAAGGTGTTTAACTTCTCCACACCCCTGTTCTGCGGTTAGCAAAGCAGGAGGAAGAATACTTTCCTCATGACTCACCATCTTAGACCAAAGTTACAAATAAGGATGCTCTGCATGTTGCTTTTCATGATTTAGAGCTGCCAAGGTGATGAAACTGAGAAATCAGCTCTTCCTGAGCTCTCAACCTGACGGTCCCTGATTGGTCCTCCCCCCCCCCCACAAATTATTATTTTCTGTGTATGGATGTTTTGCCTGCATGCATTTCTTCTGTGTACTATGTGTGTGCAAGCACCCACAGAGGTCAGAAGAGTGTGTCAGATCTCCCAGGACTGGAGGTAGAGACAGTTGTGAACCATCACGTATGTGCTGGGAACTGAACCTGGGTCTTCTGGAAAAGCAGACAGTGCTTTTAGCCACTGAGCTCTCTCCAGCCCCGAGTTGGTGTTTTTTCTCTGGGAAGGACATGGTTGTTTCATAGACTTCAATGCCAAGTGAATCTCGTGTGTGTGTGTGTGTGTGTGTGTGTGTGTGTGTGTGTGTGTGTATGATTCTAAATTGCTAAGTGTCCAGATGAGGCAGGTGCTGCTGGAGCAGGTGGCAAGATTTTGGCAAGTTTCTCTGTTGATGTTTAGGAACCCATGTATTTAAAAGTTATCAGGCCAAATGTGTACAATTCTTTGTACCAATTAAAAACGTTTGTCATTATGCGCCAAATAAGCAAGAACGAAGAAAATTTATCACAGCAACTAAATGCAACACCTGATCCTAAACTGAATTGTTTAGTGGAAGAAAATAATTCTGTAAAAGATCATGTAACAAAACTGAAACATGGGCAGTAGATTAGACAAAAATAACTGCAATAACGTTAATTTTTCAGCCAAATTGATGATGGTATCACATAGATGGATTATAAATAATAAGGCAATGGAGTGTGCATTAGTTATTTTCTACTTTTTGGGACAAAATGCCTGACTAAACAACTTAAGAAAGAATGATTGTTTTGGCTCATGGTTGCAGGGATGGTCTGTCTGGGGATGGGGGTGAGGTCTGAGGCAGCTGGTCCATCATGGGGGTGGGGAGAGTATGGTGGTATTGTGTTCCCCAAAATATCGTGTACCCTAATAAACTTATCTGGGGTCAGAGACAAAACAGCCACTAGATACAGAGGCCAGAAAATGGTGGCACTCACACCTTTAATCCCAGCACTTGGGAGGCAGAGCCAGGCGGATCTATGTGAGTTCAAGGTCACATTGGAAACAGCCAGGCGTGGTGACTCACACCTTTAATCCCAGGGAGTGATGGCAGAAACCAAAAAGATATGTAAGGCGTGAAGACCAGAAACTAGAAGCTTTTGGCTGGTTAAGCTTTTAGGCTTTGGAGCAGCACAGTTCAGCTGAGAGGCATCCAGTCTGAGGAAACAGGGATCAGCTGAGGAACTGGCGAGGTGAGGTAGCTGTGGCTTGTTCTGCTTCTCTGATCTTCCAGTGGTCACCCCAATACCAGGCTCAGGTTTGATCTTATTAATAAGTGCCTTTAAGATTCCGGCTACAGGGGAGGGCAGCTGGTCACACTGTATCCAGTCAAGAAGCAGGGAGAGATGAGTGCTGGCTTCCTGCTAGCCGTTCCTTCCTATGCATCCTAAAACCTCAACAGGTGGAGTGAGGCTGCACACATTTAAGGCGGGCCCTCTTGCCTAAATCAAGCTGATTTAGGAAAGCTCTCCCAGGCATTCCCTGAGGCTTGCCTCCTTGGTGACTTTTAGATCCGGTCCAGCTGTTAAAGTTAACTAGTATAGAGTGAAACCTTAGCAGTAGGTAAATTTGTCTAGTGGCATCTTGCAGTTTATGCATTATTGCTGCTCCAGTCAGGGTACATCCTCTATGCTTTTCACATTTGAAATGAGAAAAAATGAAAACTAACATACACACACATATATAAATATTCCATATTTACCCACATATATGACTTCTTCTAAAATGCCAAATGTCATGGCTCCCAGTGAGCTCCACTCAGAGACTGTCCCAACTGTTAACTCCCATGTTCATATCTGTCCTTAGGACAGCACGGCCTTCCTCTCTTGATTGCCCTGCTTGTTCTGGCTGCCCCCATGAGTCTCCCACTCGCATTCCTTGGCTTTATGGCAAGTTCCTTCATGCACCTTCTGATATTTTCCTTTTCTGTAATATTTCCAGTGTGAACAGTTCCTCACCTGGCCTGGGCTGATTTATTTCATGGATCCTTGCACCCCACTGCCAGATTCACTCAGCAACTTTAGCTTTGATTGCGCCGCATCATTGCACAATAATTTTCTTGTAGCCCATGACTTCCTTTTTGAGAGTGGAGAGTGATGTTTTCCATTTTTGTCTCCTCTGTGCCTAGCACAGTGCTTAGGTTCTAGAAATGTCTGAGGAACGCAGAGAGAACCCACACACTGAGCAGACACCACACTCAGCCATCCAAGCAGACCAGAGGGCAAATGTTAGTATTTGAACACCCTGTAGAAACACAAAAACCTACTGAAATTCTGTTGTGTGTGTATATGTTTATGTGAATTACCCTCTGGATGGTCTCAGGATACCAATAGCATCTGGGGAAGACACCTGAGCCAAATTTCCTCTGTAAATTATTTCTGGCCTTTTCACCCCGTCAGGCTTAAACAATAGGCTGTCAAGTTGTTAAAAAGAGGAAGCATGCTTCTTATGGGGAAAATTATCATGCTAGTCTACTGTAATAAAGCAAGGTGACCTCTTCCAGAGAAGGAAGCATTTAAGAAACTGTGGCCTCCAATAACAGTGTCACCATAGTCACCCTCCAAGAGGATTTGGAAGAGTGGATGAGTGGCAGTGATCAGGGAAATACCCTTCACCTCAATAGGCTCGGATTCAGTGCGGTTCAGCAAACCGTGTTCTCTGCACTTTGTGTGGGGTTTCCTCCAGGTTATGATGGAAAGATGTAGAAAAGAGATGGTTTCTGACCTCAGAGAGCTCACAGTCCAGCCAAGACATTAGCTCTTCAGACAAATGAAGGAACTAAACTGAGGAGCTGCAGGACCTGGCTGTTTCTCTGCACATTCTGGCTATACCCCTTCCAGTTTGGAGATGACTCCATGCTAATTGGTTTCCCTTGAGGGCACAAGATGGCCACCATAATTTCCAGCTTTATATCTCCCTTGATTAAGACACCAGGCCAGATTGAACTAGGATCCAAGTCTAGTCTTGCATCTAAATTATGTAACTGTTATACATATTTACAGAATACACTGTAAATATATACAGTCTCTGACCCCAGGCATTTGTTATTTCTTGGTACTGGGAGTATTTAAAATCCTTTCATCTAGATAATTAGAAGCATATGTTAAATCATTGTTTGCTGTCTTTCTGTGCAATGGAACACTGCAACTCGTGACTCCTGTCTGCCTATATTTGGTGCCTATGATCTGTTTTCTTTCTTCACACATCCTCACCTTCTCAGACACCTCTGACCTTGGTTCTTTTCTTTACTTCTGTGTGACCAACACCCTTTTCAGCATCTACAGGCTTTTTCGGCTTCTCTGTGTGTGAGAGAACATGCAGCATTTATGTCATGATGATTTGTCTGACAGAAGGGAGCGAGGGGAAGGGTCAAGGTGCCCTGCGTGACAGCACAAGGCTGGCCTGAGGCAGAGTTCAGATTTGTTCTTCTTTTCCCTCTACCAGTTTGAAATCATGGCTCTCAGGGGAGTCTGAGACACGGAAGGAGCGCGTGTAACTGTTCTCATTTCACCCCCTTGGGATCTGGTGACAACCAGTGACCCCTGGGCCAGTGTCGGCTGCTGTGCTGAGACACTGATGTCAGACAGCTGGACGCCGAACCCTGGAGGACTCCCAGCTGAAGCATGGAGGACTCCCAGCTAAAGCATGGAGGACTCTCAGCTGAACCTGGAGGACTCACAGCTGGACCTGGAGGACTCACAGCTGAACCTGGAGGACTCACAGCTGACCCTGGAGGACTCTCAGCTGAACCTGGAGGACTCACAGCTGAACCTGGAGGACTCACAGCTGAACCTGGAGGACTCACAGCTGAACCTGGAGGACTCACAGCTGAACCTGGAGGACTCACAGCTGAACCATGGAGGACTCACAGCTGAACCTGGAGGACTCACAGCTGGACCTGGAGGACTCACAGCTGAACCTGGAGGACTCACAGCTGGACCTTGGAGGACTTACAACTGAACCATGGAGGACTCTTAGCTGAATCTGGAGGACTCACAGCTGAACCTGGAGGACTCACAGCTGAACCATGGAGGACTCACAGCTGAACCTGGAGGACTCACAGCTGAACCTGGAGGACTCACAGCTGGACCTTGGAGGACTTACAACTGAACCATGGAGGACTCTTAGCTGAATCTGGAGGACTCACAGCTGAACCTGGAGGACTCACAGCTGAACCTGGAAGACTCACAGCTGAACCTGGAGGACTCACAGCTGACCCTGGAGGACTCTCAGCTGAAGCATGGAGGACTCCCAGCTAAAGCATGGAGGACTCTCAGCTGAACCTGGAGGACTCACAGCTGGACCTGGAGGACTCACAGCTGAACCTGGAGGACTCACAGCTGACCCTGGAGGACTCTCAGCTGACCCTGGAGGACTCACAGCTGAACCTGGAGGACTCACAGCTGAACCTGGAGGACTCACAGCTGAACCTGGAGGACTCACAGCTGAACCTGGAGGACTCACAGCTGAACCATGGAGGACTCACAGCTGAACCTGGAGGACTCACAGCTGGACCTTGGAGGACTTACAACTGAACCATGGAGGACTCTTAGCTGAATCTGGAGGACTCACAGCTGAACCTGGAGGACTCACAGCTGAACCTGGAAGACTCACAGCTGAACCACGGAGGACTCACAACTGAACTATGGAGGACTCACAGCTAAACCTGGAGGTCTCACAGCAGAATTATGGAGGACTCTCAGGTGAACCTGGAGGACTCACAGCTGAATTATGGAGGACTCACAGCTGAACCTGAGGACTCTCAGCTGAACCATGGAGGACTCATGTTTTGCTAACACTGAAGGGGGAAGGCAAGCAATCCTTGAGCTGAAGAGGGGATGTGGTGGTTCCTCTGAAGGAGGATGGGTGGGAAGGAAGTGAAGGGAGCTGTTGGCAAGGGTGGCCCGTGTGTCTGACACTGTTGATTTCTGGGTCTTGAGTGAGACAAATGAAAGATGTCAGCTTTCTGGCTTGTACCTGTAACCCCAGCTCTCAGAGACTGAGGCAGAATCGGAGTTCCAAGCTAGCCTCGGCTACAAAGAGATACTGTCTCCAACAAAACAAACCAAGCCCAAACATGCAAAAAACTCCAAGAGAATAAAATCAAAGCCACTGCCACAGTTAGCATGGGGTAGGGCCCCTGATGCCTTTCATGAAACACTCTCCGCACTGAGGGTTCTTTGTGGCCAGCTTCCCTTCATCCTCTCTTAACAAAGATCCCAGCCTTTGAGGCACAGTCTGCTCTCACATTTTGGATGGGCAGCATTCCTACCTTTCAACTTATAAAAGCGACAGTTCAGACCTGCACAGCTGGGTGAAGGGCTTTTTCCCACCGACATTTGTCATTCCCTGGGAATAGTTTCACACTCTGTCACAGGATTCAGAGTCCTGTGGCCAGGTAGCAGCACCAGAGACTGGAATGTGGCATTAGAGGGAAAGAGGGGTGGGGAGAGGTTGTCAGGAGGTAACCTAACCACATTTCTGTGGCATGAGCTGGTCCAAGCCAACTCGGATTAAAGCAGGCCATGCGAGAACATTCAGAGATCTGTCTGGCAGGTACTCTGTATGTGGAACACACACCTCATCTTAGAAGCAACCTGATCTGAAAGTAGCAGAGAATGGCAGCAGGTGGAACACTGGGAAGCCTTTCCCTTCTGATGGGGCAGCAGGCTCTCACTCACTCACAGATATAAAAGACTGTTCTTAAGCCGGGTGTGGAGCTGTGCATGCAGTTCCAGCTGTTCTGGAAGCATCTCTTGAGAGCCAGAACTTGAGAATGGCCTGAGCATCATGGTGGGACCCCAGCTCTAAAAACATCAAGCAAAGCCGGTTGTTTCCCATGTGCTTTCTGACTGGCCCACCTTTCCCCAGCACCTCTTCCCTACACCATACAATGAACCACATTCTGAAAGGCCACAGATCGCGGACTTGAGGTCTTTTTTTTTTTTTAAGATTTATTTTATTTATCATGTACACAGTGTTCTGTCCACATGTATCCCTGCATGCCAGAAGAGGACACCAGATCTCATTCTAGATGGTTGTGAGTCACGATGTGGTTGCTGGGAATTGAACTTAGGGCCTCTGGAGGAACAGCCAGTGTTCTTAACCTCTAAGCCATATCTCCAGCCCAGACTTGAGGTCTTGTCTTGACTTGCATATTCATACCCAGCTTGGGTTTTGACTCAGGTGATGTATGAAAGACTCTGGCCTCACATTGAAATGGTGGCTTCTGAGGGGCAGAAGCTAGTGAGATATGCAATCTAGATGTCCAACCAAGGACTCAGAGAGTTCTAGCTATGTCAGACATCTACTCCTGTAACGTGGGATGATCACCCCACATGCTTTGAGCCTCTGTTTGAGAGAGCACAGCCAGTGAGTCAGGGCAGAACCCTTAGCTATGTTAACTCTGTGGGACAGCAGGGGACAGGTGTCTCCCTTCTCCTTCTCCTAAGCTTTGCAACCTTGGGGATGGAGCAGGCAGATTGCCCATCGGTACTCACAGAGTTGGATGCAAAGCCTGTGGTAAGTGCCAGAAAGCTATAATTGTCTTGAAAGCTAGAGGATGTCTAGTTCTAGATGGCTAGGGTGCATTATCCTTTAGAATGGATTGTCTACTTAATCAAGATTTGTGCATCTTCTTGAAAGAACAAATGGTCCCTGGATACCTTCTGTGTGATATGACTCCTTCTAAGTGACTTTCAGACCGAGAAGAAATGGATCCCAAGTTGAAAGTTGGCCAAGGAGAGACCCAGTCAGTTTGCATGGCGGGGGCCTGTAGTGTTTTGTGGGTGGGCTGCAACATGACACTCTTTCCTCCCTTCCGATCTAACTCTTCTTATGTGAAGAGTTTAAACACGTAGACTGAGCTCACAGAGCAAAAGTCCAAGAGGGGAAAAGAGTCAAACCTATTTGGAATCAGTTCCCTGGCATAGACGTGCCTTCTACTTTGAGCCTAGTTCCTGTGAAATCTCATGATCCATGAAGGCCAATTAAAACAGAGCCCAGGCACAGGAAGAAGCCAAGAGACATGTATAATTATGAGAACCAGAACTTTAGTAGGGGAAGAAAAAAAATAATCCAAGGAGAAGCCAAGGCCAATTATCAGAACTGCTAATTTTACCAAGCTAATCATTAATGAACACCATGTTTCTGAAAAGAATGCTAGGAGAGTAATTGTATTTCAAGGGCTTGGAAATGGCTAAACTCTGAAGTTGTACAATTTGTGCAAATTAATATGATAAAAAGAGACAATTAAGTTTATAATTAACAGATAAATACAAATGATCTGGTGAAGACAATCTCAAGTTTCTGCTCTGTCTTATGAAGCAGTGTAATTGATTTTTATAAATGCTAATTTACGGTACATGCTCCGTTAACCATTAACATGGAGATGAGAACATAGAATAAACGAAAGTCAAGGAGGGATGTGAGCCAAGGAGCTAAAAGCCTACGTCTAGCCGAGGGGGGAAAACAGATGGGACACCAAAAGCTGGAATGTGGCTTAGAAAAGAGAGCAGTATTACCAAACCACAGTCTTCTCCCTGTTTTTTCTTGACCATCCATACCAACACGGAGGGGGGGGGGGGGGGGGTGGGTGGGGACGACGACGACAACACTCCTCACATCCATCCATGACTGGGGTGTAGCTCAGTTGGCAAAGTGACTGGTAAGCATCCACCAGGCCCAGAGTTCAGTCTCCAGGTCCACACAAACTGGGTGTCATGGCAGCACACTTCCAAACCCACACTTGGAAGGAGGAGTTCGGAGGACCAGGGATTAGTGATCATCCTTGACGGCACAGGAGTTCAGCAGGCCTTGAACCAACATGTAAAACTTCTGCCTCAGCCTCCATTGGCATCTAGGCCTAGACCATCAGGCCTGGCTTGTTGAAGTTTTTTTTTTTTTTTTTTTTTTTGTTTTTTTGTTTTTTTTTTTAAATAACACTTGAAACACTTGAATCTGAAAACCACAAAGAAACGTGCCCTGGTGAGGGTGGATATCTCATGTCCTGGGATCGAGGGAGGAATATGTGATTAAACTCTCATCTAGACTGGACATCAAAGGAAGAAATTGCTAAGAAATGTCTCTGAAAATTCTTTTTAAAAAACCAGACCAGTGATCACTTCTTAAGTGGCTCAGCCACCATGCCCAGACAGCACTGCACTGGATAGGTGTGTCTGCTGAAGTGGTGTCATTTTCTCATAGGAAATGCCCAGCCAGCTCCCTGAGGCCTGTGGTGAAAGCAGCTTCATGGCTAGGGGGCTATATTAAGGGCAGCTATCTCAGAGAGGGACCTGAAAAGATCATCTTCTGGGTAAAACATCATGGGCAACAAAGAAAGAAGTTGGTCAACAGCAGCATCAGCGAGACATCGAACCTGGTGATAAAGTGAAAGCTTTTGTGAAACAGTGGAATGCGGGTTACACTTTGTACCTCATTGAGTGGTCACTAGTAAGGCATTGATACTGCTAAGACTTGCGACCGTGACTCTTGGGAACACTGTAATGTCTCTGGAACTCCGATGGAACTGATTCTTCCCATGAAGATGGCTGCTTTTGTAACAGTTAATTAAAGATGCGCAGAAGATATGCATCCAGATCCCTGCCCCGGGGAGCTGGTAGTGTGCCAGCGTGATCCACGTGCAAGCACAAGTGTTTCAGAAAGCAGCGGAAGGACAGAGAGAGGTAGACAGACGGTCTGTCTGAGCAGTGGGAGAAGCCTGATGAGGAAGTGAGGAGCTGGGGGTTGGTGAATCAGTAGAATTTTCCCTAGTAAAGGAACGAAGAAGAGTTACATTAGGCTGATAAAGGTAGATGAAAATGTGGTGCACCAGGTGGAGAGGGACTCTAGCTGGACCAGAGCACGGGTGGCAGAGGCCACGGGGAGGTGAGGATGCAGCTGAAGGGTGTGTACTCTTTCCCCAGGCAGAGGGGAAATGTAGCCCATGGGAGAGAGGCGGAATCATGTGTGAGGCTGAGGAGGAGCTAGCACAGCCGAGAAAGAGACAAGATGAGGGAAAGGAAGGTTGAGGAAGGCTGTATGTGATGCTTTAGAATAAACCACAAGACTGGTGATACTGTCTCTCTAAAATATGACAATTTTTACTACAGAGAATAAATTATCCTAGCTTTGAAAAAAAACCCACATTGTATAAGAGAATGAGACCTGCTGACAGAGTGTGAAACTTAAAGCATTTTTAGCAGGAGGAGGGCATTCAGTTCACTGGTAAGATCGCAAAGGCTCTTGATGATAGCATTTTGCTTAATTTAAGTGTTTTTAAAATCTGGGCATGGTGGTACATGTCTGTAGCTTTTGCACTTGGGGGATAGAGGCAGGAGGCTCATGAGTTGAAGGTCAGTCATGGCTATATCATGAGACCTTGTCAAAAAAATAAAACAGGGGCTTACAAGTAGTTTACCTTGATGTTAAATTACTTCAAAACACATAATATTGTTTTGATGCCCTCTTAAATTCCGACTCAAGGCTTTCATAACTATCAGGAGTTTCCTACACCTCACAGCTCAGAGGTAAATACAGAGAGGCAACCATGGGCATGTTGTTGGGTGTTGGCAAGTCTGCTTGGTCTGGTGAGCCCTGGGTGGGTGACTAAACAATGTCCTCTATTTCTTCTGAATATCCTATGTTCTCCAGAGTGATTTCACCATGGGATGGACAGTGCCAACCAGATTGGGATGGACAAGTTCAAAGAGTGGGTATGTAAAGCCTGAAAAACCTCCATGAGGAACAGGCACAATTTGATTCAGGCCCCAGAAATCTTTGAAAACAAATGCTGTCTGCAGAGGTTTGGCAATCTTACCAGTGGATTGAATGCCCTCTTACTGGTGAAGATGCTGTCAGGTCACTCACCATAGGCAGGCGTCATTCTCTTAGGCACTGAAACCTCTAAGTTTTACAGCAAACTATCTTATAAAAACTGTTGGGTTATCTTAGGCTGCACAGACTGCTTTTCACCTCATGCTGCTCCTCTGAGGATGTGTGCCCAGGTACCACTCTCCACTAGCCACATGGAGAATGATCCAATTGTGTCTTAGATTCCTCTAAATGCAATCTATCGATTCCCTTTCTCCTGCAGTAAGCAGGGTTATCTTGGTTGTTCCAAAGCAATTAGGTAAAGGAGCATTTGGTTGGCCTGCCCCTTCCATCTTGAAGGATGCTCTCTCTTCTCTGTTATAGCCTTCAAAGCTCCAGTCCCTTATACAGCCAGGAGTTGCTTTTCTGCACCAATAAGCAAAAGCATTACAATATTAATAACCCTCGGCCACGGGCTTGGCTTCCTCCCCTTGCCATGCTTGGATGGTTCCCTCCGAGTGTGAAGTAATCAATAGTGGCCTGAAATTCATTCAGGCTTTCACACACTCCATGAAGTTTCCAAAATAAGCTAGTGGCAAGCGTTTAATTAGCTCATTTTGTTTCTGCCAAGGCAGAGGCGCAGACTTGAGGAGTCCCAGAACTGGGTTAAAATAGAGCTGTTCTAGAAGTTTCTATACCTGGTGGTAAATGGGGATGGGATTCAGAAGATAAATGATTCTGCTTCTCTCTGTGGCTCCAGGTGTGTCTCTTGGGTGTCTTATCCCATTTGCCTTTGGCTAAAAAGAGCAAGGTGGCCCTCAGTTTTGAGCAAGGATTCTTCTATCAGCATAGCCCAATGCTAAGTGCCAGCCACCATGCTGAGTGTTGAGGATAGACGATGTACCAGACACTCCAAATAGGAAAAGAAAGAGACAGGCTTAGACGAGTTTTGGCTCTGGACTGGGATGGGCTTTGGGCTAGAACTGTGTGGAGAGAATTGTGTGAGTATCTCAGGGTTGGGACTGAGCCAGCGTCTGGGGCAGAGCTATCCCTGCAACGACATGAAGCTGAGGATTATCCACAGGGTCCAGGTTCTTTTCCTCTGGTTTTTGTAGCAGGGAGAGATTTATTTTCTCCCTGGGCCCTGTCAACAATATTTATTTCTGCACTCCGCAAAGCATCCAAAGAGAGGAAGTTTCTCTACGGATGTTTGTGTTGGGAGCTATGGGCATCCTGCTGATAGCGATCAGTGGTTTTGAAGGCTCTGTTTCCATCAAGATGAGTCGGCAACGAATCTCACCCACACACACAGGAAAAGGCCACAGTGAACTCCAGGTGAAGAGGAAGCGGAGATTAGCTGGCCTGGGAAGACCTCCTGCTGCACAGGCGGGAAACCCAGAAGGGTATACACAGGCTGAAGGTGAGAAGTCCTCTGGCCTTTCTTTGGTTCATGGAGAACCAAACAGCTCTAATCTACTGGGCTAACAGTCACAACGTGGCACTTCTGAATCTGCAGGGGAATCTCAATCAAGCTCCCATTGGAGAAAAAAGCACCACATATGTGGGCAACGGATCCGTCCTCCATGGCCACAGCCTCATTTGTTAGTTAGGCTTTGACTTGGTTCAGAAAAGTGGAGGCCATTTACCCAGATGCCTACATAAGTAAGTAAAACCTAAAAGAAAGAGTACTGCCAGGTGTGTATAAACTCGGACCCACTGAAAGACTCATGTCTGGTTGGCAAGATGCCACAGGAGGTGAAGGCATTTGTCACACAAACCTATGGATGATCCCTGGAAGCCACATGGAGGGGAAGGAGAGAACTTACTCCTCACAGCTGTTCTCTAACTGCCACGTGTGCAATCAAGTCCATGCTATGGCCTGTGTACCCATCCACATACACTAATAATAAACAGAAGGGCCTGAGAGATAGCTCAATGGGTAAAGCTCTCTTTACCAAGCCACTGACTTTGACCCCCAGGACCCATGTGGTGGAAGGAGAGAGCTGACTCCTGAAAGTTGTCCTATGGCTTCCACCTTCATGCTGGGGCATGTGTGTGTCCACACAGGGGCACCCCCGCATCCACCCCCGTCCGCCCCCAGAGAGAGAGAATAAAAATAGTAGACTAGTGTCTTTGAATTAGCAAACATGTCTCTAGAAATTTATTACCAGCACGAGTTGAAACCTACTGTTTTTCATGTTCTTGGAACCTCTGTTATCTGCTTTTAGAAAATTCAGAAATGTCTTAATTAACAATAAAATATAGAAATGTTTACGTGTGTTGAAAACATAACAATGAAGTGAATGCATGTGTGCCCAGCGCACATGTGAAGATGAGGATGTAGAAAGTGTTCTCCAAGTGTTTTATGAGCCCTCTACATCTGTACTTCCTCAGACCCTTTGCCAAATCTTCAGTACATATGCAATAGATTCAAATCATCCCTGGGGTATGGAGAATGCTTACTGCTCTTCTTGTAGAGGACCTGAGTTTAATTCCCAGCACTTGTGTTGGGCAGCCCACAATTGCCTGTAACTCTAAATTCAGGAGACCCAAGGGTTTCTTCTGGTCCCCAAGGACACTGGCTCTTATATAGTGTGCACGCACACATGAGCACCCCCCTGCCCCAGCCAGTGGGGTTTCAATGGGGGCGACCCACCTGTGGGAGAGAATGAAAGGAACAGGGGACACAAAGGGACAACAGCGAGACAGGATACTGATCAAGCTGCAAATTTTATTTTTCTCTGCAAGGCTTATATAGCATAGGAGGGGAGGGGGCAGGAAGGAGGGAAGGGGAAGGGACATGGAAGGGGTGCAGAATGTGGGAGACGTGCAGATCGTGCAACTGCAAGATGTCAGCTAAGGTCACTAGTCAGGGGCCATTTATTCTGTAGCTAGGCTACCTGACCATGGAATGCTCTTTACGTTTGGTTGTCATGGCACCTGACTGTGGAATGTCTTCTTATCTTTGGGAGCCTCTGGTTAGTAAACAGGTGTTATTGCTTTGGGGAAGGGCAGTGGTCTTATAATTTGTTCTCTGGCCTAGCTAGTACTTTTCCATGGTTCATGTTTGGTTCCTGACATCTTGGTCCCTAACACGCCCCCCCCCCCCACATATACACACAAATTTTAAAAAATTGTCATTTTTTAAATTGAATTTCTTTTTATCACTTATAAGTATATTCCTAAGTAATATATAGATTCATTCCATGTTTTAAGAGATCTGCTGTTGCCTTCTTAGTCTCAGTATTATGTGGTTGAGATTTGGAAAATATTGATGCATACAACCAAATTTCATGTATTTTCTCTGTTCTATAGCATTATAGTTTATAAATATGCCAACATTTATTTGAATAGACTACTCTTGGTATGTATTTGAGTTATTTCTAGTTTTTTCTATGGGCATATGTCTAATTACTATGACTAGAGATAGCTATGTAATAACACAGCACGCACCAAAGAGTCTCCAGGGTATGTTCTTACAATGTTGGGTGGGATGTAAAGCATGTGACTGACTTTACTCCTCTTTGAAGTGATGATTATGACTGGGAACTGGCCTCATAGGTCTCGGTCTTTGCTATCAAGTTCCTGGTGTAGCCTGTAGCACCCTGAGCACCTACACTTTGGGGCTGGACACTGAGCAGCAGTGAGCTGTGTCTGTTCGCCTGACACTTGGCATTGACTTCCCCCAGCAAAGCCAGTTCTGCGCTTATTTGTTGTGAAATGCAGGATTGACTTTCCCGCTCTCCACACTAGGAAATGTCCAGTTGTTGCGGGATATTTGATCACATTGTCTAAAGATGTGTCTCTGTCCTTCCTCACCTGCCTAAGGCACCTTCTGATTGGTTTAATGAAGAGCTGAATGGCCAATAGCTAGGCAGGAGAGGGTAGGTGGGACTTCTGGGCAGAGATAGGAACTCTGAAGAATCCAGATGAGAAGGATTTGCTAGCAAAACATGGAGGAAGTCAGAAGTACAGTACAGAGGAGAGGTAATGAACCATGTGGCAAAGCACAGATTAATATAAATAGGTTAATTTAAGTTTTAAGAGCTAGTTGGGAACAAGCCTAGCTTAAGGCCAAACTTTCATACTTAATAAGAAGTTTCTGTGTCATTAATTGGGTGGTCCAAAGAGAGACCTGCTACATCAAGTCATCCTCCAAAGGGACAGCTTCAGCCCAGCTCTGACTATATGTTCACCAAGGCATAGTATTTACAAATTTATGTTCAGCACATCAATTTCTTGGTCAGTCTTGTGGCTATAAAACTGTAATGGTTGAGCTTTAATTTACATTTCCTTAATTGCTAATGAGATTGAACATCCTTTGGGTCATTCAGGTTTTCTCTTTCATGAAGGGAGATTAGTGGCTTATTTTCTAAGTAGTTTGGCTTTCTAAAAATTGAATCATGCAAATTATTGGTAGCAATTTTGACCTCTTTGTTATTGCCAGTATTTCCTCTAATTCTGTGACTAGACTTTTTTCTCCTCTATTATGAGATCTTCTGTAAACAGAATTTCTAGGTTTATATTTTCTCTCCCTTTCTCTTTTCTTTGTTTGTCCTTTCCTATATTTCTTTATTTCTTCTTTGTGTGTTGTGTATATGTGTGTGGGGAGGGGTGAAGAAAAGGGAGAGAGAAGGCTAGATTTGACTTTGTGGTCTTCCCCTGCCACTTTCCACCTCATTTTGAGGCAGGATCTGTTTTAGTTAGACCAGCAAACCCCAGGGACCTTCCTATCTCTGCTTCCCCAAGAGCTGGGGATCCAAACTCAGGTAGTCATGTTTGCATAACCATGCCTCCAGCCTCCACACCTCCAGCCTCCACACCTCCAGCCTCCTGTCAACATAATTTCTTAATTTTAATAAAGTCGATTGTATTGATGTTTTACTTTATAGCTCATTTTATTATTTTTTTTTATTATTACTTACAAACTCCTTTCTTAACCATAGGAAGTTCAGATATTTGCCTTAATTTTCCTCTAAAAGTTTTGTATTTTAACTGTTTGCTTTTGGGACTTTAATCCTGGAATTGATGTTGGTTTGTGGTTGAAGTCTAATGTAGCGAATCTTTCTCTGTCCTGCCAGCCAGCTCCCAAATAATGATACAGAAACTTATTATTTATGAAAGCCCAGCTGATAGCTTAGGCTTGTTTCTAACTAGCTCTTATAATGTAAATTAACCCATATTTTTATTAATCTATGTTTTCCATGTGGCTTTTACCTCTATCCCATTTTGTGTGTCTGACTTGTTCCTTATCTGTCTGGCTTCTCCATTGTTCTTCTTCCCAGCATTCTCTCTGGCCCCAAAATTCTGCCTAGCTATTGACCTTTTAGCTTTTTATTAAACCAATCACAGTGACATAGCTTCACATAGTATAGAGGAATTTGCCACAAAAGTCCAATTTTATTTTTTTTCCATATTGATTATGATCCCAGAACTTCTCAACAAAATATCTATATTTGTGATCCATTTTTAGAGTTACTATTACCTTTGTTGTGTTAGAAGATATACTTAAGAGTTAAAATTTTAACTATCTTTGACTAGTATATCTTCAGGAACTAGGTCACTTTAGAAGTCAAACAGCTAGCTCTCAGGCTCCAGCAAGGAGCATAGAGGCGGAGAACATTTTTACCAGATGAACAGAGAAGAAAGGCAAAGTAAATATTTGGTTAAAGTGAATGGCGACCTTAATTAGGTCAATCCAGTGGAAAGTACCTAGTGAGAGGTTAGTGGGGGTTTCTGGTTGGTTAAACTTAAATTGTGTTTTACTCTTCAGACTGAGCAGGATTTGGAGTTGCTTAGAACCCTAAGGCCCTGAAGCCGTGCCAGCCTAATAGTTTCCTGTGCATGTTAAACAAAGCTCCTTGCTGGACCTTGTGCGTGAGACTGCTCCAGTGTCCGTGACTTTATAGACAGGCTTGTCATTGGCTAGAACAAGCTACCTCGCCATGAGTTTCAGCAGAAGTGTTTTCTCTCCCTTTGGTCTCTGGTATTTCTAACTAAATTTTAGAATCAGCTTTTAGGTTCTGCAGGCAAATAAACCAAAGGTTAGGCCTCAATTTGGGGAAAATGGATGTCTTTACATAGTTGAATTTTCTAACCCATGAACATGGCATTTCTCTGCTTTTATCTAAAAAATAAAGATTTATTTACTAAAGTTTTGTTTTAGATACCTGTCTGTTGCTGTGACAAACTGCCATGACCAAGAGCAACTAAGGAAGAGTTTGTTTTGGCTTGTGGTTCCACAGGGAGAGTTTATAATGGTGGGGGTTGCATGGCAGTTGCTTTCTTTCTTTCTTTCTTTCTTTCTTTCTTTCTTTCTTTCTTTCTCTCTCTCTCTCTCTCTCTCTCTCTGTCTTTCTTTTTCTCCCTCCCTTCTTCCTCCTTCTCCTCCTCCTCCCCCTCCTCTCCCTTCCCCCTTCTCCTCTCCAAAAGTCCCTTGTGTGCTTTTGTTCTCCCACTGACCTGCTTCCACAGAGATTAGGGTCTGCTGCGGTCTGTCCTGTTATTCAGCTTGTGGTTGCTCTCCTGATGTCATAAGTATGTGCTGATTGCAAATGTCACTTGCCCAAACTGTTCCAGTAGGTTGTAATTCACAGGCTGTGAGTGGTCACTCTGATCTTCTTTGCTATATGAACAATCTTTTTTTTTTCCTTTTCACTTTTTCTTTTATTGAAAATAGAGTCTTTTCATACAATATATTCTGATTATAGTTTCCCCTCCTCTCTTCCCTCCAGTTCCTCCCCACCTCCCCTCCCTTCCAGATCCACCCTCTTTCTGTCTCTCATTAGAAAGGAACAGGCTTCTAAGAGAAAACAACCAAGTATGACAAAATAAAATATAATAAGATAAAACAAAAGCCATCACACTGAGGCCTGGACAAGGCAAGCCAACAGAAGGAAAAGAGCCCCAAGAGCAGGCACAAGAACCAGATACCCACTCATTCACATACTTAGGAGTCCCATAAAGATACTAAGTTGAAAGCTATAAAATGTACACAGAGGACGTGGTGCAGAACCATGTAGCCCTGTGCTTGCTGCTTCAGTCTCTGTGAGCTCATAGGTGCCTTTCTTAGTTGATGCAGAGGGCCCTGTTCTCCTGGTGTCCTCCATCCCCTCTGGCTCTTAAACTCTTTCATGGGGTTCTCTGAGGGGAGGGATTTGGTAGAGACATCCCATTTAGAGCTGTGTACTCTGAGGTGTCTCTCTCTCTGCATTGTCTGGCTGTGGGTCCCTGCCTCTATTTCAGTATGCTGCACAAGGAAGATTTTCTGATGATGGCTGAATAAAACACTGATCTGTTTGCCCGGCCTGCCTGGCTGAGAAATTGTATTTTCAATCACATGACAAAAGCTGAGACTAAAGTGGAAGAGAGACGTGATTATGCCCTCTCAAAGCCACCCCCAGTGACATGCTTCCTCCGCTCTGCAAGGGTTCCCAAGCCTCTACAAACAGTGCTGCAGACTAGAGACCTGAGGCTATGAGACATGGTCCTCTTTCAAACCAACACAGGATTATAAGGTTGATAATTTTCTGCATAAAGATCTTTTAAATCATGCTATTAAGAATGGTATTTTGCCAGGCGGTGGTGGCACACGCCTTTAATCCCAGCACTTGGGAGGCAGAGCCAGGCAGATTTCTGTGAGTTCAAGGCCAGCCTGGTCTACAGAGCAAGTTCCAGGAAAAAGGTGCAAAGCTACACATAGAAACCCTGTCTCGAAAAAAAAACCCCAAAAAACAAAACAAAAAAAACCCCCAAACAAACAAACAAACAAACAAACCAAAAACAAACAAACAAAAAAGGTATTTTAATACATTTTCACTTCTGGGGCTGGAGAGATGGCCCTGTGGTTAAAAGTCTTGCAGGAGGAGACTGGCATTTAGTTCCCAGCACCCGCATTTGATAGCTGGATTTCCTACAACCGCCAGCTCCATGGGATCCAGCTCTCTCCTGGCATCTACAGGCAACTGCACTCACGTGCACATGCCTCCCCATACCTACTCATAATTATAAACGTTAAAAAAAAATCTTAAAAAGGGATTTAAAAAAATTACTTGTTTTTGGGAGGCAGAGCCAGGTGGATCTCTGTGAGTTTGAGGCCAGCCTGGTCTCAGAGTGAGATCCAGGTTAGGCACCAAAACTACCCAGAGAGACCCTGTCTCAAACAAACAAACAAACAAAAACAAACAAAAAACAAAAACAAAATAAGAAAAGAAAGAAAGAAAGAAGGGAAAAAATTTTTGTGCTGATAAGTAGGATGAAGTTGATTTTTACATAAGTTTCTTGTAACTTTTAGCCATTTGCCCTGTGGGGTTTTGTTTTCCATGGCCACAGATCTCTTGCCAGCACACATGCTGCTGCTGCTTTATTTCCTCTTCGCCTTGCCTCTTTCTGCTGGCTGGTGTTGAACAGAGATGAGAGTGATCTGAACACTTGTCTGTTTCTCATCTTAAAGGGGATGCTTCCGGTACCTCGACATCAGTCCGCTGTGTGCCGCTTGTAGACCATCAGAAGCATTTCATGGCATTGAGCAAGTTTTCATCCATTCCGAGTGTGTTACTATTCCCTTTTTTCAGAAAAAAAGGATAAGAGCTCACTTTTCTGACACGACTTCCCCACTGGAATGCACATGATTATGTGCATTATTGTCTTTCTCACTTGGTAACTCGAGCAGCTGCATCCCTCACGTATTTCTAAAGTGAAGTCTCCCTTGCCTTCACTTGTGGTTGTATGATACTGCGGATTGGACCTAGGACCTCTCACATACCAGAACATCTTTGCATTCCTGAGATGGTCACCCTTGCTATGGTTTTTATGTGTTATTTAAATCAGTTTGCTAATTAAAGTACTTTTGTATTTATGTTCACTAGTATAATTGGCTTGGGATATATATATATATATATATATATATATGTATTTTTTTTTCCTTGTTCTTAGAGTTTGGTGTTGAGAAGTCTTTTTAATGCTTTAAAGATTTAATTTTCTTAGAGAAGTGTCAAGTTCACAGCAAGATTGAAAAGAAGGCACAGAAACTTCCCATATACCCATGGTCCTCAATCCATGGATAGTCTCACTATCTTACTTACGGACATTTCCCACCCAGAATAATGCATTTGTTACATTTGATGAAACTATATTAACACATCAGTTACCCCAAGTCTGTGGCTCGCAGTTGGGCTTATATGTCATAGAGGAGGTTTAGATGTATGTATGCTGGCATGCATCTACTCTTCAGGTGTGTGGTTCTCTGTATAGAGCATTTTACTGGCTGGGTGGTGGTGATGCACGCCTTTAATCCCAGCACTTGGGAGGCAGAGGCAGGCGGATCTCTGAGTGTTCAAGGCAAGACTGGTCTACAGAGTGAGTTCCAGAGAAACCTTGTCTCAAAAAACAAAAACAAAATAAAGAGAAAAGAATATTTTACAGACCTAGAAAAATCCTTTGTGTCTGGACTGTTCATGCCCTCCAGGTCCTTCCTTCTGGAAATGCTTTTTAAGTTAGAACAGAGATGCAGATTTGAGAAAGAAGGTGAGTCAGGAGAGAGGCTAGAATGCAGGATTTGTGCAGTGAGAGCTCTTACACGGCCAGGAGTTTGGCCCTGAGATTCTTAGCAATGAATTTAAATCAGTTTCACAATTCACAGAAGTCAATGAGCTAGAATCAAGGAAGCTGTTTAGGAACAGAACAAGACTTTTTTATGAGGTGTCCCAAAAGTGGTCCACAGTGATAGGAATTCTAGCCACGCCCCCATGACCTTGCATGCCCTGGGGAGACACCTAAGTCATTTCCAGGGCCATGCGTCCTAGTAATACATGTGTTGCATGGTCATGTAATTTGCACGCAATGTGATCACGTAATCTATGCACATGCACGTAGTCACGTGGGCCCATATGTGCATGCACCGGGGTAGTCCATAAAAGGCAGATCCCATATACCCTCCCCCGGTCTCCACGTGTCTTTCCAACAGGCCTGATCACATCCTTTCCTGTCCTTGCCCCTCCTAATGAAACTCTCATAGTGGGCTTTGTTGTGCCTCATGACTTTTCCTGGAAGGGTAGACAGTGCAGCATAAAACTAACACACAGACTGCTCTGTGAAGTTGGATTACCTGAGATACAACCCCATCTGACAGTTCACTAGCTGTGTCCTTTGTACTAGGTGCCTAATCTCTGAGTTTAATGTAATTATGATATCTATTCATGGCTGTGTGTCACCGGTGAAATGACTCAATACACAATAACTACTTTGCAAAGTGACTATTTTATTTTATTAGGACTCAATAAACACTAAACAGTTTATTTTTGATACTGAGGACAGAGCAAACATCTCACTTGAGAAAATGATGTTTGATGAGGACAGTGATCCCAACCAAATCCTTGAAAGGATTGTTATTAGTCTGTCATTTTGAGCATGCTCATCCTTCAGACAAACTTTCACAAGTAATGCTTTCTGGATGGAACTTGCTAAGTTTTGGGTGTAGTGAATACCTGCAATATATATGAATATATATATTATCTTGGGGAAAATTAAAATCACATACTGCTAAACTATTGCTTTGACCCTAAATTATGAAATGGGTTTAAGTACCCGAATCAGCTGCTTTTCTCAACACTGTGACAGGATGTCTGATGTCTGCATCTTAATGGAGGAGAGGCTTACGCCAGGCTCACACTTCAGAGGATCCGGCACAGCATGGTAGGAAAACATGGCTGGGGCAGGGGACCTTCAGCAAGAGGCTGCTTGCTCATATCTCAAGACCAGGAAAGGAGAGAAAGGGAGAGAGAATGCCAGAACTTATTGGCTTTCTGGAATGTGTCCTTATTTATCCAGTCAGGGACACCACCACACCCTCCACCTCCGCCTGTGGAATGGTGCCACTTGCCTTCAGAGTGAGTCTTGTCACCTCAGTGAATCCTCTCTGGAAACATCTTTGTAGACCCACCCAAAGGTGTGCTGCGCTGAAGCCCTAGGCATGTCTTAAGCCAATTAAGTTGACAATCCACAGCAGTCCAATACCTAGAGGAATTAATTTACTGAGTTAGGTAATTGACTGCGCCACATTCCAGTACAGTTTGAGTTGAGTAAGTGCGAGTTAACGCACTTGAGTTTACTAGGCACTAAACAGTCACAGCAGGCACACGCTGGTATCATCCGGGTCTCACAGAGGAGTTGTGCTCCAGGAAGTGGCAGGGCAGAGATGCCCAGGATTGAAGTCCAAGGGTAAATGAGATGCCCGCACAAAAAGATGAATTTAATTTAGAATAGTTAACCTGCCGGTAGCGCTTCTCCGCGGTAGGAACTTTACACCTGGTCACTATGATCCAAATGACGCAGAGTAAAAGTTTTCAATTTTGCCTGGGAGCCATCCTTGAGGAATGTCAGTGAGTCTGGAGAAATCTTGTCACTCCACTGGAGGTCCTGAAGGGTGTCTGGCAGAATCTCCTTGTGCTCACTCCACAGCTGAATGCCAAAGGCCTTAGCAATGCTCAGCTCTGCTGTGGAAGATAGAGAATAATTTAAACATGATGATATGGGGAACATAAAGGGTAGACTTGAGATTGAAGTAGGTGAGTGTGGAGAGGAACCGAAGAGGACTGGAAAGAGGAGGTGCTCTCTATGTGCAGAGAGGAACTCAACACCAGTCCCCATGCTGTGAGGGGAGACAACGCCCCTCCTCTTTAGCTCTGAGTATCACAAAACATGGCTGTGTCCTCAGTGTGTCATGTCAGGAGTCATGAGGTGTGAGCTGCTTTTGTCTGGGTGTTTCCACTGTAAAGTGACCATGATGTGGCTTGGTAGTTTGAGGCTCTCTATCTGCGTCTTGTTTTTCCCTTCTCCCCCGACACGTCTCTAACTTTAACCATGGTGTCGACAAATGGAAGTTTCTGTGAGCAGGTGTTGGATACTGTTTTAAAAACAATGCATTCAGTTCCTTCTTGTTGCCACACCACTCTGCATCCAGAAGTCCCTTGGTCCTCAAAGGTCAAACACCAAGGACCTTGCCAGATTTAAAGAAAGGCAACTAAAGACTTCAAGCATGCCACTTGGCAAAACTATCCCCAGGTGACTTCTCACATCTGGCAAGCCAAGTTCACATAGTCCAAGGTGGAGTACTGGCCAATTCCTGGAATTATGAGACATTTACGATTTTTCTGGATCAGGTCCCCTGTGTCTAGGTGGGGCTCAGTAGTGAGTCATGTTTACAGAGAATCAAGGCCTAGCTTTAGAAAGTGTGGTTTCTGGTAGCTGAGGGTTTGAGTAGCTTGAGGGTCTTATCCTTCAGTCCTGAAAGAACCAACAGGAGAATCACTTTCTGAAAGTGTGGGAGCTGGCTCAGTGGCCTCAAAGGAAAGGCAAAAATACGGTCTAAGTAGAGTCTCTACAGGGTAGAAAGGCACATTGTTATAGCCAAGGCTCTGAGTGTTGAGGCTCTGAGTGTTAACCAATGTGTACTTCAAGAAAGGACACAATGTAGTCTTCTTGTCGAAGAGATCAGGTAATAGATTTGAGACTGCTGACCTCTTTTATCATTTTGAATAAGAAGTCCTGTTGTCCTGGCCTGTGTTGGGACTGAAACAGACTTTCTTGTGTGTGCCTGTGTTGCTTAATGCAACTGACCAGGAGAGGAATGGTTGGTGTGTGTGTGTGTGTGTGTGTGTGTGTGTGTGTGTGTGTGTGTGTCCAGCAGAGACTGGAGAGGCGGCTCAGTGGTGGTTAAGAGCATTGCCTGGTCTTGCAGAGGTCCTAGGTTCAGTTCCAGCCCTCACCTGATGGCCAACAACCATCTGTAACTCCAGTTCCAGGGATTCTGAAACCCTTTTCTGGCCTTCATACTGACACACATACAGGCAAAACACACACACACACACACACACACACACACACACACACACACACACAATGAATGACAGGAATGTGAAGTCCAGAAAGCGATCCTTCTTTGCTCCCCTCCCTCAAGAGTGAGATGAAGGGTCAGGAACCTCAATGCCCCCTGCTTCTCCCCGTCATGAACCTGTCTGCTTTTCCAAGCTGTTGCTCTTGGCATAGTCATTCATACTTTCCCTTACTAAACATTTTAATTGTTCTGTTTTCTTCCACTAAGTTGGTTGCATACGTGCCTTTTCTCACAAAACTCTGGGCCATTTGAAAGCAATTCTATTATAAGAAAGGCATTCCATTTCTCTGTGTTTATTTATATCTCTATGGATTTATGAGTGCTTGCTTTTTTTGTTCCATGAATCATAAGTTCATTACTACTATTATTTATTTTGATGCTCAGAATATCTCAGACTTGATGAATTATTGCAGACCTTTGTCCCAATACTTCATTATGAACTTAACAGAATCAATATTAGGCTGTCTTGAAATCTCCTTTGCCAATGAAATTAGTTCAAAACGTTTCACTTTAGCCTCAGGCAGATTTTTAGGGCAAGGGCAGAAAGCAGCCACATTCTTTGCCAAGGCATCACAAAGAAGGACACCAGCTCAGTTGCTAATATTGTTTCCCTTTGAAACTTTGAGCTGTCCTGCAGAGTCTACATGGCTCTTAGCACTACTGTCTTCCAAGCTCCTGCTAGGGTTGCCTGTTTACAGTGATCAACCACTTTTCTAGTTCAAAGACCCAAAGTGTTCCTTTTGTGAAAGTCAGTCCTATCACAATAATACCCTACTCCTGGTACTGACTTTTTTTTTTTATTAAAAAATATTTTTTTTATTCATTTTACATACCGACCATAGATCCCCCTCGCACTTCCCCTCCCTGGTACTGACTTTTATCTTCATTACTTTTCTATGGCTGTGACAGAAGACCATGACCAAGACAACTCATAGAAGAAAGAGTTTCTGGGGGTTTACATTTTCATAGGGTGAGTCCATGACTGTCATGGCAGGGAGCTAGGCAGCAGGCAGACATGGCATTGGAACACTAGCTGAGTGCTCACATCTTGAGACACACTCCCGAGTCAGAGAAAGAGAGCTAAATAGGAATGGTGTAGGCTTTTGAAACCTCCAAGCCATACTCCTAATCCTTCCCAAACAGATCCACCAACCGGGGACCAAGCCTTCAAACATATGAATCTGTGGGGACTGTTCTTATTCAAACCACCGCATGCCTTGTCTCCGCGGGTTAATTATGTGTCTGCGATGTCTCCAGGTGCCTCTGCCCAATCAAGACTTGGAAGCTTCCTGTACACCTGGCTCCCTGCCACTCCAGGACCTCCGTCTGTTATCACAGCCATGGGGACAAGCCAGGCTGCTGGGATCCCAGAGCTTCTGATGTGAGCCCTCAGCTTCTGCAGGGAACCCTTGACTTCTGCTGGCACTAAGGTGCCGAAAACTCTGGACGGCCAAGTGCAGAGATGCTGGTCCCACTTAAAGCCACTGTTTTTTCTTTGGAAACTGCTAAATACATTGTAGAGGATTATTTTCAGGAATCTTGAAGGCTTTCACCAAATTTTTAGCGGCCAGGTTTGAAAAGCATTTTTATTTATTTTGCTTGTTGCATGTCTGGGTCGAGGCACATATCTGGAGGTCAGAGGATGACATGAGGGAGTGTGTTCTCTCCTCTTACCATGTGGGTTGCAGGATTTGAAATCACAGATCATTAGCCTTGGTGGCAAATGCCTTTATTCACTGAGACATCCCACTGGCTCACCAGTTTGGCCATAGGTTATTAGCTCTTTCCTATCAACTATTATTATGATAGGTGCGAAGTCACCTAGGTATTCTATTTTAACAGAGAACATTCCATTTAATATTTGTTTACATTCACTTATAAAATTCTGTATGAATTCCTAATTCTTTATTTATTCTGTGAGTTATAATTTATTATTATCATCAATATTTTGATGGTAAATTGTCTTATATTTGGCCAGTAGGAACTTCTTTCAAGTTGACTCTAGTGGATTTTTACTTATTCTTTACATCTGCATTATTATTTGAGCTTCTTTTTGGACAAAGAAAGTTATATTTCAGTTATGTTGTACTTTTCTTGCCTCTACTCTGGACATACCTATTTCTCCAAAGAGTAATGATGATTTTAATGGAGAATGGGACATAGAAACCAAGTTGGAGCCTGCAGATGTACTTGTCACTACTGATTTATTACTGTTTTGTCAACAGATAGAGCAAGGTAACAAATGCATGTGAGTGTATCTGTGTGTATTTAAACTTCATTAATGCACATATAATGCTCATGTGGACACACATAAATAATTATATGCACATATTTTATAGGTTCTATCATTTATTTATATTTGTGTATGTGCACACATTCATGGATATCAGAGGACAACTTGTGGGAATTATTTCTCTCTTTTCATCATTTGGGTCTGAGGGATGGAACTCTGGCCTTCAGGCTTGGAAGTGAGTGCATTACCCTCTTAGTCTGTGTTTCAAAGCCTGTAAAACACTGGGATACCCGAGGGAGTCGAGGGGGTGGTAGGCAGAGAGGAAAAGGCTTTGGAATCTCCACTACACTTCTTGTTGGTTAATATAAAATCCAATGGGAAGTTTGTCAATGTGCCTTTGACTCTGGCAGCAGAGGCAGGTGGATCTCTGTGGGTTTAGGCCATCCTGGTCTACGTAGTAGGCTCTAGGCCAGCCAGGTACACAGAGTGAGACCCTGTCTTAAAAAGAAGTCCTATCAAGGCAGGGTTATATTTTCAAAATGATAACGTAACTGGACATGGTGGCTTACACTTGCAATCCCAGCACTTGGGAGATTATGGCAGGAGGGTCCTGAGAATTTAAGGCCAATCTGAACTCATGATGAGTTGCAGGTCTTACAGAGTATGACCCTGTCTCAGAAACCCCCATAGAATAAACACCACATTCTTGAGTCATAGAACATGGTGATGTTAATACGGTACTGACACAGAAGCTTCATATCTGGCTAGCTTTCACAGGGTTGGAAAATACTGCTGGCTAGAGAAGTAATCATCAGTCTTACACAGCTGTGCGTTTCTGTGAGCTCCAATAATGACTGCCCAGGCAAGACACACCCACTAGTGCAACTGTGGTACAGACATCACAGGAATTAACCAATTACTTTCTGCTTAGATTTAAGATATGTTTCACAATATAAAACTCATACCTGGAACCATTACTGGGCCCAGAGCCTATGGCTAGACATAGGAGAGAACTGACTATTACTACTCTGTTAAATGGCTGTAGGGTTAAACCAACTCCTAATGACTTATCATTATACTGAGGAAATAAGGCATCTCTCAACCCTCATCAGAGACGCTTCTGTTTGCAGTAGATAATGATCAACACAGAGATTCACCAGTGGCCAAAGAGCAGAGAATAAGAGTCCAAAGAATATTCAGTTCTAAATGAAACACACACACACACACACACACACACACACACACACACACACACACACGCCACTTCCTCCTCCAAAGGCTCCGATCACTGTGGAAGAGGAGGCTGTAAGAGCCAGATGCAGTGGATGACTGCATGAAAAGAGTGTCTTCTGGACCCAGCAAGGCAGCTGCACACACAACCTCATAGCATTTGTGACAACATGCACAACAAGACCTGTGCAAGTTCAATTCAGACCAAAGTCTAGCAAGGAGAGGGGGGCTGGGCATGAAGTTCTGCCTTTAGCTGAGGTGCTACCAGCAACTGTTACCTGATTAGAAAGGAAGGTTCAGGGGTTGGGGATTTAGCTCAGTGGTAGAGTGCTTGCCTAGCAAGTGCAAGGCCCTGGGTTCAATCCTCAGCTCCGGGGGTGGGGGGGGGGGGAAGAAAAGAAAAAAAAAGAAAGGAAGGTTCAGTTTTCTAGAGTAGTGTAGCCTCTGATAAGATGACCACAATCCACTGGAATGTCACACCTTAAAAATATTTGGGTAGTTAAATTTGGCCT
This sequence comes from Onychomys torridus, assembly GCF_903995425.1. NCBI lineage: Eukaryota > Metazoa > Chordata > Mammalia > Rodentia > Cricetidae > Onychomys > Onychomys torridus. Next base: position 23,445,578 of record NC_050456.1, on the reverse strand, counting down.
CGATTGGGGAAGAGGGGAGACAAAAATTGCATGGGATGGGAAGTGGGAAATGAGGTGGTTGGGAGAGGGCTGGTAAATATAGTCAAAATGTTTTTCAAAATTCTCAAGGAACTAATAAAAACATAAAATAAAAAAAGAATAAGAGACAAATGAAATAAAAGATAAACCAATGAGATGAAGTTACAAGCAGATAAAAGTTAAACCAAGGAAATAAAGTTAAAACACACACACACACACACACACACACACACACACACACACTAAAAAAATAAAATGTACTCATACTTCATGAACTAGAATTTTAAGATAATAAGAGATCTTTTATTTTATTGTTTTATTTTTCGAGACAGGGTTTCTCTGTGTAGTTTTGGTGCCTGTCCTGGATCTTGCTCTGTAGACTAGGCTGGCCTCAAACTCAGAGATCCACCTGTTTTTCCCTCCCAAGTGCTGGGATTAAAGGCGTGTGCCACCATGGCCCAGCATAAAAGATCTTAATAGAGGTGAACAATAGGAAATATAAGCTTAAAAAGTAAAAATTAAAAGTATTAAAACCAAAAATATTTGTTAAAATAGGTTTCAAAACAAGCTAATAATAATAACAATAATAACAATAATAATAATGCAGAAAGACCAGAGATATGATTGAGACGGGAGAAGAGAAAGTCTGCAGAGTGTAAGGAGAATAGAGAGTCTGTGTGGAGGATGAGGAAGGATGACTTCTTGCCAAACCCAAGCTTTTCTCAGAGCCAAGCAACCCCCTTGAGACACTCAGGCTCCCCTCCCTATGAAGCTAGAGGTAGCATTTAGCACCCCCCTCCTGCAGCTGAAGCGTGTGGCATTGTAAACCCATTGCGAGAGCTATATATGTATGGAGTGTCTCTGTCTCTGTCTCTGTATATATACAAAGGACTGTGGGACCTGTTTGTAACCCCAGCAAGCAGAAGGATCACAAGTTCATTTTTGCTTGTCTGTTGTGTGGCAAGGTTATGATCATATAACCTAGGCTGGCCTGGATCTCATGATCCTCCTGTATGCTGGGATTATAGAGATACGCCACAATTCAGGACTTTTTAAGTAGTTTAAAAAATACATACATACATACATAAATATAATATATTTTTTTTTCAGAGAGAGAGAGAATGTATGTGTGTGTGTGTGTGTGTGTGTGTGTGTGTGTGTGTGTGTGTGTGTTAAGGTAGGGGCAACTTGGGGAGATGTTTTTCTCCTTCCCTATAGATCCAGGGATTGAAGCCAGGTCATTGGGCTGGAACTATAAGCACTTTTACCTACTGAGCCATCCTGACAACCCATATGTTTAATCTTAATGGATACGTAGTACTTAGACATGTTTATGGGACGTTGAGTGACATTTCAACAAATGTATGCATGCTCTAATGAGCAAATCAGGTTAGCTGGCATATCTGATTCGATCTACTGTTAGTTTTCTTTTTAACTGCATTTGTGATTGACTGCCCAAGATGATCTGGCGTAAAGTGCTAAGACATGACTTTCCAAGTGGCCAATGAAATGTAGGGAGAAGAGCAATTGCATTGAATCTGGAAGACTTGGGGCTAGTGCCACGTCTTAGTGAGGGTTACTATTGCTGTGATGAAACACCATGGCCAAAAAGCAAGTGGGGGAGTGTGGTAGTTTGAATGTAATTCACTCTCGTAAGCTCCTAGGGAGTGGCACTATTGGGAGGTATAGCCTAGTTGGAGTATGCATTGTCTTGTTGGAGAAAGTGTTTTACTGTAGAGGTGGGCTTTGAGGTTTCCTATGCTCAAGATATCACCTAGTGTCACAGACACTTCCTGTTGCTTTCTGATCAAGACGTAGCCAGCACCTTGTGTGCCTGCACACCACCATGCTCCCCGCCATGATGATAGTGAACTGAACCTCTGAAACTGTAAGCAAGCAACCTCCATTAAATATTTTCCTTATAAGAGTTGCTGTGGTCATGGTGTCTTTTCACAGCAATAGAATCCCTAACAAAGACAGGGAGGAAAGGGTTTATTTGGCTTACACTTCCATATGACTGTTTATCATCATAGGAAGTCAGGGTAGGAACTCAAACAGGGCAGGACCCTGGAAGTAGGAGCTGATGCAGATGCCATGGAGCGGGGTGTTGCTACTGACTTGCTCCCCACGGCTTGCTCAGCCCGCTTTCTTATAGAACCCAGGACCACCAGCCTAGGGATGGCACCACCCACCATGGGCTGGGTTCTCCCCTATCAATCGCTAATTAAGAAAATGCCCTATAGGCTTGCCTACAGCCCAATTTTATGAAGGTATTTTTCTCAATTGCGGCTCCCTCCTCTGCTGACTCTAGCTGGCATCAAGTTGACATAAAACAACCCAGCGCATGCCGGGATTCTGCTTAGTGTACACTTTAATAAGTCATTTATTCTTTTAGAGCCTCATAGTCACTTATTTAACAGACATGAGTTACAATTTTTTAATCAATATTATATTCAAGAAAAGTCATCAAAATTTGCATGGTAGATTCTTAGTTCAAAATTTCCTATTGTAGATTCACAAGACAGATCAGAATGAGAGAGAACTAAGCTCTTTCTAAAGAGGGAGAAGAGGGGAGCACACACCACACAGTCAATGCGTCCTCACCCCCAGGTTGGGAATGAATGGGTGGAGTGCTGCAGGACCAAGTTTCACCAGATTTCATTTTTAACAGTCACTGAAACAAATTCCGCTGGGAAAGCCTAAGCAGTCAGTCAACAAGGAAGAACTGGATGGGACCTGGTGATTATCCAGATCATGAATTTAAAAGAGGAAGAGGATGAATCCTGTCTGGCAGGAAGCCTGGGCCCTTAGTCACTGCTCTCATGTGAAGATGCTTCCACGGGGCTCTCGTCCAAAGGTGCCAAGGCAACCCTGGGTGTGTGCCCACCAAATCTGCCCTTTCCCACATCACCTTATCAGTGCATCAGGGCTCTTGGTTCTGCATACTAGACCAGGTTCTTGAGTCTGTTAGCAGGATGCCCAGGCACCCAGACTCTGAGTACATCACATCTAATCAAATTAAAAGAGATGTTGGAGAAAAAGAACCTGGTCATCAATAGAATGAGACAGAAAGAGAAAGCTTCCTTAGACCACAGAGTTAAAGGAAGGCATGTGCTCAGCAGGATGATAACCCAGGCATCTGCCCCTGCAGATGTAGCTGACCGGCCCCATTGAGCAGTAGGTCTCAGACTTCCCCGTCTTAGGCCTGGTGGGCCATGCTAATTGTGTGAAGTTATTTGGTTAGCATTCAAAATCAAGTTAATTGAAACAGGCAGAGATGCAGGGAATGGCTGCTGGGCTGAGGGAGCAGAAGGCTTGGAGATCTGCTCTGCCTAAACCTGTCTGTTGGCTCTTCTTGCTCCGAATGTCCAGGATGCCATCTGTGTAGCCATCAAGTCCTCACCTTCTGCTCCCTCCAGTCACCTTCCATATTTGGACTGGGGCTCAGTGGATGGAAGAGACAGAAGCGCCAAGGCTGGTTCCCATGAGGCTGTGTCCCAGCTGGTGGAAGGGAAGAAGAGAGTGTGGGGCTCTAGACAGTGCTCCTTCTGTGGGCCACTGTGGGGTAGGGTCTGCTGATGCCCACTGTGTGGGAGCCCAGGCAGAAAGCTTTGGTATCATTGTGAAAGTTCATGAAAATCAGGGCTGCAAGCAGAGGGTCTGCCTGTTTTGCTATCCATGCTTCATCCAGAGATTGCCTTCAGCTGAATTCCTGACTTGTTGGTTTTGAGGGGTGGGCTTGATATAATTGTGTTTCTGTGTTCTACTTGCCTTATGAGGCAATGGTAGGAGGAGGTCAGAGGACTTGGAAGTAACCTAAGCCATCCCTTGATATTATTTAGATCCAGAATGCTCATTTCAGATTTCTAGTACCTTTTGCTAGGTTTATATGATCATGTCCCAATATGGCTCCTCACACATCAGTCTTGACTCAGTTTCTCTATAAGTCATTCCCCCATGCTCTACTTTTTAACAAACTTAATTCTGTCTGATCTAGGAAGGAGTAAAGGATGGATGTAGACCATCAAAGTACTGGCCAGACTGACTACTTGGTTTAGCCATCATCATTTTGGTAAGGAATACAATAGGCAGATGCCCCAGGGAATGGTGGGAAATAGTTTCTAATCTCTGCTTTCCAGAGCCTGCAGCATAAATGGGGAGATAGAAGTATTCGTGTGAAGGCATGAGAACAGGAGAGTTAATGCCAACAGCAGAAGACCCAGGTAAGCTGTGCCATAGAGGTAGCATATTAAATAGCTTTGCAGAGGGAGGGCATCCCAACAGGGATGGAATTCAGTCACACCCTGGTGGCCAGAATGAATACTACCTTCCCTGTGTACTGTGCCATACAGTCTCCAAAATATCTTGTTCTGGGTCATGTTTAAACAATGTGTCTTCCGGGAAGGAAGTCAGTTAAAATAGTGGGTCCTGATCACAGGAGCTAGACACACAAATGGGGGAGATGGCTCTATAGCAGTGGTTCTCAACCTGTGGCCAAAGGACCCATTCACAGGGGTCACATATCAGATATCCTGCATATAGGATATTTACATTACAATTCATAACAGTAGAAAAATTTACAGTTATGACATAGCAACAAGAATAATTTTATGTTTGGAGGTCACCACAACATGAAGAACTGAATCAAAGGGTCCCAGCCTTAGGGAGGTTGGGAATCACTGTGCTATAGAATTTTCACAGTGGAGGTGGAGGTCACTGTTAGGGTAGCAACTAAGCCAAGCTGGAGAGCAGAATTGGCCTGCATTGTACCTGCTCTCTTCTCAGATGGTAGCCCATGGCTGGACTGATGCTGGAATGGTCCACAGATGGCTTGAAATAATTCCCAGCTCACTTAGAAAACAATCTGGATTTGCTCTCATGACACAAACCCCCAATCAGTTTGCTGCTCTTAGAGACTGAGGACAGTGTGCCCTGTGGATGGATGGGGCTTCATGGGACTCAGCTCTCAGAGACTTGGTGGCTTTATCTTCTGATGCAGCGTAACACAGGATTTGTGGTACTTTGGTATTTACCAATTTTGAATATTCTGTGCTGTCTCCGAAAGGGGGCTAGGATGGTATGAAGGGGCAGGAATCGGTTCCTTCCTCTGCTTTTCCTCATTTGTGTGGCCATAACTGAGGCCAATAATATCTCCCAGCTTGAGTTTCCTGATCTTTTGATGAGCATACTGGTATCTAGAGAGGCTGTGAGAATTATGGGAGTTAATAAAGTATAAGGGCCACCTCTATACTTTTAGTGCTTATGTTTGAAGTGGTCAGCTGAAGACTCAGAAATATGCATCGCTGGTCCTGCAGCATGGTCCTTGGAACCACTTTGGAATACGAGTTAGTTTCCCCATCCCTGTTTTTTGGAAAAGTTCCAAGGAGTCTTGGGTAACTTTGAGGATTCCTATGAACATGAAGTAACGGGGGGGGGGGGGGGGGCGGGGGGCAGGGTGGTGGTGGTGGGGGATGGAGACCCTGGAGGAGAGACTCCCCCCCCCCTTCGGCTTCCTTCCCCTACAGTTGACCAGGGTTGATATGTGTATACTTATACAGCAGGGAAGAATGAGAATTGTGAAGAACCTTTACAATGTGACAACATTTCAGAAAATCAAATGCTGGTGAGCCGGGACCAGCAAGCAAACCGTGTACATTTTATCCCCGGAAGAGCTTCAGGAGCATGCTGCCAACTGATGTTAGAACTGTGACAATAATTCTGAGGTTCTTTTTAGATGGCTGTAGCCTGGTAAAGCTCTTACGGAAGGACATACCTGTGGGGAGTGTTACAGGTCAAAAATCTTTGGACAGCACTTACTGATTTGTCTTTTGTCCCAGGCCTTTGAGTGGTTGTTACAGTGATGTACGCAGAAAGTGGCCGCTGTGACAGGTGCTTCCTGACTGGTTCTGATCCTTTCTCTTTTCCATTCTCTACTCACACCCCGTCTCCCCAAATGCTGCACTTAAAATGCCATTTTTGCCTTTTTATTGTGATTCTTTTTCGAGAAGAAATGGGGACAGCCATATAAATGCTGTTCCAGATGTCAGGCATCTTCTAGCTTGAACCGAAGAGCGACATGATTATTGAACCCTGGTTCATATTTGCCGAGCTTCCCAGACACCTGCAAGCTCGTACTGATATGCAATTACATATGCCACTTGCTCAAATATGTTTCCCTGCCCCCATTTTTTTTTCTTTTTTTTTTAAGTTTTACTTTCTGGAAAAGATCACAGAGAGGAATGCCTAGCAAGGGGAAATGGGTTGTTTTTGGAGGCCTAATAGACTAGTTTGCATCCTAGGCAACTGAAAGATGCTGAGCAAACCATATCTCTACTTTTCACCATCATACGCTTTCAGTAGGCTGGGCTCTGTCTCTTTCAAACACAATGCTGATGTCAAACACAGATGGTTGAGGGTGAGAGTCCCCAGGCTCCAGTGAGCCCGCTGGTGGCCTCTTGTTCTAGCTTGTAGCCCCCTTTTCCTGCCTTGTCTGCCTATTTCCCTGGAGATTTGCCTTACACTGGTGAGCCAGGCTTCACACAGCAAGTCTCTTGCTGTGCCCAAGTTGGAAAAGAGTCTGCCCAGCCAGCCATAGAAATGCTAACGAGCTGAGACAAATGCTTCCCTTTGCTGATGCTGAGGGAGCATATTTTTACATTTCTTCATAAAGGGAGAGAGCAGGGTGCAGTTGCTTCCAAGCTGCAAGGCTCCCATTGCTTTTCCGGCCACCACTGGCAGGGACAGAGATGCTTTGCATAAAGGGTGGGGAACACATTTTGTCTGTATGATGGAACCAGCCTCAGGCTAAGGTAGGACTTGCACTATTCCATGCAAAGTAGGTGCTGTGTTGTGGCTGGTGCAGTCCTGTTGGGACACCAGGATCATTACCTTGTTTCTATTTGAGTAACTTGCTCTCTCCTGAGCATAGCTTCCTGGTCCCCTTCCCACCTCCACCTGGGGCGATCAGGTGGAAGAAGATGTCAATACTTTTCATTCTAACTATTCATACTCTGGACTTGCTTGATGTCCGAGGAAATGTAACTTTTGTCTTACATTGGAGTCTAGTGCTTCTTTTTTTTTTTAAATTTAATTTTATTTTTATTTTTTATTTATTTATTTATTTTTTTGTTTTTTGAGATAGGGTTTCTCTGTGTAGCTTTGTGCCTTTCCTGGAACTCGCTTTGTAGACCAGGCTGGCCTTGAACTCACAGAGATCCTCCTGTCTCTGCCTCCCAAGGGCTGGGATTAAAGGCGTGCGCCACCACTGCCCGGCCAAGTCTAGTGCTTCTTAAAGACTCCAGGCTGTGACTTAGCTAGGGCAAATAGAAGTTCCCAGCTTATAGTCACTGATCAACTGTCCTTGGAAATGCATGCTTGTGGACTAGGTTATTGGATTATTTGTCTAATTGCATCACATCTTAACAGACTAAAAGGGACATTTGGGAAAAAGAGAACCTTTTCTGTCATCAATAGAATGAGACAGAAAGAGAAAGCTTCCTTAGACCACAGAGTTAAAGGAAGGCATGTGCTCAGCAGGATGATAACCCAGGCATCTGCCCCTGCAGATGTAGCTGACCGGCCCCATTGAGCAGTAGGTCTCAGACTTCCCCGTCTTAGGCCTGGTGGGCCATGCTAATTGTGTGAAGTTATTTGGTTAGCATTCAAAATCAAGTTAATTGAAACAGGCAGAGATGCAGGGAATGGCTGCTGGGCTGAGGGAGCAGAAGGCTTGGAGATCTGCTCTGCCTAAACCTGTCTGTTGGCTCTTCTTGCTCCGAATGTCCAGGATGCCATCTGTGTAGCCATCAAGTCCTCACCTTCTGCTCCCTCCAGTCACCTTCCATATTTGGACTGGGGCTCAGTGGATGGAAGAGACAGAAGCGCCAAGGCTGGTTCCCATGAGGCTGTGTCCCAGCTGGTGGAAGGGAAGAAGAGAGTGTGGGGCTCTAGACAGTGCTCCTTCTGTGGGCCACTGTGTGGTAGGGTCTGCTGATGCCCACTGTGTGGGAGCCCAGGCAGAAAGCTTTGGTACTGCTGTGAAAACCCTTTGGTTCTTCCCGACATGCTGACAAAGACATGAATTCAGAATATTATCTGAGAAAAGTTTCTAGAAAGTGATCTTATTCATTTAGTCTTTCTTTTATTCAGCACAAGTACAATGGATAGTACTAAAGAGAACAGGGGTAGAAACTGGGCCAAGAGTTTAGGGACTGAGGGCCTCAACTTGTGCCCTTGGCCAGAAACTGGGAATGTCCTTGGTTCTGTCCCGGCTAAAGGCCAGAGATGCCAGAAAAAAAATCCTGGTTTTGATCTGATTTCTTGTTAACTTTCTTCTTCTAAACAAGCCCCTTGTCTGTGGAGTCTGTACAGATGTGGGGGTGCGCTGAAGCGCTAACCAGGACACTAGTTCCTTCTGGTGAACAGTGTTGACTACAGATCTCTGTAGCAGGAATCTTAAGGAGTCTTATTAATAAAAACAAATCCGGGCCGTGTATTGGGGTGAATGCTGGAAGACCAGAGAAGCAGAACAAGCCACAGCTGCCTTACCTTGCCAATTCCTCAGGTGATCCTGTTTCCTCAGACTAGATATCTCTGAGTCTTCATCCAGAATGGATCTCAGCTGAACTGTTGCTCCAAAGCCTAAAAGCTTAACCAGCCAAACGCTTCTAGTTTCTGGTCTTCACGCCTTATGTATCTTTCTCTTTCTGCCATCACTCCCTGGGATTAAAGGCATGAGTCACCATGCTTGGCTGTATCCTTGAACAGATGGATCTCTGTCTCTGGAATGCTAGGATTAAAGGCGTGCGCTCCCACTACCTATCCTCATGTTTAATATTGTGGCTGTTCTGTCTCTGACCCCAGATAAGTTTATTAGGGTGCACAATATTTTGGGGAACACAATACCACCACAGATCTCTAGATTCATGGTGAAGATAACCTGTATCTGTCCCCCAATTTCATCCTATCCCCCAATTGATTTTAGGGTCTCTACACTGGAGAGCAGACTATTGCAGTGGCTTTGGAGGTCACTGAGGATGAGCTCTTCCCTCTCAGTCTGCCCGGGCTCCACTTCCCCTTTCCCTGGGAACACTAGAAAATGAAGCAGAAGCTTGGATCTCCTGATCAAAAAATGGAATTTCAATAGGTGGAGACATGGCCTTTTGATTGGCTCCAAAGATTAATATTACTATTGTTTGCCCGCCCCATAACAATTAGTCCAGCTGAGCCTATCAATCCTCTGGCCAAGACTTCCCCTGCCCTCCCACCCCCAGGAAATCTGACTCACTTGAAGACATGCGAAGGCGATGGAAAAAGATGATTAGCCCCTTAATGAGGCAATAAACTTGCCCTTCTGAATCCCTGCCCCATGTGGCCCTTCAGAGAGCTCCCATGGTGTAGCAATGCCTGCCTGCTTTTCCGAGTAACTCAGAAAAGTGTAACTCTTCCCTTTTCTTCTTTTTAACTCTTTTTTTCTTTTAGATACTGGCCAAAGCCTGGGCATTCTTTCCTTGACAGTTTAGGCATTATCCCTTGGTCTCTGAAGCTCCCCTTGCACCCCCCCACCCCAGCAACATTCTTTTATTCACTGCTGTCCACTGGCCAGCTGCTTCCTGGCTTCCATTGTGGAAGCTGCTTGCATTCCCAAACCCCACTGCCAAAGGCATGGCTTTCTCTCTCCCTCTTCTCCATCTCCTTCCTTCTGGCCACTGCCAAGACTTGCAGCTTGCTTGTTTTGGTGTTTCTCTCAAACTCAGATGAAATTGCCCTTGAGGTTCTTCTGAGTCTGTTTCTAAATTCCTTTATTAACAAGATTAAGAACTCAAAAGAAGGAATCCCAAAGCCCCTGGTGACAGGACTGTGAAAGAGGCAGAGGTGAACAAGAGCTAGAAATGGAGACGTGGCTCTATGGGTACCTGCACCTACCAGTCACCAAGTTAGATTTCTGAGGTCCATATGGTAGAAGGAAAGACCTGTCTCCATAAAGTTGTCCTTTGATGTTGTCTGTGAGCACTCTGTGGTACACACACACACACACACACACACACACACACACACGATGATGAGGATGATGACAAAAAGCACCAGTTCCTGGCTCTCAAGGAGTAAATTGGTCATCCCAGGGGCATCATCTATAGTACTACTTAATGCCATCCACAGTAGAAGCTCTCCTTGAGATTTCGCTTCATCATGTGGTTCAAGAATGCCCTGTCTCTTGAGGAAGTGGTCTATATCCTCTTTCTAAGTATGAGAACTGTGTGGCTTTACACACCTTCTCTTTCTAGTTTGCGACTCAGCCACAAAAATCCATTCTAGCTATCTTAGGATATTTAAAATAAAAGAATATACATTCAGGATCTGGCTGTACCGTTGACCAGCTCAGGGGCCTCGGGCAAGTTTTGATCCTTTTCCAGGTTCACTCAGCCTACTACTCGAGGGCTGTGGGGATAATCAGAATCTTACAAAATCGTTGGAACCCTTGAGTTTGGAAAGCAGATGGGAAAGAAGGACAGTCCGGAGAGCGAGTCCTTGCAATGCTAGGCCAAGGCAAACAAGATGTTCAATTCCGTCCATGTTTGGTGGCACTCTCTAGGCCTGGAGGAAGCTTCTGGTTGGCCCAGCTGCAGTTGAAGATTAGTCCCATTCGTGTCCGTGGTGGGCAGGCTAGCCACTCCAAAATGGAGAAGTTTAAAGTAAGAACAGAGGGCTGGTAAGAGGGTTCTTGGATGCTAGATGGCTTCCCAAATGGATGTCTGAAAATGCCGAGTAAGACCGACTCACAGAACAGGAAGACTGGCTTTTCTGCCTTCTCTTGCTTTAGATTTGGAGGTAATGGTTCTGTCTTCTTTTCTCATTCTTGTACAACATCCCTCCCTGAGATTACTCGCTGAGCTAGATCCTGAACTTCTATGTTTGGATTTCAGTCTCAGGTGTCTTGTCGCTGAATAACACTGTGTGTGACATAAATAAAGCAGGTTGTGATAATCCTGAAGGTGAGTACAAAGCATTGCTGGGGATTCTGAAGAGGAGTATGTCTTCAGGATGACAATTTGTGGGTCTATGTAATTAACAAGGAAAGATGCTTTCTTCCCAGAAAGAGGGGTGATCTGCTCTCTCCTGTAAACCAGGCTACCCTCCAGCACAGTGCACCTCAACATTGCCCTGGTGAAAATGGGGTGTTTCTTCAGTATTTTTCTCCCTGATGAGTCCTCAGGTTCTCAGGTCTGTTTTTAGACTATTCTTGCCTCCTGGAAAGACCTGTTTTAGTATCCAAATGCATCAGAACTTAATGGTATTACTTTTTCAACAATGTGTTTTCTGCTGGGCAGTGGTAGTGCACACCTTTAATCCCAGCACTCAAGGGGCAGAAGCAGAAAGATCTCTGGTTTTGAGGACAGCCTGGTCTACAGAACAAGTTCCAGGAGAGGCAAGAGAAACCCTGTCTCAAACAAACAAAAACAAAACAAAACAAAAACAAAACAAAAACAAACCAAAACAAAAAAACCCAAAAAACAAACAAACAACAACAACAAAAGGTGTTTTCTGAGGGAAACCACATTGTTCTAGAGAAAATTTGGATGATATACAGACTAGAAAAAAATAGAACCCCATTGTTACATTTGTTTCCATGTTATGTGTTTTCAAGTTCCAGTGGACCGAAATTGGAAGCCTGTTTTTTCAACCGATCAGGTGGGCCAGTTACTCCACCTGTTTAAGGCCCAGGTGTAATGTTGGGGAAATAACAGCAGTCCCCCCATCAGACTGAAATGAGGATGAAGTGGAAACTGAGAAGCACATATGGAACCTCAGTCCAACACTTGCCTAGCAGTTGGCCACAGTTACTGTTTTTAAAAACATTATCCAGGACAGTGGGACGGTGGGTAAGCCCAGCACAGATCCGCCCGATGTCGCTTCCAGTCTTAATGCCTTGGGAGCCAAAGAGAACAAACTATGAAAGACTGACTGGAGACACGGCCATACTTTACAGAGCCACAGCGTTCTGAGTGTGACAGCCCAGGGGGGAATATGCCCCAAACCCATTTTTGCTGAGAGGAACATGGAGGTTGAGCAAGTGAGAGGCAGATCTATCCTGAAATGGTTCCTGAATTGTTTCAGGAAACGGGATGCCAGAGATCTCTGAGGGAGAACTTGGAAGTTGTCATGGGTACATCTCTCCTCAGTTCATGCAGAAATAAAAGGATAAAAGTTAAGGGTTGGTAGCTCACATGGGTTAAACATCATTTCTTTTAGAAGTGCTTTCTTGAGAAATCTTGGGCTCTGGCGACCTCCAAAGACAGTGAAGGAATTGCACGTGAGATCTCTTTTAAAAAAATTACACACACACACACACACACATATACACACACACACACACACACACACACATATATACACATATGTGTGTGTACATGTTTATATATATGTGTATGTATATATGTGTGTGTACATATGTTTATGTGTGTGTGTGTGTGTGTGTGTGTGTGTGTGTGTGTGTGTGTATGTATGTATGTATGTATATAACTGGATGAAAGTATGTGTGACTAATGAATCAAAGGTTTCAAGGCAGTTCCATGGGGAGAGCTGTTCAAACATGGTGGGGCTGGGAAGTGACCACTGAATCTGAGTAACGGCTCCCTGGCTGAGCCTGAGGTGGGGGACATGATGAATGAATATGAAGATGGATGGTGTTCACCAGGCTGACAGGAGGGCCAGATAAGCAAAGGTGAAGGAAACAGAGCGGAACCAGTCAAGGAGCCATCAGCACTGCGATTTGAAAGGGGATCCTGCCAGCCCGGAGGTAAGGAGGCAGTCCGGCCAGGGGCTGCAAGTGGGTGTGAGGTTTAAAATTCCCAAAAAGAAAAGTGGATGCGGACATCCACAGACTTTTCTCACACTATGTTTTGCAACCACCAAACCCAGAACTCCACCTGGGGTTTCATCTTGAAACCGGCATGGGGAGGGCCCCCCTTCACCCGGGGCTGCTGCTCGGGAGCTTTCACAATCCAGTTCTCCAGGAGAGCTGCGCTGCTCAGAGGGAGATCTGCACAAGGTGCCAGATCCCGGGGACCCTGATTAGAGCAGATGTCGCTGCGGGAACTGAGTCTAGACATGGAAATTGGGTCCCTAATCTCTCAATCCCGCTTTTTTCTACATTCTCTGAAGACGCTGTTTCTGTCAACATTCACCGTGGGAGCCAAGCCGGAAACACGTGTGCAATCAGCAGCGGCAGCATCTACAAAGAGTTATGAAATCCGTTCAAAAATAGCCTGCTTGCCCCATAGGCATGCAAAGCAGCCTGCCAGCCAGGGCGGACGTGTCACGCAGCAGATTTTCCCTAGCATTTGAAAAGGCTTCCAGTGACCTGCCATACTCAGGGGCCAGGGAGCTCAGCGCTGGTCAGAAACACAGAGAGGGGATCGGAGCCCATGAACACAGCCCCTGGCGCCGCTTCAGGCATCAGTTCTTGGCTCCTATAGAGGCTGTGCACAGCTTCCCCAAACCTGCCAACCTCTTGTCCTCAGCCCCAGTGGGTGACATTTATTTGGGTTAAAACTTTGAGGTCACATAATGTTACCTGAAGCAAGATGCTAAAAAAAAAAAGTCTGACTTCTTCAGAGGGAACATTTAAATCCAGTGCCTGTCTGAGAGTTAGAAAAGCGAGTAGACTGGGCTGTTCAGAGCATCACGGACGGTGGGACTTGCATTTGTGAGCCCATCTACACGGTGACATACTCAGGAAGGAGACTTGCCCTGAGCGGAGCAGGAGATGTCTGCGTGTTCTTTCCCATACAGCATTTACTGCTGGGTGACCCTTGGCTAGGACTCTCCAGGCCTCTGGCTTCTCTGGAGACAGGGACCGAGCGCCCTCTCTCTCTAACTTCACCCGGAAGGGGAAAAGAGCATCACAAAGCGCTAGGCTTCACTTCCACAGCTGTCCTTGAAGGTGGAATCTGGGCAGTTAGTTGCAAGTGATCGCTAACAAAGCACGATCACAGACGTCTTGCGGGTATTCCTTTTTTTTTCCCTTTCTTTTAAATTTTTTTTTTGACAATTTCATGTGTATAGTGTATTTTGGCTATTTTCAGGCCCATTATTCTTTTTCATGCTCCCTTCCTCTGCCCCGACCTGCTTCTTCGCAACAAGCACCTCCCCTATTTTTTCCATCTTCTTGTATGTGTGACTCACTGAGTTTAGTTAGGGTTGCTTGTGTGAATGTGGACAAATGTTTATTCACTAGAGTATGGACAACTTAATCAGTTGGGGGAAGAAAACAACTTTCTCTATACTCCACCCTCCACATCATCCTCACACAGCAACTGTATCCGTTTAGCAAAGCAAACAGTACTAGGAGCTCCCCTTGTGCCCTTGACCTCTTCTTGACTAAATAATTAGTACAAGACAGTAGTTCCCTTCTGTGAAGCAGGCCTCAAAGCCAAGCTTAAAGTAGTTGGTTACCCCCATAACAGTGTACCACCGTTGTACCAGCACACACATTTGGCCTGGCAAGTCTTTATTGTAGCTCAAAGTGCTCACAGCTAGCTACATTGTTGACTTTTTTCCCTTGGCAGCCTGCACAGCACATTCTAGTGCCGTGAAAGCTAACTAGCAGAGAGGAAATGTCTAACTCAATTTTGTCTTGATGTCTCTATGTCTTATAGCAAAGGAATGGGGGTGTTTCAGTAATAGGGTCCTCCCATTTAGTTCTGGGCAATCAAGAGCAATAGCAACCACCTGTATTGTTTGGAGGGCATTTGAAGTCTCCCTGACCAACAATTCCCAGGGTGGGGGTCCCAAAGCTGGCTTTAGTATTTCCATTTAATAGGGGGAGAGCATTATCCACCAACACAAGTGTCTCCATTTAAAACCTCTTTTCTACATTATGTTTTTAATATGGCTACAAAATAGTAGGTTTTCATATGGATATTTTAGTTTGGGTTAAACATTCTCTTATCTCCTTCTCTCTCCATCGCCTACCCCCACTTAGAACTTTCTGCACCCTAAGGGTATGTTTTGGTCAACACAACTCTTTGGGACTAAAGAGACAGTCCAGTGGGAGAGACTGCTTGTCTGGTAGTCAGGAGGCCCAGGCTCTGAGCCAGGTGCCTTGCTGCCTTCTGCATTATGATGGCTCATGGCTTTCTTCAGTTGAGCAAGGCAAAGATCTAGAACCCAGGTAAGGCCACCAGGCAATGGTGGTACTGGGCTAGGGCAGCAGAATTCACCAAGGGAGGGACAGAGGGTGTGGACAAGGCGCAGAGAGGCCAGCTCTTCATGGATGCCTAACATGAACCCTCTCCTGCCTCTGTCCCCACCCTTGGCTTCCCTTCCCTGTTCCTGGCAGCTAGTTGGCACTGGCCCTAACTGAGTTTCTGTTTGTCACACTAACTCCCGGGTTTCTGTTAGGAAGGAAGCCTCACTGGGAGTAGCAGAAACTCACCTAGCGTGAGGTGGAACTTGGCTTGTTTTTCCAGATACATCACAACTTGCCTGGGACTCACGAAGATGCTGTTTCACACCCTCTCATGGGAAAGCATACAGTCTTGCAGAGAGATGTGGGAGAGGTCAGCCAGACCCGAGCAAAGAACTAAAATAGGCCATCCTATGCAAGGACCAGCCAGGTACTCCACTGACCAGTATCTTACAATCCAGTCTATACCCACTTTTGAGGGGACATCTCTTTGAACTGTATGGTCTTTGTCCTTTCTCTTCCTTCCTTCCTTCCTTCCTTCCTTCCTTCCTTCCTTCCTTTTTCTTTCTTTCTTTCTTTCTCTCTCTCTCTCTCTCTTTCTTTCTCTCTGGGGATTAAACACAGGCCCCTTTTCATGCTACCCAATTAATCTATCACAGCCCTGCGTTCTCTCTCTCTCTCTCTCTCTGTTTTAGAATCATTTTAGGGAAAAGAAAAAGAGAGTAATGATTTTTTTTTTTAACAATGAATTTGTTCCTATCCTAAAACCAAGGGTGGGAGGAAGCAGGATGGCTCCCTTGAGTCCTACCCTGGGAGTCAGTCATTGCTGAAGCTAGGCCCCTGACATGATGTCCACCATATTCACATGCTCGTTTGCTTAGCATCTACTATGTGCTCTGGGTCTCTCTGGAGATCCTAACCCCACTCCCCATCATATTGGAACTTCGGCTGTGGAAGGCACAACCTGTCATTCTGGATCCTTCCCACAGGCTCTGGAAATAAGGAAAGCTATCTGTTTGTGTGGGATATCGCAGTAGGGGAGTGTCCAAAACTCATGTTTCCAGAAGGCTTGAAGGTTTTGACTTCAGTGTTTTCTTCACGTTCCAGAAAGCGAGGGCAGGGACAGCTGCCTCCACCGACTTGGCTGAAAGATCTGGCAGCTGCTTGCTCTGAAAATAGTACGTGCTGTGTGTGTAAATCGCGTCACGAGTAGAGACTCACGTACACACCACAGCAATGCAAACGTGGCTCTGAGGTGCTTCCAGGTCCCAGGCCGGGAGGTGAAGCTGGGGTGTGAAGGGTGTGTAGTGAAGGATGAGCAGAGAGAATCCTGCCACAAGAGGCTCTTATCTCAGACCACCGCAGGGGAAGTGCCCCCGGTCGAGTCTTAGGGTAGAAAGAAGAGGAAGGAGCAAGTTTATTGTGTTTTTGTTTTAAAGCAAAACCTTTGCATTCCTCCCGTTAGCTCCAAAAGCAAAAATTGAAAATATTTAAGTAACCACAGGAAAAGGACAGTCTGGATATCGGATGGTGGCAGGGAACGGACCAGGCTCTCCTCTCTGTTTCTGGTGCCTGTTCCCCTTGCTTCTTGACTGTTGCTTCCAGGGTTCTGTTTCAGGCTCAGCCTAGCATGCATCAGCATTGCTGGTCGTGTAGGAAGTTCCAAATAGTACCCTCAACATCTGTCCATCTATCCACTCATCTATATTTATTTTTCTTTAAAAGCAGAGTCTAGCCAGCAGTGGTGGTGCATGCCTTTAATCCCAGCACTTGGAAGGCAGAGGCAGGTGGATCTCTGTGAGTTTGAGGCCAGCCTGGTCTATAGAGGGAGATCCAGGAGAGCCAGGATTGTTACACAAAGAAACCTTGTCTCAAAAGACCAATAAATAAAAAACCAAAAAAACAATCCCCCCCAAAAACACCCAACAACAAAAAACCCACCCCCAATCAACCAAATAACTATAACAAAATAAAACAAACAAACAAACAAAAAACAAACAAAACTATAGAACCCCCCCCTCCCGCCCCAGACCCTGAGCCTATTATATTAGGAAGGCCATTTTGTGAGGCTCACAGAAAATCTATCTCAAGTTATTTCCATTTTTCCATCCTGCCCTGCAGCTAGGACACTCAGTAGAGCAGTCTAGAGCGCTCTGGCCTAAGAGAGAGGTGGATTTAGCTTTGAAACACAGATAATTTTATTTTTATTTTTATTTATTTATTTAATTTTTTTTTGTGGAGCCATACCTAAATTCTTAGCCTTCAAGAATAGACTGAAAACAATGCTTAGTTTTTCAGGACTCCTGTGAGGTTTCAGTAAGATAGTATATACAGACTACCAAACATATATTAAGACTCTACAAAGGTGATCCACCATTTGCCTGATGTTGTGGACCTTTGAGACTCCTAATAAAAACAGAGATTGAGGAGGCACAGAGAAAGAATGGGCCTGCCTGGCCACAGTATACACCACCAGCTCCTTATGCCCAATAAGTTTGCTCTTGAGCCACAAACAAAACATCTGATCTGGCATGAAGCGGGGTACCTATAGCATGAATCTTAAAAGATCTTATTAATAAATATCAAACCCAGAGCTGGGTATTGGGGTGAATGCTGGAAGATCAGAGAAGCAGAATAAGCCACAGCCTTGCCTCTCCAGTTCCTCAGCTGATCCTGTTTCCTCAGACTGGAAGCCTCTGAGTCCTCATCCAGAATGAATCTCAGCTGAACTGCTGCTCAAAAGCCTGAAAGCTTAACCAGCCTAGTTCCTGGTTTTTATGCCTTATATACCTTTCTGCTTTCTGCCATCACTTCCTGGGATTAAAGGCGTGAGTCATCATGCCTGGCTATTTCCAGTGTGGCCTTGAACTCACAGAGATCCATGCCTCCAGAAGGCTAGGGTTAAAGTTGTGAGTGCCACCATTCTCTAACCTCTGCATCTAGTGGCTGTTCTGTTTTCTGACCCCAGATAAATGCATTGGGGTGCACAATATTTTGGGGAATACAATACCACCACAGGGACCTGTGGGGGGCTGGGCTGTGACTCTCACTTCCTGTATCAGCTTGAAGCCTAGACAGAATTAGGACTAAGAAAGCAATCCTTAACAGAGGCCGAAGTTGGAACAATGCTTGCTAAAATGGGGCTGGGGAGGTGGTTTAGTGGGCAAAGTTCTTGCTGTCCAGGCATGAGGACCTAAGCTTGCAGGGGGAGCCCATGTCAAGAGTGTGACCCCATGGCTCACGTCTGGAACCTGAGATGGGAGACAGCGCAGGGCTCTTCAGAAGCCTCCTGCCGGTCAGCGAGCCTGGAGCTGGGCGCAATGGTAAACAAGAGAACAAAGTCAAAGCCTGCCTGACATAAGGGAGAAGATGAGGACTCACACTCCATGTTGTCCTCTGAGCACTGTGGTGTGCACACACCCCAACATACAAACCTGTGTGTACACATACACATCGTGTATCCTCGGGAAACAAGTCATTAAATAAATCTACAGAACCATTATTCCCCGGCAAGCTCCTTGTGCACTCTCTGTGCAGGGAGTATCATCCACTTAAAATCTTCCCTTAAAAGCACAGGGGACAGCAAATGCCGTTCCAGAAGGAGCCTCCCTCGGAGGCAGGGGACCCACATTCAAGCCTCAGCCGTTGACTGTGGATAAGTCGTGTGTGTTCTCTGCCTTTCAGTTTCCGAGGCTGTAAAATGAAGGTGCTGACGGTGATAACGGTGCATGCTGTCTCCATGCCGAATGCTCTGATAAACGTCAGCAGAGACTGCACACCCCGAGGCTCCCTCTGAGCTCTTAGCTTAACCCTTGTGCTCTGCGGGAAGGCCTCCAATCCCTTCGGCTTGCTCTTGTTTGCCTAGTAGATTCCTGAGGCTGACCCATGTGCTTGAAACGCTGTCCAGAAGGCTTGTAGGCATGTTTGCGCCCAAGGTTTGTAGAGAGAGAGAGGCAGGAGAGTTCTCAAGAACGGATGATGGCATGCTGAGAAGGCCAAGGATGGTATCAGTGATAGACTGAATATTCCTATAGGCCTTGGCAGCTAGAATAGTCTGGTTCTGTGCCCCCTTCCCAACATGCTACATCCTCACAAGATCCCTCCTCTCTGCTGCCCTTCCCGATGTCCTGTCCTGACCTCTGGAGGCAGAATATTTACCATATTCTTTTTTTTTTTTGTTTTTTTGTTTGTTTGTTTTGAGACAGGGTTTCTCTGTGTAGCTTTTGCGCCTTTCCTGGAACTCACTCTGTAGCCTAGGCTGGCCTCGAACTCACAAAGATCCGCCTGCCTCTGCCTCCTGAGTGCTGGGATTAAAGGCGTGCGACACCACCGCCTGGCTATAATTTATTTATTTTTATTTTATGTGCATTGTTCTTTTGCCTATGTGTATGTCTGTTTGAGGGTGTCAGACCTTGGAGTTACAGATAGTTGCTAATTGCCATGTGGATTGTCATGTGGGTGCTGAGAATTGAACTCAGGTCCTCAGGAAGAGCAGTCAGTGCTCTTAACCACTGAGTCATCTCTCCAGGCCCCATATTTAGCATATTCTGTTGTTAGGTTCAGGCCACAGAACTGTGCTACTCCACTCTCTATTCCTGAGACAAATGCTCAACACAGTCAAGTGAAAGAGAAAAAGTTTAGGGGCTGGGGGGATACATGGCTTAGTTGAGAACTTGAGGTTGGCTCCCCGGTAACATGAAGCAGCTGAGCATGGAGGAACACACCCATAACCCCAGCACTGGTTGGGGGAGGGAAGAGTAGAGTCAGGAGGACCTTTGGGCTTTGCTGGCTTGCTAGCTTTTCTGCATCAGCAAGCCCCAAGGTCAATGAGAGACTTCATCTCAACAAATAAGGTAGAGGGCATTAGAAGACATCCAACACTGACTGCTGACTTCTACATGTACACACACACACACACACACACACACACAGGAATTTTTTTCTCTATCAAAGGGTAGCTACCTTGCCAAGGACCAAAATTCCATAAGGCTTCCCTACTTTATAAAAACTTTTATAAAAATCTTTTTATCTCCTCTAGCTGGTAAAACTTTTGTTTACAAAAAGCTCTCCCTTCCCTATCATCCAGTATTCTCAGAAACTGATGGCCTGGGGCACCCCCCACTTCCCTTCATCTCCTTTGCTTTGATTCTTTGAAAACCAGCCAGTCTCGAAAGACTTGAGGTCAAACCCCAGCCAATGGGGGAAAGACACGGTCCCGTCTGTGGCAGAACAGAATCCATGTGAGCTTCCTGTCCCACTGTGTTTACTAGCCTGGTCTGGGTTCTGGCACACTCTTTCTGCAGAAGAAAGTGTTTTACCATTGCTACTTTCTCTTTGTGCATATACTTCTTTGTGAAACACTCAGGTTGTTTTTTTGATTCTAACAAATACATTTGCTAGAAATTTAAAAATGTAATAAAAATAAAAAATAGAAAATTTAATAATTTAAATTTAAATAGAAAATTTAAATAAAATTTCAATTCCAACACAATTTAAATGAAAAGGACAGGCTTAGTTTGACTCCCGGTCTGGGAGGCTTCAGTCTTGGTTAGTCTTGGGCCTGCAGTGAGGTAGAATATGGCACCAGTGTGTGGTAGGGCCTAGCTGTTCACTTGATGGCCGGAAGTGAAAGAAGAACCAAAGGACCTTCCCCCTCTCACTAGGCCCTCCTCTTACCCCCCCCCCCCCCACCTCCCATAGTTCCTTCATCTCTCCAGGACCAAGACTTTACCACCTGGGCTTTCAGAGACTGCTTGACAGATGAATGGTGGGCAGAAATGGCACATGTGGCTTCCCCAACAAGGCAATAAAGATTCACGTCTTATTCCTCTAACTTTCTTCTGCCTCTGTCATAGGTGAGGGGCATTTGGCCCATGTCGTGTTTACACAAACAACAAATAAACCACTGAGCTTTGGAGATCTATTCTTGGGTCCTAGCACCATTAGCCTTGACTAATATGGCGGACTTGCTTACAGCTTTGTCCTCCCACAGACACTGTGCCCTGTGTCCACTCTCACTGCTACGGGAAGCCGCTGTGCCCAAGACCAAGCAGGGATCACTCAGCTACATAGCTCCGAGCTGCTTCCTTCGTGTGAAATTGTCCTTTCTCATTTGAACTTTATTTCATTGCTGTAAGTGGAACGCATTCATTTTAAGGAAGTCTCCCCACCCCTCCTTCTCTTCTGGATGGTCTTTTACTTCTTCTAAAGGCAGACGTTCCTCTTGGCTGTATCCCCCATCCTGAAGCTCCAGAATTCCCAGATTGTCTGCCGGCAGCTTCAACCAACTTGTAGAGACAAGGGTGCCTAACACTGGATTGACTCTTTTTCCCTCTTTATCTGCCTGCTAAGCTGCATTTCATTCCTTAGACTTCCGAGTCTCCTCCGTCATTCCTCTGTCTAACCAGCTGCTGAGTCCTGTGGGTTCTCTTAAGTTGGTCTGGTCTGTGTCTCCACCACTGCTACATCCCTCAAAAGTAGGAAATTCTGTTGAAAGGGGCTGGAAGTGCACACACTATGCTGTTGGCCCCATGTAATGTACATTATATGGGCTAGATTGTCATGTGCTGTTAAAACTTATTGAAATGGACTCTGGACATGACGCAGGTTCTCTTGCCCCAGACTCCAGCGTGTTTACCTCAAGTATCCTCTCAGACTCCTTGTTCAAGGATAAGATGGCCCCTCTGGCTTTGTGATGAGGAGAGGGAAGAACAGCCAGAATAAAAACATTGTATCCCCTAGAAAAGCTAAAAGCTAAACCATTTACAACTCAGGCTACTCTTATTTATCCCATAATATAAAATGCCACAGTGTAGCGAAGGGGAAAGTAGAAACAACGCTCAGCCCTGCTGGGAACTCTCAGCGTGGCGTGATGACGTCAGAAGGCTTTCCTAGTTTTTATTGGATGTTTGTAAGCCCCAGGTTTGATGCCGGTGCCTTTTACTTTTCTCAACTGGGCTGTTGAGGTTACTGCTGCTGGGTGATGTGAGCACCTGATTTGATGCTTGCTGTCTTTCTGACCCATCTCTATATCTACTACTTGCTATTTATTCTTCTGCTTTTGCTTAACAAACTCACTCACTCAAACACAGCTATTGTGGATCATTCTCTGGAATGTATAGAAGGCCACAGTTAGTTCTGAGGAAATCTATGGAGTAGGAATTACTATGGGATTTCTTACTTTAAAACACTATTCTATTACTATACTATTAATAAAACATTATTTTCTGTGACAATGGATTATCATATTAACTAAATAAACACAAACAACTTTCAAACATAGGGAAGAAGCCTCCTAGGAAGCAGTGAAAGCTTCACAGTGGGAAGTAGTCAACAAAAGTTGGATACAGAATAAGGAAGATATAAGAATAAGAAGGGATCCCTGTACTGAATGGTAGACTTAATAATTTCTCTTCTCTGTGTTAGGATTAGCTTCAGCTCTAACTGATGGAAATGCAAAATAGCACAGGCTTAAAACCACGAATGTTCATTTCCCCGTGTGCTGGTTGGCTTTCAATTGCTGAGACAAAGCACTCTGACCCAAAGCTGCCCAGGGAGGTAAGAGTTTATTCGCCTTATGCTTTCTAATCACCGGCCATCATAGTGGGGAAGTTGGGGGCAAGAACACTAGCAGAAACCTGGAGGTAGGGCCTGGAGCAGAGATCGTGAAGGAATGCTGCTTATTGGCTTGTCCTCCAAGCTCATGTCTGGCTACCTTTCTTTAGCTCTCTGGACCATCTGCCCAGGGGCGGCATGGCTCATAGTGGGCTGGGCCCTCCCTCATTAATCATTAATCAAGAAAATACATCCAATAGACTTGCCTACCAGCCAATCTGATGGAGGCATTTTCTCAACTTAGGCTCCTTCTCCCTAGATGTTTCTAGCTTATGCCAAGTTGACCAAAAGGATATGAAGTAAAAAGAGTCCATAAGTCACCAACCCAGAGTCCATATGAGCATCTTGCCAATATGTTGGCCACGGTATGGCCTCTTTGTTGTAAAATTTTAATTTAAGCTGTGTTACATTTGTTTATGCTGTGGAATATTTGTTTAATGATGCAAAGATGTGTTGTATTCTTTTATGATGTGTGTTTAACTCTGCAAAGCTGTGTTACTTTGCCTGCCTAAAACACCTGATGGTCCAATAAAGAACTGAATGGCCAATAGGTAGGCAGGAGAGAGAGATAGGTGGGGCTGGCAGGCAGAGAATAAACAGAAGAAGAGAGAGCCACCCAGCCGCACAGCCACCCAGTCACACAGCCACCCAGCCGCACAGCCAGCTACGGAGTAAGAAGGAAAGAAAGGTTTACAGATAGAGAAAGATAAAATCCCAGAGGCAAAAGGTAGATGGGATAATTTAAGCTAAGAAAAGCTGGCTAGAAATAAGCCAAGCTAAGGCCAGGCATTCTTAAGAAAGAATAAGTCTCCATGTATTTATTTGGGAGCTGGGTGGCAGGCCCCTAAAGAGCCAAAAGAATGAAGAGTCAAAACAAAATAAAACAAAACAAAAAACAAAAACAAAAACTACACTTCTACATCTTGACTCTTAATAAGGCTGCTCAAGTTTCAGCCCTCACATCAGTGTTCTGGTTAGAAAGAGGCAAATCAAACATGCCACTTCCTGCTGGGCACGTTTTTTTGTTTTTTGTTTTTTTTTTTCACTTCTCCTTCCTTTCTGCTTCTCAGAAGCTAATCACACGGGAGCACATGGCTTCAGGGAAGGCCTGGGTAACTTGATCCCATGTAGCCATACACTCAGCTAAAATTTAGAGATTCTATTATCAAAGAAAAAAGAGAGTGAGTATTGACAGATCACCAGCATTCCCTACCAATGTCATAATCCTGAGATTTTAAAAAATGAACAATAACTGTTACTTACAGAACTATCACCATGCATTGAGCCCTTGGCCAAGTCCTTTAGATGTGCTATCTTATTGAAGGCTCATGAGCCTGTCAGTCAGGATCAGAATTATTGCTACCATGTCAATCAAACTTTCATGTGACTGAGTTACCTGGCCAAAGCTGTGCTGCTGTAATAGAGGGTCAAAGAGCCAGGGCTTGAACTCAGAGCTAGTGACCCAGACCCCCTTCCCTTAGTTACTGACTTCTCAGTGGCCAGGACTCTTACCTGTAAGCAACAGCAGCCATCTGCTAAGGAGAGGAAGAGAGAGAGCTTATAGAGTCATGGTGGTTTGGGGTTGGTATATCAAGAGCCAGGAGCAGGAGAAAGTGCTATGCCTCTCAGAGTTCGTGGTTTTGGTAAGGAAACAGCTGATGTCTTTGCCCTGAACAAAGAGAGAACTCGCTCCCTGTCCCACCAGCTCTAAGTTCCGAGTCTATGTGTCTCTTTCTGACTGGTGTGATCAGACAGCAGCCAGGGGCCTAGTTACAACAGAAAAGGGAAAAGCCAACATCTGGGAGGATGTTCTTACTGCCACTAAAATTCATGAAGTGAGATTATTGCTTTTTTTTTTCCTTGAGATGGGATCTCACATCTTCCAGGCTGACCTTGAACTCACTATGTAGTCAAGGATAACCTTGAATTGCTTTTGTATATGTATGTGTGTATGCATGTTCATAGATGTGTGGGAGTACGTGTGTGCAGGTGCATGTGTATGGAGGACTGAACTCTCCACTTTATGTACTGAGGCATGGTCTTCACTGAAGCTGGGTCTTGATTTCTCTTGTGTGTGCTACAGTCACAGGCCGGCTGTGTGTCTTCCTGGCTTTTATGTGGGTTCTTGGGATCTGAACTCTGGGCCTCACACTTGCCAAGCCAGTGCTTCCCCTCCTGGGCTATCCACCACACCTGGTATTTCCACCCTTTTGCTTCTTGAATGCTAGGATTACTCAGGTGTATGCCATCACATTTGGTTTATGCTGTGCTAGTGACTGAACCCAGGGCTTCTTTGTGCTGGACAGATATGTGATTGTGGGAGCCCGTTTTCAGGTTCCTCATGGCTTTACCCAGCAGGTCTTCATAGAGAGGATGATTGGATCACGGGCCTGAGTGCAGGTGTCTGAGATGGTCTGCACTTGGCTGTGCTGGGGGGAGGTCTTTTGCTCCACCCCTTGGTGTTTCTATAAATACCTTGGGGCAGAGACAGTCAGGGCCCGTTGGGATAGGTTCCAGGCCTTCTCCAGGTTATCCTGTATTTTCTATCTGTTTATCTCCACAATCTAAATCCTTCTGGCTAATATTTCCTGCTGCTCCCACTCAAGAGCACTGTGGGAAATGTGGGGGTGATAGGTAGCCACCCCTACAATGGCACCCAAACAGGGACTGAAGACAAAGGAATAATAATAATAACAGTAATATTTAAATTTATTACAGAGTGCTTGGGGAAAGTGAGAGTGGAACCTGCCAGGGAAAAAGTGGCCGGTCCAGTGTTGAAGTAGAGAAATTAAAAAGGGGAGGGGTTTATCCTTGAGAGAAAAACAAAAACAAACAAACAAACAAATGAACCAGAAGGATATCTGATGCTGCAGGCAAAATCTCCTCTATCAAGATTTCTATCTTTCTGTCTTTTTCTCAGTTCCTATCTGTGAAAAATAAGGAAGGCAGAGTGTAGCAATTTAGTGCCGGAAAAACTTGGGAAGTGTGAAGTAGTGTAGAAGAAAAAAATTTACTTAAGTGAGGCAACTAGACAGAGAAACTAAGTCTTCAATCTAACTTTGGGGGCTATGAATGCGTACTGGGGGGGAAATCTATCTTCTTTGAGCTTTACAGGTAGAAAAAAAGCTCTTCTTTGAGCTTATTGAGCAGACACAAAGATTCCTCTGGAAGCTTTTGGCCTAGGGACAGCTGAAATACTAAGTCCAAGCGACAGGAGAAAGTGATTTCTCCCTGAGGCAAAAATGTCTGTGTAAGAAGCCAAAAAGTTTAAAGTTCAGAAGTTTTGGGGAAAGTTGGTCTTTCTCTCTTGGAAAAAAAAAAATCTTTCCCTTAAACTAAAAACTTTTCTTGAAAATTTTGGAAAAATCTCTCTCTGAAAAGTCTTAATCTTTCTCAAACTAAAAGCTCTCTTAAAAAACTTAAACTAAACTGGGCAGTGGTTGTGCATACCTTTAATCCCAGCACTCGGGAGGCAGAGGCAGGTGGATCTCTGTGAGTTGGAGGCCAGCCTGGTCTACAGAGTGAGATCCAGGAAAGGCACCAAAACTACACAGAGAAACCCTGTCTCGAAAAACCAAAAACCAAACCAAACAAACAAAAAAATAAAAAATAAAAAACCTTAAACTAAAGCCTTTCAGAACTTTCTCAGAAGGACAAAAATTAGAATCATCTGAAAATATTAGTATGGGAAATCACTGTAATTCACTCTAAGGAACCTCTTAGAACAGCAAAACTTCTTTAAGTTCCGCTTTTCTTTCAAGCCAGAAAGCTCCTCCCTGCAGTGAGGGAGGCAAGGCTTGCGTTCCCCAAAACCTCTCTTCTAAGCTCTGTCTCTTCAGGCTAGAAAAAGACAACGGTCAGAGTCCCCTGAGGAAATGCTTGGGAGAGTGTGGGTGAAGAGCCACAGAGAGCCCAGTGGGGCAGGAAACTGTTTGCTTGGTAGAAGCAGTAAAAGCTAGGCTTTCAGCTGTGGCTGAGCTGAGGTGTCAAGGGTTTTGTTTCTGAGTGAGCATCTATCAGAATGAAAAGGTGCTCCTAACCGCTCTAGGGCAAAGAACCCCTGAAGCAGTGCAAACTCTGTTTTGTATCCTTCCTTCTGACCAATAACCGAGAGGTCACGAGCCAGCATCTCTGAGTTGGAGTGCATTATGGGGATACTAGGGTTCCTGCAGTTGTGAACAGCTTCCTGGAGTGTGAAGCTGAGGCAGAAAGGTGCAGGACCTGGGAGAAAATTCCACAGGGAAAGCTGCTGAAAGCTGCAGGTCTGGAACCCCATTCTAACTTAGACAATTATCTTCTCCTTGTGGAAAATTGTTGAGTTGCCAGCTGAGCAATTCAGAAACAGAATATTCCTTAAAAGGGTTTTCTTCTCTTTTCTTTCTTTTTGGGTTTGCTGTAAACAAGATAGCTCTTAATAGAGTTTTTGTAGAAGATCTGGAATTCATAAAGTACTGTTTAGCAGCAGAACTCACTAGATCCCAGAGTTAAGAAAGCCATTTAAAGAAATAGACTCCTGTTTCAAAAGAACTCTCAGAACTATCAAAGCTGATTATAAGCTCTGAACTTTAGAAATGATTTGCGTACTTCCTGCCTAGTTAAGAGAATCTTTCTAATAGAGATAGTGGTGATAATTAAGAGAAGTAGGAAATTATTCTGTTTTGTTAGAAAATGTTAAATCTTTAGGTGTTAAGTTAGATTTATGATAATAGATCTATAGAGTTTCTTTAAGACTATCTAAGGTAGTCCTATAATAAGCTTGTAAGAAGTATGTAAGTTCAAATAAGAATATAAGAAAGGTGCTAAGTTATAAATGTAAGTTTAAATAAGAATAAAAGAAGCAAATATATAAGTAAATCTAAGTTTAAATAAGAATATAAGAAGAAGTGTATAAGATATTTGCTAAGGTAGTCCTATAAGTATATTTGCTAAGGTAGTCCTATCCAGTTTCCTTAAGAAGTATAAATAAGTATATGTTGATATGTTATGTGAGTTTGTAAAAAAAAAAAAGTGTAAATGTTGAGTGTGAGTCTATGCTTAATGTATATGGTGAAGGAACCTGAGACACAGAAGGTAGTGGCTTCGAAGACTGGGTGGTCTTCAAAAGCTCCAGAAGCTGCTAAGAAACTAAGAATTGTGGATGCCAGAACCAGCACAAGGCATCCATTCGCAGCTGAGACCTGTTGGAAGATCAACACAACACAGGAAAACCTGTGTGGTTTAAAATGCTACTGTAACGAAAAATGTCTTTGGCTTGAGAACAAAAGCTGCAGAGACGCTTGTTTAAACTAAAATTGTTAGCTGCAAAAAGTTTTTGGTTGTAAAATGTTTCTTTGTATTTGGAAGTGAAAGCCTAGGACCCAAATTTACTTTTTTTTGAACTTAAAAAAAAATGAGATAAAACTATAAAAAGGTTTTGGTTATGGATTTCTTCATATTTAGAAGGCTGATACCAGAATTTATTATTTGAATTTGGGGACTTAAGAAATAAAATGAACAATAGTGATTTCATTGTAATGGGACAATTTTGAATTTCTTATGGTGATGACGTAGGAACTGTTTTATGCAACTGTTTATATAAAAATGGAATTACTTAAGGAACTGGTTTTGCATTACAAATGGAAAAGTTTGGTTTTTCTTCTACCTAGGCTTGAGATTTTGTTTAAAAAAATTTATATAAAAAAGGAGAAGTAATATTCCTTAGTCTATTTAATTTAAAAAATATCTTCTTGTTATTTGAGTGGATTGTTAGTAAGAAATGCAAATGGGTACACTCAGAGGTTCCTTTAAAGTGTGAAGAGTTTTACTGCTTTTGGATGTTTTATCAAAAGTTTTCAAAGTGTTAATGGTTAGATTGAGAATATTGCTTTTAAATATGGGTTTGTAGGAATTGTGTAAGTTTGGTTTTTTCTAACTAGGTTCGAGATTTTGTTTTAAAAAATTTATAAAGAAAAAGAGGAGTCATGAGTAAATTAAGGTTGAATGTATGTTTGCAGAAATTATGTTAACCTATTGATATTAATGCACCCTGGTTTGGTGAAGTTAAGGAAATATTTAAGTTTGATGTGAATACATCAGAAGTTTTTCCTGTGTTCTGTTAGCGAGAAATTCAAATGGTTCTATTAAGAGCTTAAGTTGTAAGACTGAGAGATTGTAACTATGTACAACAATATTTATGTTAACCTGTTAATTGTAATGATGAAGCTAAGGGATTCTTTAGGTTTGCTATTACATTAAGCGTTGTTTTTTGGTTTAGAAAGGCCTGGATGCAGCTAAAGACCCACCTTGGACCCAGTCTAAAAAAGAAATACCATCTTTATCATCCTCTAATCCCATAGTGGGAGGTGTGACACCTATGGAGATTGCTGTAAGCTATTAATGAGGAGTTGTTTTTTATATAATAAGGAGGGGGGGGGCTGTGGGAGCCGTTTTCAGGTTCCTTGTGGCTTTACCCTGCAGGTCTGCATAGAGGATGATTAGAACCACGGGCCTGAGTGCAGGTGTCTGAGATGGTCTGCACTTGGCTGTGCTGGGGGAGGAGGTCTTTTGCTCCACCCCTTGGCGTCTCTATAAATACCCTGGGGCAGAGACAGTCAGGGCTCATTGGGATAGGTTCCAGGCCCTCTCCAGGCTATCCTGTATTTTCTATCTGTTTATCTCCACATTCTAAATCCTTCTAATATCTCCTACTACTCTTACTCAAGAGCACTCTGCATCCCCAGCATCATAGAAAACCCCACAAGCCGGCATGTGCCTGCAACCCCAGAACTCATTCCATCAACTGAGCTGCATGCCCAGCCCTTCTTCCTAACCTTATCAAGAAATAAAACAGTAGAAGTGTGGTGATAAGTGGCAATGTCACATGACTGGGTAGTAGGTCGAGCATTAAGTGTTGAACGGTAAGACCCGAGATGAAGTGGAAAATGAAAATGACGCTAGATGGAATCAGCTGACACCAACCATTATGTTGTAGAATCTGGATCTGTTGTTTCTAATTTAATTCTAGCATTATTTTTAACTTTTAGTTTTGTAACCTTTTGTGCCTAGAGTAGTGAACATTCTGCTCTTTAGACACCCTGGCTTCTCTCCTGGTAGACGCACATGGCATCAAGAGGCTCCCTTGATTCTCTCTTCTTTCCTTCTCCTTCTCAATACTTTACCAAAAAGAAAGAGTAGAAAGCTTTTTTTGGGTGGGGGTGGGGATTTCACTTTTAAAGGAGACAGATACACTGTCTAAACCATTTTCCACACTCTCTACCCATCCCCCCCTTTTTTGATAAGAGTATAAGGAGGGCTATGATCACTCAGACAGGCAACACATGTTTATTGAGCATGTAGGAGGAGGCTCTGCTGCAGAATGGACTGCATATATCATAAGGGCAGTGTGTCTTGAGGAGCATAGAGGCTGATGTGTTACTTCTTGAGGAATCGAGATGTGAGGGAATTCATGCCAGCAAGACATTTGCACAGGCACCCAAGTAGGTCATCTTTGCATTTTTTCTGGTTTGTATCTTCTCTATGGGGATAGTAAATATTGCACAAGACTCTTTCTTGTTTTGGAGTCTGCTGCTACCTTTCCTGTGCTTAATCTTGCAGTGACTTTGGACTGGCAGGTGAACCCAGTCTCTCTGTTTGCAGAGACTGACCAGGCAAATACAGTGCCCTCCTCGTGACAGGACTCTGAAGTGTTGGCACTGTGCTGGGTGGAAACCAGTACACAGGGCCTGTAAACTGAGTTCTAATTTATTCTGCCCAACTCTCATGGAGCTTGGATCCAGGCTGAACACATGCTGGGCCGAGGCTAATGATAGGTGAGAATGATCATGGTTATATAAAATGTATTGAATGTTTACACTGGACCACTACAATGCCAAGTCCTCTACTTCCACTATGTGTCACAGCTACTCACAATATTTGTTATTACTCTTAATTTGTGAACTGGGAAAACAAGGCTCGGGGTCACACTTCTGCTCATTGGCAGAGCCATGATTTAAGTTAAGGTTCCACTCACCTATGCAGATAACCTGGGGAAAAGCTAATTAAAACCTGGGCAAAGGTGCATACTTGTGCTCGCTGTACTAGGGAGACCAGGGTAGGAGAATATTGTGTCAGAGCCAATCCTGTCTCAAGAGATAAAACAAAGTTCTATAGCCCTTTGTTTCAAAAATCCATATAATGTGTTTTTGAAAACAGGTAAACCTTAATTTCTTCAATCAATATGCTTTTGAAAAATTGAGTCTACCTATGAATATGAGCGTCCTTAGGGTCTGGGGCACATCTTTAACAGCACAACATTTAGCACTTTGCTTTGCACATAGAAGAATTAAACAAAATATTTGTTGAATGAGTAAAAACAAATAAAACTATTATAGACATTT
Organism: Onychomys torridus; assembly: GCF_903995425.1. Lineage (NCBI taxonomy): Eukaryota > Metazoa > Chordata > Mammalia > Rodentia > Cricetidae > Onychomys > Onychomys torridus. Next base: position 23,414,384 of record NC_050456.1, on the reverse strand, counting down.
ATTTAAATTTATTATTTAAAAATGATATTGACTGATTGATTGTGTTTGTGTATGTGTGTAGAAGTGTGTGCCACAGCTCCCATGTGGAAGTCAGAGGACAACTTCCTGGAATTGGTTTTCTTCCTATGATGTGGGTCCTAGGGCTTGAACCTAGGTCATCAGGCCTGGCAGTAGATACTTTATCTGCTGAGTGATATCGTCCACCCTCATTCAGATTTTGAATATACTCAGACTAGTCTTTTGAGGAGACCCTGAAGGTTTACCAGCAGTATGTAGATAGACAAGAGTTGTTTAAAGTTATTTACAAGTGATACATAGACATCTTACTCAAGAGTGATAGGAAAGAGACTTTGTTTGAGACAGGGTCTCACTATGTAGCTCTGGTTATCCTGGAACTCACTGTGTAGACCAAGCTGACCTCAGACTCAGAGATCCACCTACATGCCTCTGCCTCCTGAGTACTGGGATTAAAAGCTTGTGCCAGCACATCTGGCCTGAGCCAAATTGTTTTTAATGCTTTGCAGTGTTCTGAGGTTGAGTTTTTAAAAGTTATAGCTGCATCTGTCTTCATGTAGGTTTCCCTTGAAGCCGAGCCTTAGAACAAGGACTTGGGGTAGTTGGTTAAGGATGCTGTTGTTTGTTTTATAGCTCTTTTGAGGGGCCCACCACCCAGCTCCCAAATAAATCACTCATGGAGGTTTATTCTTAATTATGAATGCCCGGCTTTAGCTTGGCTTGTTTCTTGCTAGCTTTCCTTAACTTAAATTATCCAATCTACCTTTTGCATCTGGGCTTTTCCTGTTCTCTTACTTCTGTAAATCTGACTCTTACTCCATGGCTTGCTGTGCAGCTGAGTCCCTGGAGTCCTCTTTCTTCTCTGGCTACTTCTTCCTTTTTCACTCCTCCATCTTTTTTTCTTCCTCCTTTTACCAGATCTCTCCTTCTTTATATTCTCTTTGCCTGCCAGCCCTCCCCCCCTCCCTCCCTCCCTCTCTCTCTCTCCCCTGCCTCGCTATTGGCTGTTCAGCTCTTTATTAGACCAGTCAGGTATTTTAGACAGGCAAAATAACACAGGTTCCCAGAGTTAAACAAATGCAACATAAACAGAAGTAGCCCACCTTAAAATAATATTCTACCACAGGATGCGATTCCAGGAAAAGAGTCACAGGAGAAAAAGGAAGGCTAGATCACACACCAGCCTGCAAGAACAGATGAGTGAGCTGTGGCTGTGGTGACTTGCTCAAGGACAGGGAGCTGGTTCCCAGTCCTCTTCAGTGTGAACACACCACCTTCCCAGGCTCTGCTGTCAGAGCCCAGTGGGTGGGCCCTCACACCTCTAAGAGGCCCAAAGTCTACAGGTGGAAGTCCGGTTGATGCTTTGAATCTGGGACTGTCAGCACCAGCTGAGGCAGAGCCCTGGACTGTCTACCACAGTGGTGCTGAAAACCAGAGGTGGGGGTGGTCATGAAATACAGAGGGGAGCATTGACTGTGGCGTCAGTTTTGAGAAGCCAGTGAAATGATTGAACTACAACAACAACAACAAAACCAGAAGAAAGTTTTGTGAGGCAAAACCAAATCAGATTTTCTATAGATGAGTTTTTGTTGTGTTTTCCATGCACCCCTGGTGCGCCCCAAGGTAGAGGTTAGGGTCCCCAGCAAGCAGACTTGAGGACAGAATGTGAGAGCAGATAGCCTACTGGGGTGGATCTTTAGGAGCCATAGCTGTGGGAAGCAGACCAGGTCTAGGGAGCAGTTGGGCTGTGGTCAGCCCCAAAGGAAACTCCAGACAAAGGCTGACTGTGGTGCTGTTAGCATCCTGAACAGGTGATGTGGGCCTCCAGGCTCACTCACCAAGTGCTTGTCCCAGAGTCCACCCTGGCTCTTCTCCTCACCTAGCCTCCTGCTCTAAACTTCTTGAGTTCCTGGGCTTCCTGGTCTGGCAAGGGTGGGGGGGTTGGGGGTTGGGGGGGACAGCTTCTCTTTCCCATAGATCCCTGCCATTCAGGCCTTGCGCTCTCTTGGTCCCCTAGGTCCCTTCTCTCTTGGCCTCCCCTCCCCTCCCCTCCCTCCCCTCCTCTCCCCTCCCCTCCTCTCCCCTCCCCTCTTCTCTCTTTTCTTCCTCCCTCCTCCCTCCCCCCTCCCCCCATGGCCTGATCCTGTCTGCTGGCCATGTTTAGTCTACTACTTTCTCTCCCTGCTCTGGACTCCTCCAGATGTCTCTGGTTGTACTTTCCCTCATATCTACCATAAAAGCCTTCCCCTCATCCACACATTGGAGCAGTCATGTCCTCTATTTATACAGCCACGATTCAGTCATAGGACTTTAGGCAAACACTGAGGGATGAAGCAAGGAGGCTGGGATTTTATATTCAAGCCCTCTCCAGTCCCGGACCCTGGATGCTCCTGGGGGTACTTACCCTTGAGTCAGGCATCTGGGAGGCAATTCTAGCAAGTTGCTTGAGTTGAGTCTGTCAAAGGGAGTAATGGAGACTTGGATAGTATGGTACAATATCTGCTCGACGTGACTTTTATAGACATTCATGTGAACGCCTGGACCCATAACGATGCTGAGAAATCTAGAATCCGTGATAAAAAGCAAAGATTAATGGAGGAAAATTCCCTCCTCCCTGTGAAAAGCCAAACTGAAGACACACGAACTAAAACAAGGTGGTGTTCTCACTTGTCAAATGAACTTAGAACTGGACCAGTGTTGTGAGCAAGAAGGTACGACAAAAGTCATATTTTATTTTGCTGAGGGTCATCACACAAAGTTCACATCTAAATTCCTAACTATGATCCTAAGCCTTTCTCCCTAGGACTGCCCACCTGTGCCACACATCTTAGCTGGAGGTCAGGTCCAGCCTCTAATTGTAGTCTCTGATTCAAGGGTCAGGAACTTGGGGAGACTCTCCAGCTGTAGGGCAGATCAAGGTGGCATCTCTCCAGATGTGCAGAGCAGAGCATTGCTCTTGGTCTCTGCTTATATACTGTCCAGTGGGTGCCATGGGATTCTAGGGCTGTGTTATCTCGAGTGGGTGATGTCCCTGGGTTCTGGTTATCAGGTGCAGAGTGGGGTTCCTGACTAAGCTATTCTTCTATGTCTTAAAAGACTTTTTTTTTTTTTTTTTAAACTGTGCTCATTACAATCAGGAATTATAAATTGGTGGCCTACTGGCCAGATCTATCTGAAAAGTCTGTTTAGATTTTATGAACTACTTTAAAAGGCTAGGTTTCTGGATTTTCTTGAAACTTTAGAAGAGTTTGTATTTGGGGCCCACATTGATTCACAGCAATTTTCAGATATAACAGAATGGGCTGGAAGGTGCATACCCTTTTTAGGTGCATACCCTTTCTCTGCTATCTTATGGTTTCTATTGCTTTGAAGAGATACCATAACCACAGCAACTCTTATAAAGGAAACGATTTAAATGGGTGGCTCATATTTCAGAGTTCAGTCCATTATCATCATGGCCGGACATGGCAGCGTGCAGGCAGACGTGGTGCTGGAAAGGTAGCTGAGAGTTCTACATCTTGCATAGGCAACAGGAAGTGGTCTGTCTCACTGGGTGTAGTTTGAGCATATAGGAGACCTCAAAGCCTGCCTCCACAGTGACACACTTCCTCCAATAGGCCACACCTACTCCAACGAAGCCACATCTCCTAATAGTGCCACTGGTTTGGGGGGCATTTTCTTTCAAACCCCCACATCTACATTCTTCTTACTCAGACCACTTGATCATTGATGTTACTGTCCTGAACCCACTTGGCTTTTCTCCCTGAGCAGTGAAAGAACCCTGGTCTAGCTATGAACCTCTTTAAATAGTCTGTGTACCACTGACATTGAATTTACTTCCTAATAGTATCATGTAGCTGGAACCTTTGACTTCCTAAGCAACGATGCATCTCTTCTTGCAGATTCCATTTGTGCAAGCCAGACATCTCTTTGCAGCCAGCTCTCTGGTTTTGGAAATAAGGTTTTCAACACCCTGATCTGTCCTCTGAGTGTGAAGAATGCTTTTGTCAGTTGTGGGAAGGACTATAAAGGATTTCTGGCTGCTGGAATACAGTTAAGTCTCAGTGAACCCCCTACTGACTGAATCTCAGAATTTCCTGTGCTATTTATAAAAATAAACATTCTTCTGGTTCTTCCAGTTTCAGTAGATGTGGTCCTAGTAGGCAGAGGTCAAAATCTATTACTATTATTATTATTTTGATCACATTAAGGACAAAGCCCAGGGCCTTGCAAATACTAGGAAAAAGGCTCTGTCCCTGAGGTATGTTTCCAGCCCAAGAGTCTTTCTTTTTAATCAAATTCTCTAATTACTTCTGCGTGCAACTAGGTTTAGGAGCTGTACTGGTCTTTGTTGGATGCTCTTTGTAGTTAGTGTCTGGTTGATGGGCTTATAAAATGTCCAAGGTCCCGATGTGCAGGGGTTGCTTCCCAGACATCTCTATCCATCATCCGCATCCTTTTGAGCACCCTGCTCTGGAAGTCTCACACCTCCAAATAATGTCTTGTGAATGATGATTGGAGACATGGAAAAGCATTTTGGAGCAGCTTTCTTCTTTAGAATGGGAAGGACACAAATCTCTAGAATCACCCAGTAGAAATTCCTTTGGCTTAGATAATTTATTTTATAAATGTGATGTCAACTCTACCAGAGACAGGAAGAGTCCCAGCTTTATCTTGAGAGGATCTGCCTTGAGGACATTAAGAAATAAATGAGTTCTTCTAAAGAGAACTTACACACTTCTCACCAAAAGACAGTTTATTCACCCACCCTAAGCAGAGCCTGGGAGTTATTTGTACAATATTTCAAACACAGAAAATTGACTCCATAGAAAAGTAAATGTTCTAAATTATGCTGAAATCTTGCCTTAAAATATAAACCTTCTAAGAAAGAGTGTACTCAGGAATGCTCCAGGAGATAATTCAGCACCCATGATGATTTCTGTCTTGAAATAGACTGAGATTATGAAATCTTTTTTGCCAGTACCTTGTTGCTACTTTCTTCTAAAAAAAAACAACAACAACCAAAAAAAAAAAAAAAAAACAGATTATAACGTAACAACTATTTAGCATCCCACAAACAAAGAAGGGCGGTCAGGAAAGGAAGCCAACGGTGGTGTGTTGCTATTGGACCCTGCAGGAACTTTCAGTGTTCACCCTGGGCTGCAGGGCCGATGGTATGCAAGGTGAGTGGTGATCTCAGTACTTGAAATATACATTGTGCAGAGGAAACAGTCACAGGAGTGAAGTTGGACTGTGAACTGACTGGATGACAAACAGATGGAGCCAAACTGTCCTCTGTGAAGCTGGGAAGTTATAGTTGTTCACTTTCTTCCCTGTTCTCTGTCTACATTCTATCACGACCATTATCACTACCCTCCTGGTGCTGTTGGCTGGCCCGGTCCAGCCAAGCAAGGAATCTTGGGGATTAGGGACCTAGGGAACCCCCAGAACTAAGGCTGGATTTGGACAGAAATCTAATTTGGGAGATTAGATCAGATCTTGATTTAATGTCTATGTAGTTTGTTGTGAAGAGTATATAGAAGGAAGTGGTTCTCCTCGGTCAGGAGTTAGTAGAATAGGGAAGACTTTTAAATCTTCAGAACAGAGAGGGGCCCGGGAGGTGAGATCAGCTTGACTGCTGCAGGGGTGTGCCCCTGTGACCTCAGGCTTTCAGTGGCCACCTCTCCATTTTGATGGCAGTGCCGAATCTCACCCAGGGTGTCCGAACAGAGTTGTGGCTGAGAAGGCGGTTGGCGTCCTGGCCAAGAGAGCAATTTCACGAAGACTGACACTTTGCTAAGAAAGCATCTTCAAAAGCATTATAAAGAGTAATTTTTAAAAAGTGTAATTTTGCAGACAGGTGGTTTCTAAAATGGGAAAATATGTTTTAATGCTGAAAAGATTCAGAATTAACTATAGAATTAGTGTCTTCTTCTTCTTCTTCTTCTTCTTCTTCTTCTTCTTCTTCTTCTTCTTCTTCTTCTTCTTCCTCCTTCTCCTCCTCCTCCTCCTTCTTCTTCCTCCTTCTCCTCATCCTCCTCTACCTTTTTCCTTTCTGCAGTTTTGGAGATGGGGTGCCAGACTGACCAGGCTGGCATCAAACTTTATATGTAACTGAGGATGACCTGATGACCTTTGAACTCCCGATAACCCTGCTTCTGTGCCCAAGTGCTAGAATTACAGGTATGTACCACCATGCCCAGTGCTAGAATTGGAACTCCCATTAACACAATGTTTTCACTGTGAAGAGTCAAGGAAATTGAACAGTTAATTTTTAAAAAAAAATTTTTTTCTTCAAAATGGTCAAGGCATAGCCTTCAGTCTGAAAGGGATGCAGGAAATCTGATGCCATGATGATCAAGGTCTCACCAAGTGCTTTTCTTTGGCCACCATTTTCTTGGTTATCATTAAGACAGATGAAATTCTAGACAAAGACTCATTTGTAAGGCAAACTAGTCATCTCTCATCTCATGCCTATAAATCTAGCAGCCTGTTTAGCTGGTGAAAAGAAAAATTGAAGGAGAATGATGTAATTTATAGTAGATGATCAGATGAAATAAGTTAACTCAGAGATGTTTTGGAGAAAGCAGACAAAGACATGCTTTGGCATACACTTATTTGTCCTGGGTCAGTGAAGATGTTCTCTGACCATGGGATTCAACTTTCTTGGAGGAAAAGGAAACCATGGGACGAGATGATGTACTGGTCTTCAGGAGATGTCTAGAAAACTCCAACCTTTTCATTTTGTATTCTACAATGTTATTGAATGGGATAACCTTGAGATGATAGTAAAATGAGTTAAAAAAAGTTTTGGACATTTGTAATCCAACATAAGAATTATAAAGCTTCATATTCTGGCTTTGGAAAGGTATAATATTGGCAATTTATTAGATATAGATAAAACACTGGTTAAAGTGATCATCTTTTTGTCTTGTCATTCATTGGGCATAAAGCTGTGCTAAGCACCTTGGGCAAGAAAAGAAGGAACTGGAGGTTTTTCCTGGAGTGTAAGTGAATGGACTTACTTCTTGGCATCTAGACTCCAAATTTCCCAGAAAAGTTTACCTTCCCCCTCAGTTAGGGTTTCTATTGTTGTGACAAAACACCATGACCAAAAAGCAAGTTGGAGAGAAAAGGGTTTATATGGCTTACCCTTCCATGTCTCTATTCATTATCAAAGGAAGTCAGGACAGGAACTCAAACAGGGCAGGAACCTGGAGGCAGGAGCTGATGCAGAGGACATGGGGGGTGCTGCTCACTGGCTTACTTCTCATGGACCAAGTGCTCTACCCCTGAGCTAAATCCCCAACCCCACCCCCCAGCCTGTTTTCTTATAGAACCCAGAACCATCAGCCAGAGATGGCATCCCCCACTGGAGGCCAGGCCAGGTCTTTTTTTTTTTTTTTTTTTGAGACAGTTTTTTTTTTTTCTGTGTAGCTTTGTACCTTTCCTGGAACTCACTTTGTAGCCCAGGCTGCCCTCGAACTCACAGAGATCCGCCTGCCTCTGCCTCCCGAGTGCTGGGATTAAAGGTGTGTGCCACTACTGCCCGGCTAGAGAGCAGGTCTTATGGAGGCATTTTCTTAATTGAGGTTCCCTCCTTTCAGATAACTCCAGCTTGTGTTAGGTTGATATAAAACTAGCCAACACACCCCTCCACCAGTGTTTATCCCGAGCTCTGTGTGCCAATTCTCCAGGGAGCAAAGCCGTTCATTCTTGCTTCTTTGAGGGGAAAAGCATCGGATTCATTTCTTCCCATTTTGATGACGGTGAAAGGGATGCCAGGTGAATTGTCACTTTGGAGATAGTTCCTGATTAAACGATCTTTAGACTTCACTGCAAATACCAAATAGAAGGGTATCATAAATGGCAGCTGCAGGGCTGGAGAGATGGCTTGGCAGTCAAGAGCGCACAGAGCACCACACTGTAGGAACCACACCTGCCATTCATTCCAGCCTCAGGAACATCCGATGTGTCCGACCTCCTCGGGCACCTGCACTCGCATGCCCCCCTTATTACTGAAAACAGTGAGTATTTTAAAAAGCAAATGTGAGGAACTTGGCTGTAATAGATGCTTCCTAGAAGGGTGTTGGAGTGTGCAGCATGGTGTTTCTGTGGTGAGGAAAAAGAAGTGGGTATAATCGTCAGTGAGCTAGCTCCTGTGACAATTAAGTCCCTGATTTTTCAAAGTGAGTCTTAATGCTGTGTCCTGATTATCTCAAAAGCTGTGCTGGGGGGAAAAAGGCATTCCATCAGGAGATAGAGCATTTGGTGGCAGCCTTGAGAAGGAGGTAGTCATTTTATAACAGATAAAGAAGCAGCGATATTTAAGAAATGATACACTATCCCATCCGGAAGCCTCCTCCCCTCCAACATGATGTGGGGTTGCCTACAGGCAGCTTTAGTCAAGAGGTGATTAGCATCTTTAGTCAAGTATATCTGTTAATTTATGCTGGTGTGATTAAGATCTTTATCGGAAAATTGAGCAATATCAGGATCAATAGCCACAGCCTTTGAAATGGTGACTGAGCACTGAGAAGCCCTTCCAGAGGGGTGGCATGGGACCTGGAGCAGTCAAAGAGAACACACACCCTTCTGGCCATTTGGTATTGAGGTTCATGGCCTGAGAAGACAATGAAATCAGTCATGTATTTACAAGGGGGTATGCAGACACCATAAAAACCCCTCATAATGAGTTTAGCTCAATTCACTTGGAAAGTGAAAGGTAGAGACCAAGAAAAAAAAAAGGCTGCTCAGCTCTGACCTTTCCAGGAAATAATAAATGGGCTTATGGGATGTCTCGGAACAGTACCATAACCAAGATCTTTAAAATAATTGAGAGCAAGATTTAGGTAAAAGAAGAAAAAATAAAATCCTATTTACATTAATTTTTAGGACATATTCTTTGGCTCTTTGCTTCTTTTTGCTGGCTTATCTTGTTCTCAGGGGGAAAACTGCGTTTATCTCCAGCTGGAAGAGAGGCTGAAAGGGACACAGGAAATGTTGGCTTTTGTCCTATGTTTGAAACTGCACTTCCTGAGATGCTCATAGGATGGAAGAAGATGCCTTTCTTTAGGCTGCATAGACAGCACCCATAGCCCCTTCCCTGCCCCCTACTCCTCCCACTTCCTTCCTACCACCCTCACATTCTCTGGGGGTAGTAAACACCAAAGTGTTCCTGTGACCTTTTGGTGAAGTACGTTTGAAGGCACCATGGAGAAAGCCATATTTCTTGTATAAGTCCACCCAAGAGCCCAACTATTGCTTTTCTGGTGTCTTCAATTTCTCTGCAGTGTGAAAACTTTGTGTGAGTTCTGAGGATTTTAGGATTTTTTTTTTTATCCCCAATAGTTACATTATCATAGGTTACTGGGCCTGAGGCTACCCCTCGCTATTATATCTCTGCAAATGGGCTGTTCTAATTAGGTTTCCATTGCTGTGATGAAACATCGACTGACCAAAAGCAACTTGGGGGCTTGGCATGGTGATACATGCCTCTACTCCCAGCAGAGGCAGAGACAGGCATATCTCTGTGAGTCTAAGGCCAGCCTGGTCTACAGAGCGAGTTCCAGACCAGCAAGGACTACAAAATGAGACCCTGCTGCAAGAAGAAGAAGAAGGAGAAGGAGGAGGAGGAGGAGGAGGAGGAGGAGGAGGAGGAGGAGGAGGAGGAGAAGGAGAAGGAGAAGGAGAAGGACTAGACTGGCCTTGAACTCAGAGATCCTCCTGCCTCTGCCTCTTGAGTTTAAAAGATGTGTGCTACCACACCTAATTTATAAAGAGTTTATTTTAGATTACAGGGTATAGTCCCTCAGTGAGGGAAACCAAGGCAGGAACTCAAGGCAGGAACTCAAGGCAAGAGTTTGAAGAGGTAACCATGGAAGGATGCTGCTTACTGGCTTCTTCAGATTGCTTTCTTATACAACCCAGGACCATATGCCTAGGGTGGCACCACCACATCAATCATTAACCAAGAAAATGCCCCATAGACACACTGACAGGCCAATCTGGTGGAGGCCATTCCTCAGTTAGGGCCCTTTTCCCAGGTGTCTCTAGTTAGTGGTAAGTTGACAGAAATTAGCCAGCACTTGGATATGGCAGGTACAAGACCATTTGTACATCCCAAGGAGCCCAAAGGGTAATTGAAAAGGTGCTGCCTGAGGCTGGCAAAGTGCTTAGATCATAGACTGTGCTGAAGTTTATGCTCTTAACCTCAAAAGGCTGAGCAGAGGCTGGCAAGATGCCCTTCACGTCGTAGAAGGAAATGCCAAGACTAGAGGTGGCCAGAGAATCTGGAAGCAGCACATAAGTGTTGATGCTGGTTTTCTGCATCAGTCTCTGTCCATCCTTGGGCTAAGCCCAAATAATCGACCTCAGAGGCATGTGCTTCCTAACGACAGATGTGCTTGCTCACATGTGTACCTGCTTGGGAGAGCCAGTTCTGTATATCTCTTTTCAATTCCGTTTAGTTAGTTAGTTATTAACTTTGTTTTAAGAGTATAGACATTTGCCTGGATAAATGCCCATGTACCATGCATGTGCCTAATGCCAACAAAGGCTAGAAGAGGGTGTCAGATGTCCTAGAACTGGAGTTACAGATGGTTGTGAGCCTCTATGTGGGTGCTGGGGCTTGAGCCTGGGTCTTCTGGAAGAGCAGCCGGTACTCTTAACTGCTGGGCCATCTTTCCAGCCCCATCAACTCTATTTATTGATGCCATGGTGGTATGTTGAAGCTGGAGGGAATATTCATACCACAGAAATGTGGATGGCCACAGAGCAGAGGCAGTTGTTAGACATTTACCAGCACCCTCTGCCTTAAGCCCCGCCATTAGGGTGAGCAGGCTGGTCTGAAGTTTGGATCTTATTTTCATATTAATTCTAACTTGACTCATCATAATTGCATGTAGATTCAGGGCACAATGTGATTATTTAGTATGTATATACATGTTGTAATGAACAAATGAAGGTTACTAGTTTGTTACTTTGTATATGTATTGTCCCATTGTGGTTACAGCATTCAAAACCCCTGTAAGTGGTTTTGAAACACACAATAATTATTCTTACCATAGTCACCCTACTCTTCTTCCTATCTCCCCTCCTCCCTTTTTGTTCTAAAGTCACCTTCCTACGTGTACTTTCTATGTGGCCAAACAGATCCAGTCTATGACTGAGTCACAAGAGTATTACCTTTCTGTTTCTAGCCTGTTTTGCTTAAGCATAAAGTCTAGGTCCGTTCATGCCGTTACAAAGACAGCTGTGTACTGTTTCATTGGATAGAATGCCACATTCCCTTCAACTCATCCACGGTTAGACACTAGGGCTGGTGCTGAATCTTGGCTGCTCTGTAAGATGCTGCTTAGACAGGCTTAAAGACACTCTTTCGGGTATGATTTTTTTTTTCCCTTCTGCAGCATTGCCCAGTAAATTGGGCAGTTCTATTTCAGTTTCTTGAGGAAACTTCATCCTGTTTTTCATAATGGCTGTACTAATTTACATCCCATTAACTGCATAGAAGAGGTCCTTCTCCATAGCCTTTCCAACACCTGTTTCTTGTCTTGTGGATCCTAGCCTTCCTCACTGGTATGAAATGATGTCTCGAAGCTGCTTTGATTTGCAGTTCCCCGGTTATTGGTGACGGGGAACATTTTCCTATAACTGCTAGCCATTCATACACATTCTAAGAAATGTCTGTTGAAATCTTTTGCCCATTTCCACTGGATTATTTCATTTTGGAGATTGAACTGCTGAGTTTCTTACATTTTCTGAGCATTAACCCTTTGTCAAATGCACAGTTTGTTCGTTAGCTCCTTTTCTTTTATGCTGTGACTGAAATATCCAATGAAACCACGTAAGGAAGGAAAGATGGGGAGGGGTTGGCTCACAGTTGCAGAGGGTCTCAGTCCATCTCGGCAGGGATGGCGTTAAGCAGGAGCTGCTTGTCTGTGGCAGTGGGGACTTATACCAGCAGTTTTCACAAGAGCTGACCAGAGAACAGAATCAAAGGCAGGTACGACCTCCAAATTCTGCTCTCAGGGGTCCACCTCTGCTAACTAGACCCCAGGTCCCAAAGTTTCCATAATTTCACAAAACAGTGCAGCATCTGAAAGATCAAGCATTAAAATACATGAACCTTGCTGGGCGGGAGTGGCACATGCCTTTGATCCCAGCACTCGGGAGGCAGAGGCAGGTGGATCTCTGTGAGTTTGAGGCCAGCCTGGGCTACCGAGTGAGTTCCAGGAAAAAGGCACAAGGCTACACAGAGAAACCCTGTCTTGAAAAACCAAAAAAAAAAAAAAAGAACCTGTGTGCGTGTGTATCTGTGTGTGTGTGTGTGTGTGTGTGTGTGTGTGTGTGTGTGTGTGTGAATATTGCAGATAATTCATCAATTATTGATAAAGGAATTATTTATTAAGAAATTATATTGAGGAGAACAACTCACTAAACAGGATAAGGCAGCTGGGTGGGCGGTGGTGGTGCACGCCTTTAATCCCAGCACTCGGGAGGCAGAGGCAGGCGGATCTCTATGAGTTCAAGGCCAGCCTGGTCTACCAAGCAAGTTCCATGAAAAAGGCTCAAAGCTACACAGAGAAACCCTGTCTCAGAAAGCCAAAAACAAAAAACAAAAACAAAAACACAAAACACAAAACAACAACAACAACAATAAAAGAAACAGGATAAGGCAAATTTATCATAGAGTCTTGGAAGGCTGATGGCTGGTCCCAGGCTCCTTCGTCTGCCTTAGTCATACCTACCATCCAAGCCCACAAGGGAGAGAAGAGAGGGCCGCATACGTGCCCCTCAGGTCTTAAGCTAGCTCAGAGGCCACGCCCTAGGGACTGGTACCTCAAGGTCATAAGTGGACCAGGTACCCACTACATGTGAATGCATGTGCACATACTTGGGTTGGTGTGGGGGGACTGAGATTTCACATGCAAGGCATAACATTCTATCCTTGTCTCCCATAGGCTCAGGGCCATTGTGTAATACAAAACACACTCAGTCCAACTTCAAAAGTCTCCATAAACTTAACAGTTATTACACTGTTCAAAAGTCTAAAGTCTTGGCTGGAGAGATGGCTCAGTGGTTAAGAGCACTGGCTGTTCTTCTAGAGGATCCAAGTTCATATATATATATATATATATATATATATATATATATATATATCTGTATTTTTAAAAAGTCCAGTTTCTTCTGAGACTCAAGGCAAACTGTAGTTAGAGAGCTTCTCTCCAGGTTCTACCAAGCCCCAGCAGTCCCACAATCCAGGTATAAAATAATCATACAGACACTTATATTATTTAAACTGCTTGGCCATTAGCTCAGGCCTACCATTGTCTAGCTCTTACTCTTGTATTTAGCCCATTTCTGTTAGTCTATACTTTGCCACATGGCTTGTGGCTTACCGGTGTCTTTCCATGTTGCTTCTCATGGCGGCAGCTGGCAGTTTCTCTCTCCAACCTTCCACTTTCCAGAATTCTTTTTTCTCTTGTCCCGCCTACACTTCCTGCCTGGCCACTGGCCAATCAGAACTTTATTTACACAGAGCAATATCCACAGCACTTCCCCTTTTCTTTTTTTTTTAAGGAAGGTTTTAACTTTTACATAGTACACTTACATATAACAAAACAATTATCAAGCAAGAATTACAGTTACAATATTAAAGAAGATATCCTATCTATCTTATATTTGTGAGTCTAAGGTTTTATATCTAACTTATCTTTTATCATAACTGAGGAAATTATAACTATCTAGCCTTCAACCACATCAAAGACCTCAGAAGGATATAATATTACCTGAGAACCGGGAGAAGGATGCAAGCATTTTTCGGGAGTCTTTCAGGGTAGACAGAGACAGCTGGCAGCCTGGATAGTCACCTAATGTTCCTTTGTAAAGTTGGGGCATCTGTCTTCAACCCACATGGCTAGAGTCTCGGTCACTTCTCTCAGTGTCCTGTAGAATGTCTGGCAGTTTCCTCTGCGAAGCATGAACCTGAAGGATCATTTTGTCAAGCAAAGTTCAGTGGTCATCTTTCTATGGGTCCTGCACGTCCAGTCGATCAAACAGTCCAGGCAAGAACAGTTTCTTGCCCAAATGGCTATTTTTGCCAAGGTGAAGACAAACTCCACGTGAAGTGTCTTCAATGCCCATCTTCCTCTCTGAAGTAAATTGGTGCTGCCAGGAGCAGACATGCCTCACTGTCCAGAAAGTCTAAATTTTAAAAGTATTTTAAATGCCATATTCTGTAGGTCTTTGAAGTATTTGAAGATTACCTATCTATCTGAAATATCTCTATGTATATCCAGAAGACTTAACTAACATGGCTACGAGTATGATCATCATAGATGACTAATTATTAATCTATTTTTAATTATCCATTACAATTTAAAATGAGCTATACAAACATAATACCTCAAACATGAGCAGAAATATGCACACAGTATAACAAAATTAACTTTAAGTTTGTATCAATAGACTAAAGTCTATACCAATGTAAAACATCTTAAACAATTTGTTGCTCTCCAGAAGTAAGTTCCTTAATCTACCCTTTTATCCTATTATATCTATATCAGCAAACTCTTAGTTGTGGGCTCTAGTTAGATCAAAAGTCAGTTACATATCTCCAATATATAATGATTTAGAGTAAGCATCCCCATAAAAGGGAGGAATGGAAAGATACTTAGGAAAGACTGGACCAAAAGCAAGACAGATCCAGTAAGGCAAACACACTCTGTATGGAGCTTCCTGTCCAGGATCCGGGGTACATATTGCCTGAGCTCAATGGCTTTTTTTTCTGGAACCTTGGTGGAAAGCCCCCATGACCCCATCATGGTCACATTCCACATGCTGGCAAAACTGGCCCCATGTGAACAACACCAAGTCCTGCCATCAGCCTCAGGGTCACATTAGACCATGACTGGAGCAACCTCTAAGTAACTGTGTGTCTGAGCCCAGAGATGTGCTTCTCTAGACCACAGTTTTCTGCGCTATGAGGCATTCTCTTTCCAAATGAAAATCTGCTGTTGTAGTAACCTGGAGCTTTCTGTGGGTGGGTCTTCTCCCCCGGGGCAGCTTTCCTATTGTCCCAGAGCACAGTGCACAGTTTCTGTTTCCTGATGCTGATCTCTTTGACAATCACAGCTGCTTTGTCTGTGCCCACCATGCCCGAAATTCTCACTATTAATTTGGCTAGTCCACTAACAGTTAGGTGCTATCCTGTCTTAAGATTTTCTCCACCAAACAAGTTACCTTTGAATTCACTCTCACTAAGTTTTCAGGACACGGAGAAGTAGCCAGGTTCTGTGTTAGAGTATAACACAAATGGCGTCTAGACCGCTTCCTGATATAATCCTGTTCCCGTCTGAAACCTTGTGAGCATAACTTTCGCTGTTCACATTCTGTAGGTGGTGTTCTGGTCTTCCAAACTCCCACCAGCATGTCCTACTAAGATCTGCTTAAAATGCCCTAAGGTTTCCTAAGCCTGTGTCTGTTGAGAGCCAGAGCAGTCCCAGGCTTTCTCCGGACCTGATGAAAGGCAAAAAGAATCTAGTTCTGCGTCCATGCCCAGGAGTGGCAAGGCCCAGTCTGGGATTGGATCCAGGGTCTCAGAAGTACCCAAGGAGTTAAAGTTTTGGTTCATGAGAACTTGGCTTTTCCCCAAAAAGAGACTGGAGTCATCAGTCCCAAGGCTGCTGTGTGATCGGTCTGTAATCTTCTTGAGATATCCTGTGTTTCCTTTGTGTGACATTGCTTGAGATCAGCTTCCTGCTGACTTTATCCCATTGTATGAATCTTTCCATTGATTCTGTCCATTTCTCCCCTGAAAATAGTATGTAAGGTGCTGTGTTTCTTAGTAAGCTTACTCATCCTACAACATAGCTTGTGCAAGACCCCCTGAGCCCACACGTTCTATTTCCATTATCTCTGAACCCCTGGACTTTCTTCCTCAGGACCCTGTCACATTAATAATGACCTGCTAGTCTGGGTCATGCATCTCCAAACTCCACATTTCTTCCACACACTAACTAGTTCCAAAGTCCTAAGAACCATATAGCCAGGTTTGTTGTAGCAACTCAACCACTTGGTACCAATTTTCTATGTTAGTTACTTATCTCATCCTAGTGACCAAACTACATCATGGAAACAACTTAAGGGAAGATGATCTATCTGAGCTCACAGTTGCAGAGAGTCTCATCCCATCCCAACACAGAGGGTGGGGCAGCAGGAGATGCTCACTCTGCAGACAAGGGTTGACTGTGGCAGCTTCCCACATTGTGAACAGCCAGGAAGCAGAAAGGTCAGACTGGAGCCAGAGGTATAGCATATTTTCACTCCTAGTGACCCCCTTGCACCAGACAGGCTTCATGTCCCAGAGGTTCCACAGTCTCCCCAAACAGCGCCCCCAAATGGGGAGCAAGTGTTTAGATACCTGAGCCTCTGAGTGTACAAATACTCTCTTCTGTTGTGTAGATTGTATTCTGTGTTGCTTCCTTGGCTACATGGCAGCCTTTTAGTGTGGCATAATCCCATTTGTTAGAATTTAAAGAAAAAAAACATTCTTGCCCAGACCTATGTCATGAGTGAAGCATTTTCTCTATGCTTTCTTTTAGTGCTTTTATAGATTGGAGACTTACATTTGAATTTCATCTCTCTCTCTCTCT